>NC_089837.1:409639628-409968795 GCF_035609145.1 Eleutherodactylus coqui | reverse complement strand
GTGGGATCAACATATGAAGGTGCGTTTCGGGGATAACCCCTTCATCAGTTCAGCTGGTGTTGAAAACATACAAGCAATTTGTGGGTCCAAAAAGGGTTAATAATGAGATCCTCTTTGCCAGTGTGGTGAGGTTCAGCCAGGACACCACACAAATTGCTTGTATGTTTTAAGCACCAGCTGAACTGATGAAGGCGTTATCCACAGAACACGGTTTCCGTTTAATGCATAGCATCACTTTTATACACCGTTTTCTAGTTTACATTTAGATACAATCTACATATAATATTAAGCAACTTTATGAACAGTTTGCTTCACTTGTCTGCATTTTGGGTTATTTCTTTCTCCTAGCTTTGATTTCACATCTCCCAGCACTCCCTGCTGGTTCAGTGTCTCTACAGAGCATACTGTGTTACTTGGCATTCTGGTTGCTTTGTACATAGAATATCTCTAGGCCTCAACTGCAAAATAATGTTCAAAAATGAAGAAACATGTTAATTTAAAATACAATCAAATGATAATATAATACACCTGATGGAATGTACATGGTCATGTCATAGAGCACAGATATGGAATACAAATCTAACATTATCTGAGCTAGTATTAACTGAACACGCCCTATTCAGACTGTTGATATGCTCTTGGCTATTTATGCCCTCTGTAGTCAAATACCCCCTTGTTCCATGAAGAACTCAAAGATACAGTCGGATATTAACATTACCAGAACCAATTAAATATTTGTATTAATTAGATACAGTAAAATAAGCTTTTGAAATTTCCATGTTCAGTCCATAGTTGACAAATTTACTAATCAAATCAAAAGAAAATAGGTGAGGCAGAAGGTTTTATAATTGGGGCCAAGTGAAATCTTTGGAAGCAAAGATTTCCCTGCGCAGATTGTTCTAGTGTAATGAAGCAAGCAAAATGAGAGTGTTATTCATAGCATGAACGCAGGAGATAAATTAGTGTTCACGGAAGTGCACTCATCCCCATGTGTTTCAATAGGGCTGATGGGTTAATAAAAGGAATCAGATGAATAGTGTGCATCTGGTTTATATAAAAAAAATAGCATTTTCCCCTAATTCGCACATTAATTATCCTATACCTATTCAATTTAGTTTGTAGTCTAATTCCATATTCATTTTCTCTAGATAAAGTGAATATTGTCTGGGCAAGAAGGTGAAGGTCTGCAACAACACTCACAAGACAGAGAGAAGAGAGGGAGAGGGACGGGAGAGAAGGGGAAAGAGAAGACAGAGAAGGGTTGAGACACTTAAGCAATAACCAGCCTTTGCCTTTAAGAGACAATTTAATAGCTAGGTCTAGCAACAAGTGCAGCAAGTGACATTGTCCAATCCCCTTATAGCCATACAATCAGTGTTGTCACTAGAGATGAGCGAGCACCAAAATGCTCGGGTGCTCGTTATGAATTTATGAATGGGTGAGTGACTGCTGCCTCTCATCTGATTGGTCCCGCTGAGCCAATCAGAGGCAGCAGTCACACACCCATTCATAAATTCATGAATGGGTGTGTGAGTGGAATCTGCCTCTGATTGGTCAGGCTGTGACCAATTAGAGGCAGCTCATTCAGCAGGCGGGGATTTTAAATCACCGGCTGCTGAATACTACTCACAGCTGTTCAGAGCAGTTCAGGAGGACTGCCGCTGGCCGCGCTGAACTCCGTCTGCTGGGACCAGGTGAGTATATATATATATATTTTTTTTACACATTTCTGGATGAATTGCAGGGAAGGGCTTATATATTTAACCCCTTCCCGACAATTCATCCCGCGATCGCCGGCAGCCCATTGTTTTTAATTGTTTATATACATTGTCCATACAGTATATTAAGGCTGGGTTACACCAATATTCAAATTTCCTTTTTCTTGTTCCATCATGGGAGCTGAAAAATGGAATGCTGGATCCATCCTATAATGGAAACCAACAGTGCCAGACAGACCTCATTGACTATAATAGGGTTCATCTGGCTGCAGTCTTGCCCTCCGGCATTTACCTGGGCATATCAGTGAGGCATGATGCTATATTCCCTCCACAGGCTCTGATGCACATGTCAACCTAGCTTAACATAAGAAACTTGATTTTCAATAAAGTAAGAAAAATATATCACAATACATGAAAGCCTGTATACTGCCACGGGATGCATAATGCATTCACAGCAGATGAGAATACATATTTCTATGGAAACATTTGTAAATGTGCAAAATCAGCAATGCAAATATATAAAAATTGTAAACTGCTGCAGCACTGTACGTTTATGAGGATATATGCAAGCATTGAATATGTGGATAATTATAAACTCTGTTTCTACTACACATAGACTGGTTTCACATCTGCTTTAGAACTTCCAGTTTAAGGTTCTGCCGCACAACCGTATTAGGGAACCACGTCATACTGCTCTCGTATGCAGCACCTATAGAAATCTACAGACTCTACTGTACCGCTGTATGCCTCTGATCTTCACAAGAAAACACAATAAGGATTGTGGCAAGCAGCATTGATCGCTCTATTATGAAGGATTTCTTAATCTCCGCGGGGAGTCCCCTTGTCACTGGACACTGTGACAATACTTTTGGTGTCCAGTGACAAGGGGACTCCTTGTGGAGATGATGAAATCCTCGTCCACAGCTGTCACAGCTGTAGCAGACGATCACGATGATCTCTGTATGTCAGTGGGGCTGCCGATGCTGCCGCCTGCCCCATTGACCAAAGGTGAAACCCCTGAATGTGACAGCATCCAGGGGTTGCACATTCAAGGAATCCCCTGCTGCAACTGTCACAGCCACAGCAGGGGATAGCGGGCAGCACACTTTATGTGCGCATAAACGCTGCCAGGTGCGGTTTTCTCAGCATGACACCCACTTCGGTCATGCAAATTTTTTTACGCATGCATTTTTGCGCACAAAAATTCGCACGTAAAAAAAACTATCTGACTGAGCCCTAAAAGGGTGTCATTTTAGCATATATTTGCATAGTATATATTTTTTCACAAGTGGAGTCAATAATGATGCAAATGTTTGACATAGAGCTATACGTTTGGCATATAAATTGGTGTATTTCCCACCGTGCTCGCCGAACTTGCACCACAAATGTGGTGTGAACAGAGCTTAAAGTGGCTAAACTTTAGGTTATGTATAAGTGATGTATAAGTGATGCTACGATCAGATTAATAATCATAAATTATCTAAGACTAATGCCTCCTGCACATGGGTGTATTTGTATTGAGTAGTCCACGGCGGGCATCCGCTTCCATACTCCGCAGCAAATACAGCCCAGAGCAATCAAAGGCAAAATGCCATTTCATCTCTATGAGCGGAAATTGATTGCCATTTTCCGCTCACGGAGAATAAATCGCAACATCCAGAGATTTTGTGTGGGTTATGCACGGCCGGCTTCCATTGACTTTCAGTGAGCACTGCAGAAGTATTGCGGGATATGCGTCACTCCCAAGCGTGGGAGGCTACTGCACATGCGCAACGGAGTGCCGACTGGCACATCCGCAGCGCGTCCAGCAGCTGCCAAACAGGTAAGTTGAGATTACCCGCCAGGCACCAGGTTGAACTCTGCTGCGGGAATCCCGCATGCGGGGTCCAACCTGCCCGTGTGCAGGAAGCCTTATGGTACCAAAACATGTAGCTGATGCCAGTAAGATTTCAAAGGATCCTATGCAGAATAACGATATATATAATTGTATGAAGTCATTTATACCAGTGCGACACATCGGGGACGAGGACTAATATGAAAGGTCTCTTAACTTGCTGTGGAATATGTTGACCCTGCATATGCAACATTCATACATATCTATTGGTAAAGAAACATGGTCAATAGCTTTATTATTGGAAGCTCAGATCAGATATCCCATAACTCGGTTTCTCTTACACAGACGATCACAACTGATATATGTGACATTGGAGTTTCCGATGAATCTAACGAGGACAGATGGCCCTATGTCAGCCATGTTCTGTTTAATAACCGCACATGACTTCATAGTTTTCCTCTGTTTACATCACTTTACCAGTTATGCTGCCACATTCCTCTGTAGTCTCCAGGGAACCCAAAAAAATCTAACTTCCATAGCGTCTTTGAAGGAATACAATAATGCTTTAACAAATTTATTCTTAAGTGTTTACTGGAATGGTGGCTTTTTGGGATGCCATAGAATTTTCTTAGACATGAAGTGCTTGAATTTGAAAAAGTAATTCATACATTCAGCATCAAATAATGAGGATGTGATGGACTACAGTGGCTCGAGAAGAGAGGAGGCTTGTCTGCTCGCTGCATGTGACAATGCTGAAATTGTTTTTTACTGTCCATTCACTACAACAATGTACCATTCTGTACCTCATAAGCACTTAATTTATTCCAACTCTTTGCCCTGACCTGTAATCCCCTTCTCCTTACCCATCTGACCCATCTGTGTTTCATTTCCCACTCATCAGCATCCAAAGAGCTAGGCCTAGGTCCTGTTTGGAAGCATTAGAGAGTGATTGGCACCATTCCCTTTCCTGCACCACATCCTCTGCTGAATAAAATGACCATCAGATCAGAGAACAGAGCGTGCTTTGTCCTCGGCAACCGAGATCTGGAAGCACTTTCAATCATTTGCACTCTATACCCACTCAAATGCATTAATGTGATCAACATTGGGTCTGTTGTGGGCAGTTTTTTCCATCGAATAACTTGCTAACATTCCAGGCATGTACTTCCCTGAAAACAAGGCTGAGACTGGGCCCTGAATATTCATTTGGAAAATTACCAAGAGCAAAAGCTTAGCTTGGCACGCCTGGTGTTGATTCTTAATAAGTGACTTCCTAGAGCTAAGGTATGGGACTAACAGCTTCAGTAAGTTGTTTGAAAAATATTTTCTTAAAATATTTTCTAGGTGTCTCCTACCGCACTGTTTCCTGTGGTGTGTGTCATATTGTAGGCTTTCATATGACAGCTAGTCAAGGCAGAGAAGCACTTTTTTTTTTCTTCGCCACAGCTGCTGATGTCAAGCTGAACTCTTACGTACGCCGACTTAGATCATTCGTGTCTGTGCTGATGTAATTGCACAACCCCAGCTAAGTGTTCACCATATCAATCATGCAAATAAAAAAATAGCAATGCCATGAAATTCTTTCAAAAAAATATGGAACCTGCGTGTGTGCATATCAAAATGCAATATTAATGCTCAGTAAGTCATACTTACCATGCTCCTTCAGTAGCGCAGAATGACAGTTCTGATACAAATCAGGAGTTCTAGAAATACTTGGACATTTGGAAAATATGTTACCTAAATGCAAATTACCTGGAATCCTTATAATTGCTGGGAATATTAAGACTGGGATGCCACGTAGCAATAGTGTGCCAAGCGGGCATTTACCATGAGACAAAAGCGCAGATGTTTTATGTCCTATTCAGTTATACGGGGCATACATGTAGTTCTGTACACAGCTTAGAGACCTAAATTGTCCCCTGTCTCCCTGGGGGGTTCACAATCTATATTTGACCAGGAATCACTGTGTTTTTTTATGCAGTTATTGAATGCACAGTTTTAACAGGTAAAATATGTTTTTTTTTAAACATTTTTCACCTGTAAAAACCATACAGCCAATAACTGCATCACAAAACCGTGTAAACCGTGTGTGATTTTGCAGCGTGGTAATAGGTTGAGCAGCACGCTACATGGAATCCTAGCTTAAAGGGGTTGTCCAGCAAAAGCAAGTGAAGTTAAACACTTCTGTATGGCCATATAAATGCACTTTGTAATATACATCGTGCATTAAATATTGGCCATACAGAAGTTATATACTTACCTACAGGGGTCCCCCCCCCCCCCCTGTGTTGGCGTCCCCGTCTCCCTGGCGCCGGCCGAATCCTTCTCCTTGATTAGACGCGCTTGCGCAGTCTGCCCTCTTCTGTCCCGTTGAATGGGGCCACTCCAGCGTGCTTGCGCCGCACAGCTGGTCTGTCCAGCTCTACTTAATTGATAACTAGTCCTCAGGTAATCGGTGGGACGAGCCTTGGACCTCCGCTGATTAGTAACTTTCTGGGGTGCTGAGTCAGAGATCGAAGCTGTAAGCTTCCAGCTCTATATCTTACTGAAGTGTATAGGAATGGTGCCTGCAACACCCTGCCAGGCCATTGCACAGGGCTGCTTTAACCATAGGGCAAATGGTTCATTCTTACTAGACCCCCCTGGAAGCAGCATGAATTTTAACTGTATCGGCATCCTCAGGACATGGGTACAGTTAAAAATATTGATTGTGGTGGTTAAAAAATAATAAATGCTGTATGCACCAATTGTGTGTTTCCACCACTCTGGTCTCGGTTCACTTGTGGGTCCAACAGTCACATGCCTGCTACTACTCATTAAGGATGGTGATTGGCTGCAGTGTTCACATGTGGGAATGTGATTGTTGGACCTAGGGGTGAGCGGAGACCGCTGGGTAGCCTGCAGCCTGCTGGGCTGCATTAGGTGAGTATGAGCGGGGTTTTTTGCCACCAAAAAGCATCGCAGATGAAAATCTCATGAATGAGAAAAGGCCGTGGCCAAGAGCTACGTTTTTATGTGGCTAATAATCAGCCATGTGAATGAATGCATTGGAATCCAATGCTTCATATGGTGCGATTTTAGCCATGTAAAAACGCTCATGTGAATGAGGCCTGTTTTAAACTAAAGAAACACTAGGGAATGCACATGCATGACTATCTATTCCTTGACTTTTTTTAAAAACACATTCGAGTTCTCACTTTCCATATATGTGCAAGCTGTTCATTCCATGACTCTAGTTTTCTTTGTTTCATTGTGAGAAGTCTCATGCCCAGCCCCAGTTCTTTGCAAATTCTCTAGATTGCTTCCAGGCCGCTTTCCAAAGTGTGGTGTCACCTGGGCCAGCAGCACTTCAGCCATCCAATTGGCATCACCACTCTTTGACTCCCTGGCAATCACGCCATTCCATTAGAAAAAAGGGGACGGGGGGGTGGGGGAGGCTGCACCATTATCTTTTACTTCTCAATGTCTGCAGAAAGAACATCCTGCTTTGACTAGTGTTAGGACTTTCCCTCTTCTCAGGATTATGAGTGGCAATGGTGGCAAAAGCACCTGGGTTGGAAAAGAAGAAAGAGGAGTACGTGCAGAGAAGTAGGCATCTTAAGGGCTCATGTCCACGGGCAAAATATGATTTAAGATCCGCAGCGGATCTCCCGCATGCGGATCCGCATCCCATAGGGATGCATTGACCACCCGCGGGTAGATAAATACCCGCGGATCGTCAATAAAAGGGATTTAAAAAAAAATGGAGCATGGAAAAATCTGGACCATGCTCCATTTTCGTGCGGGTCTCCCGCGGGGACGGCTCCCGCGGGCTTCTATTGAAGCCTATGGAAGCCGTCCGGATCCGCGGGAGACCTAAAATAGGAATTTAAAGTATTTACCTATCCGGCGCGGGCGGGGAATGTCAGCTGTTCCTCACGGCCGCATCTTCCTTGCTTCGGCTCGGCGGATGTGCCCGGCGCATGCGCGCGGCACGTCGACGACGTGCCGGCGACGTGCCGCCGGCGTCAGGAATTCATCCGCCGGCCGAAAATGAAGATCCGGCCGTGAGGAACAGCTGACATTCCCCGCCCGCGCCGGATAGGTAAATGTTTTTAAATTGCTATTTTCGGCGCTCATGTCCGCGGGGCAGGAGGGACCCGCTGCAGATTCTACATGGAGAATCTGCAGCGGATCTGATTTTCCCCGTGGACATGAGGCCTAAGGAAAGCACGGATCAAACAGTTACACAAACTGTCACAGACAATGTAAAAAAAAGCAGTACAAGGGAGGAGGAGAAGGTTTTGTTGCTTACAGGAAGGTTTTTGGCCATTTCAGTGATTTTTTTCCATTTATAATGTAGCTAACCCCCAGTGTATATAAGTAAGCTAGTGTTACCTTGGTTAGTTATTTCTCTCTATTTGAAACTCCTGGCCTTTTTCCTCAGATGGTCATGTGATCTTAGTTGTAACCAGCTCAGATTTGCTTGGCTTTATGTCTTCAGTTTCTAGTCAGTTTCTCAGTCTATTCTCAGCTACTACATTGACCCTACCACAGAAACTGACTAGCGGGACACACACTTCTATCAGTTACTGCTTATGATTCGATGATCACAGCTCAGCCTCCTCACTGTACACTTATGGTCTGTAGCTTATTAAGAAGAACATAAGAGGTCATGATAATTAACTTATCTCCCAGCAGGCACAGATGGTACAGTGTCTAGCTAATGCTGTGCTGATGAATCATGGGATTGATGTGAAAGCAAAAATCTCACAGTATCAAGATGGTGCCTGATAAGCATCAGCTGGGATGCTGTACTGCATGGAAGTGACTGCAATATACATATGAGACCTCCAGACTGGTCCACAGTCAATCAGGTGAGGGGTGCAGGGATTACAAAATGTGTTTTCACCAGAGAGCCGCTTTAAATAGTATCTTTAGCCTCTGTATTCCTAGGGAAGAGTGGGCATGATTGTGGGTTCACACAAGCACTAATCGCAGTATAACGCTCCCATTATTTTCAATGGAAGCCCCTCAGACAGCCGCTTGATCGCAGCGCTTTTCAGCACTATGATACATGTACTATGAATAAATATTTGAGGGGGTCCAATCAATTGTTTGTTATGGGGCTCAACCTTTTCAGCCCCTGGCAGAGATCTGTCTACTCAATTTCCTAACATCTGTCATTGGGGAACAGTCTTACCCATACTTAGCCAGGTTTAGGCAATAGTATTATGGCTTGATGCAGATGCCATATATTTGGAACCAAGGATAGGTTTCAAAAAGAAGGTTTGGGAAAAAAGGTTTTCCAGATCTCACAAGACATAGAGTTGTAAAATGCTTGTGGGAAGCCTGCCTGAGTCTGTGGTCATATTCAGCATTTCTATATTTCTCCTAATGAAACAAAACAGTAATTTGTAGGAAACTTTAAAATATTCAGATATATATGCAAGCAAACAAAATTATCTAAAATCTCTAATGTAATTGGATATATTATAGGCTATAAACATACAGTGATCCATTGAGAATCATAAAATTCATAGTGTATTTTCAAATTCCCGTATACTACATTTATATGAGAAGCTGAAGAAAAGGCTCCGTTCATTAATAGGAAATATTTTCCGTAAGCAGCAAATAAAGTAATGTTTACATAATTTGGCGCGATCTGTTAAAAACTCAATATTCTTTCTCTAAAGCTTAGTGTAAGCAGTCTATTAAGCGTGCCAGTTCAAATTTTCACTTTTAAGAAACTTTGCAATATGAGCTATTGCTTCTTATGGCACATGCTTTTACAGTGTGACTTTACACGTGTGAGGTATGAATTGGATTTTTAGTCTCTGCCACATTTTTTACTGTTTTATAGCAAGTTTCTAAACAAAATTTATTATAATAGCTACTATACGATACTACTATGATAATGTGAAACTGGAGAAAGTCATTTCTATTTTCCTAGCTAACCCGTTAAAACTTCACAATGAGTACTGTTATTTTAAACTCTCAGTAGTGTAATAGACCCCGTTACATCTGGACATTTAATAATGGTACACTAATGGGTACTCACTCAGCTATTAAGAGGGCTCACTTGACATGCTTCCCTTTTGAAAAGACCCTTAACCCCTTAGCGCAAGAGAGTGTACATGTATGCTCTCTGCTGCCAAGGATGGGGCATGTATGGAGTGAGGCTGGGAGCTGAGCCTGTGTTAAATGCAGGCCATTTAACCCCTTATATGCTATGGTTACTGCTGCCTGTGCATCTAAGCTGGTCGACAAAGTGGAGGACTCCTTCTTCATCGTTCCCATCGACCGCCTTTCAACGCAATCGCTGGGAGTCAATGGTTGCCATGGTAGCCTGGAGCTTAGTAAAGGCTCCATTGGCTGCCATTGAATCAATCCATAGGCAGGGCTTAATAGATAAATGTTAAGAGCATAATATACTGCAATACAGAAGTATTGCAGTATATTGTAAAGCAATCAAACTGTTAAAAGTTTAAGTTCCCTATGGAGACTAATAAAAATTGTAAAATTAAGATTAATAACATATAAAGAAACATTACAAAATACAACTTGTCCTGAAAAAAAACAAGCTCTCATATGACTATATTGATGAAAAAGTAAAAAAGTTATAACTGTTGGAAGGAGGAGCCAAAGAAATGATAACAATAGTATGAAAAGTGACTCCGGAATGAAGTGGTTAACATTTGTCATAAGTGCAATGGAGGACGAATTTGTAAATGTGATTAAAGCCATATTGTACAGCTTGTAGAAGGAGCATCCTAGTGCAGGTATTCACCACCCATTAAAATAAAAGTCAGTCAACCTCTTCTGTTCAAAGCTCATAATAGACACATGGTCTACTTCTATGGTACGTGCGTGTTTGGTTTTCCTACTTTCCACCTATTACAATATAGTAATTAAATGCTGCTCTTAGATTTATTAAATCTGTAATAAATCTGTATGGGGGATATATGTATAGGGTTCTCTGTCAGGATCTGGCTTCGATGGATGAGACGTAGGATAACAATGAGTGCTCTGGAAAGAGCTTAAAGAGCTAGCCGTAAACACAGGCCATAAGCCAGGATGACATCACAGCTCTATATGCTATTATACAATATCTAATACTCACTAGAAGAATATATATAGGTCCTGGATAATTGAGCTGGGATTGGTAAACTCAAAGATGTTTTGTGCTCATGTACCTCTAATGGTTGTATAAAAAAAAGTCTTGCTGTGGTCAAACAAAAGAAGGCAAGAACAAAGTACTAGACATAGTTTTGCATTATGAAAATAATGAGTGGTGTCAATATGAGGGAATGGGAAGTTAGTAGCAATGAAACCAGTCAACATGAAAATCACAGAACAGTATGGCCCAGTTTACCAAATATAGTAAAAGGGCAAAGATAGGAAGGCTGGATACTCACCTCCTAGTAAAGACTCAAATGCTGCATGGAGGAGCTTTAAACAAGTACATACTGCTAATATGCAACCGCTCACATGACCAACCCAAGAAAGGGGAGCGGCTAAACAGTGCCACACCTGCATATAGATAGAAAATATATGCAGGGATACCATGCCAAACATGCATACGCATGGGTTAGTCATACCCAGCTTGGTGTACCTGTTTAAAGCTCCTCCTTGTAGCATTTGGGCCTTTATTGGAAGGTGAGTATCCAGCCTCCCTATCTTTGTCCTTTTACTATATTTGGTGAATTTGGCCATACAGTTCTGTGATTTTGCAAATTTCTTCCTTTTCCTGTGATCTTTTCAGTTCACATGAAAGGTTGCTTATGATAACGGGTGGAATGCAAAGAACAGCTTTGAGTTATAGCATAGGTTCAGTGAAAAACGGTCTTTGACTTACAAAAGGGATGCAACATGCCATGTAATCTTGTTGCAATCAAGTTCCTATGTGGTGCTTCCTTCTCTAAATGACGGCCGCCTTGGCACACAAATGGCATAACTTAAAATCTCAATGACCACAGAGTCTGGTCTCCTAACAGTTTGACTAATTAAGGTGCAGAGCCTCTAGTGGTCTCTTAACAGACCTAAGTGTTGTAGTCACACACAATCATGAATGTGCCTGGCAGAGAGGATCCATTCGTGAAGCCAGGAGAAGTTATGGAATATGGCTACCAGTCCTGTTCTTTTATTATCTCTGCTTGTTTAACAACATCCTTGTAAGCTTGAAAAAAGCCACATTTTGGCTGCCTGTCTGCGTTATGGTTGAATAAAGTCTTTTTTCATCATTTGCACTTACTTATGCTGCCAAGCCTTTTTCTATTAACATAGTGTATTTAGTCATCATATACACAAATGTCCTGATAAATCATCTGTGCATGTGTGTAACAATATGAACAGCCATATTTATATAGGACAAGCCCGGAGCTCAAACAACAAATATAAAAATTAAGCTTAAACAAAAATATATATAAATTACTACCTGATTCCGCACAGAACAGAGGCACGATAGCAATGCATGAAAAGGACTTAACACCCAGCTGACCAGCGTCAGCACTAGCATAACACATTGGGGTAGTGTCACGTCTGACCATGATGTACCAAAACCAGTCTCCCAAACAGTTCCTGGGCTATGTTATTACAGTAGAACAAAGAAAATAAACCATTACAAGTAACATGTGGCTTAACAAATAGAGGGGGGAACTTTCCCTATATGACTCAAAATAAGAGACCGTACCAGCTTATAGTGGATGTCCCATCCTGATAAGAATGCACCCAACCCACGATCCCCGGCCACTCACTGTCCCTATTTGGGATAAAAGTAAACAACTAAGTAAGAATACAACTAACACCAATAACCACCCTACTTAGTTTGAGATGAACAATAAAAACCAAGAGACTAAGATCCAGCTCTGATTCTAACGAGCATCAAATGAAGACTGAGAATCATTAGCACAGGTCCACAACCAAGACAGGAATAAAAGCCCTCCCTAATTACTAAGCTGGTGCAACAGGTAGCAGAACGCTCCCATATACACACCCACCAGTGCTAGAGAAAGATGAGAGGAAAATACAAAACAGTAATAGAATGAACCAGACCTCCATGAACGAAAAACAAAGCCTACCGCAACAGGTAGGCTAGCAAGGTCCACATCTAGGGTACAAGATTTAAAGGGCAACTCTATGTAGTGCAGATGTTAGTACCTACATGATCTATAATAGTCAGAATTATACTTCAAAAAGGTATAATTGCTTCCTGGAAAATGAATAATGGGAACTCCTTGGAATAACTTTGGAGGTAACCTTAATCTTTAAATGGGATCAAACAATAAAGGACATGGAACATGGAGTAGAAAGCTGCAAACATAGATATCATTGTAGAGATCTCAAGAAGTATATATCCCTATAAGCTTTTGCAAACCCATGGTGTGCAAAAGTACTATCATGCCCCTTTTCTGTTTAATATTTACAATCCATGTTAATCTGTTGTAGTGGCCCAGAGTTAACAGGGCCCCTCCATAATGTATGCATGCATTAGTCTTGTGCCTATGTGTTGTCAGTGTCTTCTATGTAGCAAGAATTTGATGTGCACTGCATAGCTGCAGCACTAAATGGGTTAACTGTCTGTATGTAAGATGTCTGGAAAATGTATCTTGCTGTTTGTCATGTGATCATGCTTTGTATATATGTGTTTGCAAGAGGTTTTGCAAAAGAGTCTGTTCTGGTCTTGCAAGAGGAGCGTTTGGAGTTCTGCAAGTGAGCCTCACAGACTCCATCTGTTCTGTGTGGGCCAGAATGGAAGAGGCTGAGAGATATCCACCAGCCTTCCCTGGGCCTGCTTTACCAGAGAGATGTCAGTGCTAACCGTAAGACACTGTGCGTGAAGAGAGACAGAGAGGAACCGCCAAGCAGCGCTGAGTGCATTCTGCTTCCAAATGTGAGTGCTGACTGGTAGAGAGCTGAAGAGAGTAGAGAATAGTGACCAGGAACTGGACCTCGCAGATAACTTTGGACTGTGGATTCTTCTGCTATCCTGTGATTTCCTCTCTGTCACACCACTTTGTGTTATTCACCATTCTCTGCTGGCATGTGTATCTACTGTTTTGGACTGTAAATAATTTCTTGACCATTCCCGACTTCACTCCTTAAACGTTTCCCTGTGTGTGTGGACCACTTATTTCACTATCTGGATTCACTGCGGAGGAAGGAATGGTGGCGTCACGAGTGACAGGACTTTCAAGGTAATCTATGCATCTTCGGTAACCCCCGTGAAAGTTACTCCAGCAGTAGCTTGGACGGGTCCCGTGCTAACCCCAGGGGAGGAGATGCTGGAGCCCTGTGACAAGGCCCAAATCTACCTCGCTGTCTCCTCGTCTTTGGGCCCGCTCCTCAGACGCTGCACCGTTACTGTCTTGTATTGTATACATAGTAATTTATCGAATTGTAAAACCTTTTTATTGCATCTGTTGTTAAAATAGTCCTTTGAGAACATTAGGGCGAGCCTTGCCTCCATGTGCAATAAAGCATCTTTGCTACTGGTGTCTACTGTTTAAATCATTGACTTAATAAGAAAAATCCATTTGTCATTCTGCCACAGAGTTCATCTGTTCATCTTTTATCAGTTCTCTTAATTTTTTTTTACATAATTTAATATTTTATATACTGTATTTTAAGATTATCTAACGTGGCAGTGAAAGTGTTAAAATGCGTATAATTAGATAGAGTGTATGTATCTCTCCCAAGAGTATGCTCTCTACTTAGCTAGTTACGTAGAGTTCTAGTATGCAGTGGAGGACTCCTTTGAACATAGTAATTGAGCAAAGCGTATTTTTTATTTCATATTCAGCTAAAGTAATTTCATTGACAATGGTCTAGATATTCTGTCAGCAGATCTCTCAAAAATATCTCTACCAAATCTCATTGCTGTGCCTGCAAATTCATGTTTGAAGCAATTGTTTAATTCATACAGATATCCCTGAGGGAATCCGAGTTATTGTAGGATTTTTGCATGCACTGCCAGCATATTGTAAAAATTACATGCTGTATCCTTGTAGAATATTTTTTTCTTTGGTGTCAAATTGTCATTGAACTAAAATTGAAATAAAATCCAGTATATCAGTATTTCTATTAGAGGCTACTAGAGATGAGCGAGCACCAAAATGCTCGGGTGCTCGTTACTCGATGCTCGAGGGTTCGTTTCGAGTAACGAACCCCATTGAAGTCAATGGGCGACCCGAGCATTTTTGTATTTCGCCGATGCTCGCTAAGGTTTCCTTGTGTGAAAATCTGGGCAATTCAAGAAAGTGATGGGAACGACACAGCAACGGATAGGGCAGGCGAGGGGCTACATGTTGGGCTGCATCTCAAGTTCACAGGTCCCACTATTAAGCCACAATAGCGGCAAGAGTGGGCCCCCCCCCCCTCCCAAAAACTTTTACTTCTGAAAAGCCCTCATTAGCATGGCATACCTTAGCTAAGCACCACACTACCTCCAACAAAGCACAATCACTGCCTGCATGACACTCCACTGCCACTTCTCCTGGGTTACATGCTGCCCAACCGCCCCCCCCTCCCCCCACAGCGCACACCAAAGTGTCCCTGCGCAGCCTTCAGCTGCCCTCATGCCACACCACCCTCATGTCTATTTAGAAGTGCGTCTGCCATGAGGAGGAACCGCAGGCACACACTGCAGAGGGTTGGCACGGCTAGGCAGCGACCCTCTTTAAAAGTGGCGGGTCGATAGCCCACAATGCTGTACAGAAGCAATGAGAAATAGAATCCTGTGCCACCGCCATCAGGAGCTGCACACGTGGGTATAGCAATTGGGAACCTATGTGCCACACACTATTCATTCTGTCAAGGTGTCTCTGCATGCCCCAGTCAGACCGGGCTTTTTAATTCATAGACACAGGCAGGTACAACTCCCTATTGTGAAGTCCCTGTCGACCGACAGCATGGGTGGCTCCCTGGAACCCACCGGCGATACACAAAAATATCCCATTGCATTGCCCAACACAGCTGAGGTAGTAATGTCGTGCTTAATGCAGGTGGGCTTCGGCCCACACTGCATGCCCCAGTCAGACTGGGGTTCTTTACAAGTGGAAACAGATGCATTTATAATTCCCTGTGGACCCACAGCATGGGTGGGTGCCAGGAAGCCACCGGCGGTACATAGAAATATCCCATTGCATTGCCCAACACAGCTGAGGTAGTAATGTCGTGCTTAATGCAGGTGGGCTTCGGCCCACACTGCATGCCCCAGTCAGACTGGGGGTTCTTTACAAGTGGAAACAGATGCATTTATAATTCCCTGTGGACCCACAGCATGGGTGGGTGCCAGGAAGCCACCGGCGGTACATAGAAATATCCCATTGCATTGCCCAACACAGCTGAGGTAGTAATGTCGTGCTTAATGCAGGTGGGCTTCGGCCCACACTGCATGCCCCAGTCAGACTGGGGTTCTTTACAAGTGGACACATGTAGGTTAAACTCCGTGTGCACCTACAGCATGGGTGGCTCCCTGGAACCCACCAGCGATACACAAAAATATCCCATTGCATTGCCCAACACAGCTGAGGTAGTAATGTCGTGCTTAATGCAGGTGGGCTTCGGCCCACACTGCATGCCCCAGTCAGACTGGGGTTCTTTACAAGTGGACACATGTAGGTTAAACTCCGTGTGCACCTACAGCATGGGTGGCTCCCTGGAACCCACCGGCGATACACGAAAATATCCCATTGCATTGCCCAACACAGCTGAGGTAGTAATGTCGTGCTTAATGCAGGTGGGCTTCGGCCCACACTGCATGCCCCAGTCAGACAGGGGTTCTTTAGAAGTGGACACATGCAGTTACAACTCCGTGTGGACCCACAGCATGGGTGGGTGCCAGGAAGCCACCGGCGGTACATAAATATATCCCATTGCATTGCCCATCACAGCTGAGGTAATGTTATGTTTAATGCAAGTGGGCTTCGGCCCGCACTGCATGCCCCAGTCAGACTGGGGCTCTTTAGAAGTGGACACATGTAGTTACAACTCCGTGTGGACCCACGGCATGGGTGGCTCCCTGGAACCCACCGGCGGTACATAAATATATCCCATTGCAGTGCCCAACACAGCTGATGTAACGTCAGCTGTAATGCAGGTGGGCAAAAAATTAATTGGATTACACTGTAGGCGAGGGCCCACAAAAATTGGTGTACCAACAGTACTAATGTACCTCAGAAAAATTGCCCATGCCCAACCCAGAGGGCAGGTGAAACCTATTAATCGCTTTGGTTAATGTGGCTTAAGTGGTAACTAGGCCTGGAGGCAGCCCAGTTTAACGAAAAATTGGTTCAAGTTAAAGTTTCAACGCTTTTAAGAGCATTGAAACGTATAAAAATTGTTTAGAAAAATTATATGAGTGAGCCTTGTGGCCCTAAGAAAAATTGCCCGTTCGGCGTGATTACGTGAGGTTTCAGGAGGAGGAGCAGGAGGAGGAGGAGGAGGAATATTATACACAGATTGATGAAGCAGAAATGTCCCCGTTTTGGATGGGGAGAGAGAACAATGCTTCCATCCGCGGGTGCATAATACATATTGCTTAGGTATCGCTGCTGTCCGCTGGTGTAGAAGAGAAGTCTGGGGAAATCCAGGCTTTGTTCATCTTGATGAGTGTAAGCCTGTCGGCACTGTCGGTTGACAGGTGGGTACGCTTATCTGTGATGATTCCCCCAGCCACACTAAACACACTCTCTGACAAGACGCTAGCCGCAGGACAAGCAAGCACCTCCAGGGCATACAGCGCGAGTTCAGGCCACGTGTCCAGCTTCGACACCCAGTAGTTGTAGGGGGCAGAGGCGTCACGGAGGATGGTCGTGCGATCGGCTACGTACTCCCTCACCATCCTTTTACAGTGCTCCCGCCGACTCAGCCGTGACTGGGGAGCGGTGACACAGTCTTGCTGGGGAGCCATAAAGCTGGCAAAGGCCTTGGAGAATGTTCCCCTGCCTGCGTTGTACATGCTGCATGATCTCTGCGCCTCCCCTGCTACCTGGCCCTCGGAACTGCGCCTTCTGCCACTAGCGCTGTCGGATGGGAAGTTTACCATCAGTTTGTCCACCAGCGCCCTGTGGTATTGCATCATTCTCGAACCCCTTTCCTCTTCGGGAATGAGAGTGCAAAGGCTCTCCTTATACCGTGGGTCGAGCAGTGTGTACACCAAGTAATCCGTAGTGGCCAGAATGCATGTAACGCGAAGGTCACGAGAAAGGCATCCTAACATGAAGTCAGCCATGTGTGCCAGGGTACCTGTATGCAACACATGGCTGTCTTCACTAGGAAGATCATTTTCAGGATCCTCCTCCTCCTCATCTTCCTCCTCCTCAGCCCATACACGCTGAAAGGATGACAGGCAAGCAGCATGGGTACCGTCAGCAGTGGGCCAGCTTTGTCTTCCCCCTCCTCCTCATCCTCCTCATGCTCCTCCTCCTCCTCCTGAACGCGCTGAGATATAGACAGGAGGGCGCTCTGACTATCCAGCGACATACTGTCTTCCCCCGGCTCTGTTTCCGAGCGCAAAGCGTCTGCCTTTATGCTTTGCAGGGAACTTCTCAAGATGCATAGCAGAGGAATGGTGACGCTAATGATTGCAGCATCGCCGCTCACCACCTGGGTAGACTCCTCAAATTTTCCAAGGACCTGGCAGATGGCTGCCAACCAGGGCCACTCTTCTGTAAATAATTGAGGAGGCTGACTCACACTGCGCCGCGCAAGTTGGAGTTGGTATTCCACTATAGCTCTACGCTGCTCATAGAGTCTGGCCAACATGTGGAGCGTAGAGTTCCACTGTGTGGGCACGTCGCACAGCAGTCGGTGCACTGGCAGATTAAACCGATGTTGCAGTGTCCGCAGGGTGGCAGCGTGCGTGTGGGATTTGCGGAAATGTGCGCAGAGCTGGCGCACCTTTCCGAGCAGGTATGACAAGTGTGGGTAGCTTTTCAGAAAGCGCTGAACCACCAAATTAAACACATGGGCCAGGCATGGCACGTGCGTGAGGCTGCCGAGCTGCAGAGCCGCCACCAGCTTACGGCCGTTGTCACACACGACCATGCCCGGTTGGAGGCTCAGCGGCGCAAGCCAGCGGTTGGTCTGCTCTGTCAGACCCTGCAGCAGTTCGTGGGCCGTGTGCCTCTTCTCTCCTAAGCTGAGTAGTTTCAGCACGGCCTGCTGACGCTTGCCCACCGCTGTGCTGCCACGCCGCGTTACACCGACTGCTGGCGACGTGCTGCTGACACATCTTGATTGCGAGACAGAGGTTGCGTTGGAGGAGGAGGAGGAGGAAGGTGCTTTAGTGGAGGAAGCATACACCGCCGCAGATACCACCACCGAGCTGTGGCCCGCAATTCTGGGGGTGGGTAGGACGTGAGCGGTCCCAGGCTCTGACTCTGTCCCAGCCTCCACTAAATTCACCCAATGTGCCGTCAGGGAGATATAGTGGCCCTGCCCGCCTGTGCTTGTCCACGTGTCTGTTGTTAAGTGGACCTTGGCAGTAACCGCGTTGGTGAGGGCGCGTACAATGTTGCGGGAGACGTGGTCGTGCAGGCCTGGGACGGCACATCAGGAAAAGTAGTGGCGACTGGGAACTGAGTAGCGCGGGGCCGCCGCCATCATGCTTTTGAAAGCCTCCGTTTCCACAAGCCTATACGGCAGCATCTCTAGGCTGATCAATTTTGCAATGTGCACGTTTAACGCTTGAGCGTGCAGGTGCGTGGCATCGTACTTGCGCTTGCGCTCAAACTGTGGCGCTAGCGACGTCTGGACGCTACGCTGAGAGACATTGCTGGATGGGGCCGAGGACAGCAGAGGTGAGGGTGTGGGTGCAGGCCAGGAGACGGTAGTGCCTGTGTCCTCAGAGGGGGGTTGGATCTCAGTGGCAGGTTGGGGCACAGGGGGAGAGGCAGTGGTGCAAACCGGAGGCGGTGAACGGGCATCGTCCCACCTTGTGGGGTGCTTGGCCATCATATGCCTGCGCATGCTGTTGGTGGTGCCTTCCCAGCTGATCTTGGCGACAAAGGTTGCACACCACTGTTCGCCGGTCGTCAGGCGTCTCTGTGAAAAACTGCCACACCGTAGAGCACCTTGACCTGTGCAGGGTGGCATGGCGCGAGGGAGCGCTTTGGGAAACAGTTGGTGGATTATTCGGTCTGGCCCTGCCTCTACCCCTGGCCACCACACTGGCTCGGCCTGTGCCCACACCCTGACTTGGGCCTCCGCGTCCTCGCCCGCGTCCACGTCCTCTAGGCCTACCCCTACCCCTCAGCATGGTGTATTACCAGTGATTTGATTTCCCAGGCAGGAAAGAAAGTGGCGCAAGCCTGCAGCCAAAATACAATTTTTTCCCTTGTTTTTCAAAGGACAAGCCACACTGCGTGTATTCAATGAATACTACTAAGTTTAATAACTGTGTTGTGGCCCTGCAAATGTGTCAGAGAACTGCAGTGATGCAAAGTTATTGGCTCCAGCAGATCAGGGATTTCCCATGCAGGAAAAAAATTGGCACAAGCCTGCAGTAAAACGTAGCTGGCTGCGTCTGATTTTTTTTAACGTTCTGCATGCAGCACACACGTACCCAGAGCCCTGAGGACTGTCAGAGGCAGGCGAAATAGAATTTTTTCCCTTGTTTTTCAAAGGACAAGCCACACTGCGTCTATTCAATGAATACTACTAAGTTTAATAACTGTGTTGTGGCCCTGGAAATGTGTCAGAGAACTGCAGTGATGCAAAGTTATTGGCTCCAGCAGATCAGGGATTTCCCATGCAGGAAAAAAATTGGCGCAAGCCTGTAGTAAAACGTAGCTGGCTGCATCTGATTTCTTTTAACGTTCTGCACGCAGCACACACGTACCCAGAGCCCTGAGGACTGTCAGAGGCAGGCGAAATACAATTTTTTCCCTTGTTTTTCAAAGGACAAGCCACACTGCGTCTATTCAATGAATAATGTATGTCTTCTGGCCCTGCCTACACAATTCTATCCCTGTAGTATTAATGCCGGATGCAATGGTCTGCACAGCCGCTTTTGAGAAAGAAAAAAAAATGCAACACTGCTAACAGCAGCCTGGACAGTACTGCACACGGATATCTTGTGGCCCTAGAAAGGACCGTTGGGGTTCTTGAAGCCTACACTCACTGCTAACACTCTCCCTGCCTAACCACCACTTCTGTCCCTATTGCAGGGCGCAATGCTCTGCAGATCCAATTTTGAAAAAAAAAAAAAAAATACAGTGCTAACACAGTACTGCACACTATTAGATGTGGCCCTGAGAAGGACCGTTGGGGTTCTTGAAGCCTACACTAACTCCTAACGCTCTCCCTACAGCAGCTCCAGCACGATACCACTGTCCCTCAGCTAACTCACAAGGCATGTGTGGCGAGCCGCGGGAGGGGCCGACTTTTATATTCGGGTGACATCTGATCGCCCCAGCCACTCACAGCAGGGGGGTGGTATAGGGCTTGAACGTCACAGGGGGAAGTTGTAATGCCTTCCCTGTCTTTCAATTGGCCAGAAAAGCGCGCTAACGTCTCAGAGAGGAAACTGAAAGTAACCGGAACACCGCGTGGTACTCGTTACGAGTAACGAGCATCCCGAACACCCTAATATTCGCACGAATATCAAGCTCGGACGAGTACGTTCGCTCATCTCTAGAGGCTACCAAAGATGAATCATTGCTGTGTGCGGCTGAGCATTATCCTAGTGGAAGATGCCTCTTGGAAGCCCTACCATGAGAGGAACACATGTGGCTGCAGGATGTACTGGATATATCACTGAGCGGTCATTGTCCCTTTGTCAATATGTCCATCCATCTTCTCGCATTCTAATGCACCCCCTCTCAAACTCTGTTAACTTGGCAAAATCTCTTTGATTGCGTCCTAGAGGAGTCTTGTGGTCATCAAACTCTACACAAGTGAAAAAAGAGGTCTGCTACATACAGGTAGCCTCAAAGAGCCTTTTCATAGGTTAAGGGGGAAACCACTTTTAGGGCCACAGGTGCAAGGCCATTCACCTGTGATATAACTGCATGCTGAGTCTTGCAGCATAATGGAAACTCCACCAAAAACCTACCAGTATATAAACCATTTTTTGGGGATGGGTGGTCTTTTCAATTTCATATTAAATTTGACCTCTATAACTGACAGCATAATGTTAGCAGTTTGCAGCATCTGGTACCAAACAGCTCATGAACGCTTCAAGTAGGAAAAGTGGATAATAGATGAAAGGCTTGCAATTCTGATGACAATGATGTTTTTTCTTCTAAGTATACCACTGATCCTACACCAAGACTTGTAGGATCCAAATTCACAACATATCCCCCATATACTCTATATAGAAATTTAACAATATAAGTCTGCCGCGGTGGGTTAGCTTGACTGGCTGTGAGGTAGGTTAGCCTAGACAGCCAATCACTATAGGTCTGTGCACATATATTACAGCCCCTCTTTCCAGAGGGTGCTGGTCCTTTTCTGCTGTGTGCCGACATGCTGTTGTCTGTTTGTCATGTCTGTTACACGCATGCTGTTCGGTCTGTTGTTTGTTTGTGGTTATTTATGTTGGGTCTAATGGGACATTTAAACATAACGATTATCACTCGAAATTTGTTCAAATAAACGAATTTGAGCGATAATTGAGCAGTGTAAATGCAAAAACATTGCTCACTATTCCTTCACTTGTTATCGCTGACTTTCAGTCAGCATAAAAACCATCGTTGGATCACAGGCTTCTCGTTACGTGTAAATGCTCCTCGCACTCAGGAGCTGAAGCACTGAGCGAGAACCCAGCGATTCAGCCATAAGTCATTCTGTCTAAATGCTTTGCACGAGCGCTAACGACCTGTTCTGTCCTGTTCTGTTTGCCACCTCTCCAGATGACACCTGAGTCTCGTTTGTTGCCACCTGTCCATTGGCAGATGGACGCCTGAGTCTAGTTCGGGCTGTTTCCTTCATCTGGTGGTGGGCAGATGTCTGAGGTATTTGTTCTGTCTAAACCTGAGATACTTTTATCCTGTTTGTATTTGTAGTATTTCCCCTGTTTGAACTATGTTCTGTTCGTACTTTGCTGTACTGCTAAACTGGAGTATTGTAGCAACCTGTTCCCTGTTCTGTGGTTTTATGATATTTGCCATCTGTGTCACTGCTCCCTGCTGTTACTTAGGGAAAGACAGGATTGCCCTATGTGTCTATGTGTTGGATAATCCATATCTGTCATTTTTCCATGTTCCGGTTCTTACCATCCTGATTGGACATAAAGGTGTGCAAGCATACAGGCTGAGTATGGTGAAGCCCTACATGGTTGTAATAAGTGGTCCTTTCAGGACATCATATTCACATTCATATAGGCATGTATATACAAGTCCTGTACGTACATGACAGAAGACTTTCAAAACTTCCACAGATATTTTGGAGTTTTACTATTTTATATCTTACAAGTAGACCCACTGGACATCAAGAAATCAGAAATGTGGCTAATGGGTCATTATAAGACCTCATATCTCATAATGAAGCGTTAGGAAGGAATAAAAGGTTCACTCTATTCACACTAGCATTTTTCTGTATGTTTTTGATCTATGTTAAAAATTAGACAAATGTACAGAAATGTTTCCAAGAACGTTTCACCTATTATTTCAATATAATTTTGCATTGTCAAATGTTCTATTTAAGCACCTGCCTGATTCTGTCCCTCAGGAAACATTATTTCACAGACTAAATAGCTCAGCAGGTTGCACTATTAGACACAGTAAAAATGTGGGCACAAATATTTTTAACAATGTTGTTGATAGCGTGACAGACAGATGTAGATGGAATGCTTAGATCTTACCTTTTATTTCATTATGCTAATGTTACTGAATCACTGAATAGACATAGGAAGCAGAGCTTGAAAGTAAAACTCTGCATAAAGCCTGAAGCAAGCAGGAAGTGGGGCATATCATCACAGATGGACCTTTGTTCTGTATGCCCATCCACCCATAGAGGGCATGTACTACTGATATAGCAAGACTAAATATTTTTTATGTACCTTGTATATCTATCTGATATGGCTTATAATATTCATTGTCCTACATATTTTTGATCTGCCTTTCTTTTTGTGACATGTTACTCTTAAAAGTAGATGATCCGGCTTCTTAGATGAGCCTTAGAGACCCTTTTCTAAAAATCCATTACAACTATTCAGTGTCATCAACTAATAGCAAATTATTTTTCAGGATATTGATATCACTCATGTAAAGGGTCCGTTTAGAGTTCAGAGTTCACTCGTTGGCTCAGGCAGCCTGCTTTTATAGACAGATACATCGTTGGCTCGTTCAAAGGAGAAAGCGTTCGGTTGTTCTAATTCACTGTATAAGAGAATGAGAACAACTGAATGATCGGTATTTGAACTGATAGATTAGTGAAGGAGGCAATGATGATTTTTATACCTGCATCAAATGAATGACAAACGAAAAGTGAACCTCTATCTTCATCAGCTATTGGTCATTGGTTTGCATTTAGACTGAACAATTATCGCTCACTTTCACTCGTTTGAATGATTTTTTTGGAATAATAATCGTTCCGCCCTTAACTGAGGCAAGTGAGGCCTCCTGTTCCTTAGATGTTCATCTGGGTTCTTTTTTGACTTTGTGGAAGAGTCGTCCATGAGCTCTTGGTGAAATTTTGGTAGGCTGGCCTGGGAAGGTTCACCACTCTTCCAAACGTAATGATTAGTGAATGATGATTTTTATACCTGCATAAAATGAACAATGAATGAAAAGCGAATGATTTATCGTTCATCCTTTGATCGTTGGCTACGCTTCCACTGAATGATTGCCGCTCATTCTCGCTTGTTTCAAAACTTTCTTTTGAATGATAATCATTCTGTGTTGTATAGAAATGTAAAAGCTAGAATTACAGGATGAGCCAAGACACCCTGGTGGGCTTCTCATGAAACACAGGTAGCATGATTGCTTCCTACTATGAACATGATGCTGTATTCTTAACTATCTTTGTCATCCAGAAAGCTTTCTTGGGATTCCTAATGGATGTGCTTAATGAATGCAAGAATAGATGTAAATGGATTGCAAACCGATTACCGAGGGGTAACAGTGTTAAACCATTAACTTTATGTTGTGAGACACTTATAAATTGATGTGAACATGTAAGTATTAGAATTATACTAATGTACTATTTAATAGTTTGCTTGACATCAAATCGAATAGACATCAGAGTTAGTATACTGTAAATCCATTGAACACATTTCTAAGATTAAGAAAATCTACTTTAGTAACATTCATATCCTTCTTGTTCCCTAAGAGCAGTTTATTTAATTACATATAACAAGCTTAACTCTACTTTTTAAATTAAAGTACGCTACCAACTTTTCCATTAAGGAAAATTAAGACTTTTCCAATGAAAACAGAAAACAAGTCAGTAATACACTTTTCAAATATCACAGGGCAGCAGCAGAAGACATAAAGCTGCTCCTGACAGTTGCTTATAATTGGGTCTTATGATAGACGAGCATGTAGCTCCGAAACTAGGTGGAACAAAAGCATAAAGGATATATATGTATAAAATGTGTTGAAATAGCGTATTCTGATGTGGCATCAGATATAATCATTTTTGTGAATTTCCTTTGGGCACTGTGGTTTCCTCAAACAGTCTGAAAACATACTGGGGAGTTAACTGGCTGCACACAAATTGGCCCTAGTGTGTGCTTGTGCGTGATGTATGAGTAGGACTGTGGGAGGAGATCATGGTACCTTAGTGGTTAGCTCTGCTCCCTTTTGGTGCTGCGGTTCTGGCATTGAACAAACAAGGGTAAAAAGAACAGAGAGGGTATGTTCTCCACTTCCAGAAATATACATATAGAAACTGGCTTCCTAAAAATATACCTATGCGGATTGGCTTAGGTTCTATTCACAAAATAACCAGATTTGTTGCAAAAAATTCAGCAAGTGAACATCATTTCCATTCATCTGAATGGGGTTGTTTTAATAAAAAGGACACAGATTTCTGCAAGGTCCTTGCAGATGAATGGGGCAGTTGCACAAATTTCTGCAACAAATTTGCTGTGTGTGAATGTACCCTTAGTGTCCTTTTACATGGGACAATTGTCAGACGCATATGCAGTCGTCCCAGAAATAATCGTTCTTGTGCTTTTACATAACAGTGATCATTGCTCAGGGAGGAGGAATAGGTTGGGGGATCATTTCAGGACTTCATTCACAGAAAACAGGCAGTCATTCATAGATGACTGCCTGTTTACACTGGCCAATCGTTGTTCGGGATACTCTATAAACTGAACGATGAAGGATAAGTAAACCAATTAGTGGTCATCATTCAGTTGCTGCAGACATTTACACTGAATATCATTCAGATTCTCACAATCCAAACAATGATTGGCCCATGTAAAAGCGCCCTTACTGTGAAAATAGTGTTTGAGGGGAATTTGATTGTGTTCTGTAAGGGAATATATTGGCTCTACATAAATAACAGATAAGAATGTAAGCTGAAGGTGCTTTTAAATGGAATGATTATTGTTCAAAAAATTGTTCAAACTAGCAAAATGAAGGATAACAACCAAACAATTATAATCATTCCCTTTTTGCTTTTCATTCATTTTATGCAGGCATAAAAATCATTGTTGGATCATTCATTTATCATTCAGTTTAAACAGCAATTGTTCAGTCCTTGTCATTCGCTTATACAGTGAGTGTGAAATACTGAATAATTGTAGATGATTTCTTGTTTGAATGAGCCAACAATGTATCTGCCTGTCTAAACAGGCTGCACGAGAGCAAACGAGCTAGCGATGACATCACTCACTCGTTCAAACGTTTATCGGCTCATCTTGAAGGACCCTAAATGGCAGGGATTGCCACAGATTGCTGTGCCCTATTTAACCCTTTTCAATCCACTGTCTGACATCTGAAGACATTCTGATTGAAGGCTGTACAGCTCCGACGTCGGCAGACGTCCGGCAGGGTATTCTTACTGTATATTACTGGCCGCTCTGTT
The DNA here is from genome assembly GCF_035609145.1 of Eleutherodactylus coqui. NCBI lineage: Eukaryota > Metazoa > Chordata > Amphibia > Anura > Eleutherodactylidae > Eleutherodactylus > Eleutherodactylus coqui. Next base: position 409,942,281 of record NC_089837.1, on the reverse strand, counting down.
CTCAGGGGTCTCTCCAGCATGTCCCATAACACAGTACTGGCTCTAGCCAGCAGATGGCGCCATTGTATAATGGCAGAAAGGGAAAGCCTCCTAGGAAACCCTGAATCGAAAATTGGATTGCAAAGGGTTAAAGGGAAATGTATCACTTTTATTTTACTGATTAAAAATGTATACTGAAACACACTGACTTATTCTTGTTTTTACTTTCCAGTTGTACTTATTTCTAATATGTTTTCCTTACATGATTATCGGGGAAGCCATCTGGTCTCATGACTCTGTAACATGAACAGAGATCATTGTGCAGAAAGGCGAGGAGGAGCTGAGCCATCCTTATCTACTGTCAATGGTGTGATACTGTGTTATTTATGCCCGCCTCCTTGATGGAGGTATTACTTTGATTGTAATCCTGCCTATGATGATGTGATCACTGTTCACCCCAATGTACACAAGATAAACTGAAAAGGGATTGGGAATGTGACCTTTTGTAAGGCCTTGGTAACCAAAAGTTTGAAATATTTCCTGAAATTTTTTTAACATAATGATATGAAGCATTAACAATTTTCAACATTTCTTTTTGACTAAATGTATCGTAGCCACTGGTCGCAGTGTGAGCTTCCGGTCCAAGGTGACCTCACATCATCAGTCTCAGCCTACGTCATCCTTACGCCAGTGCAAGCTCTCTGTCATTTTGGCGCTGGGTGGTGACAGTAACACCTCTCCTGCTATGTATGGGCTTATTTGTTGGGCTGCGTGGTGGGACAGCTCAACCAGCCAATCACCAGTATGCATTTATTCCAGCCCCTCCTCTCAGAGGTGCCGGTTATTCATTTGTCCTGGTCTGACTCCCTGTCGGGTCACATTATTTGAAGCTATGGTCTGCGACACCCTGTCAGTCTGAGTTCTGTATGTCTTCTGCCTGTTCTGGGTCTCAAGTTAAGCTAAGTCTGCTGTTCATTTTCTATTTATCTGGGATGCAGTTTCAATTTATCCCTGTGCCTATGTGGTTTCTACAATTATATTTAATCTATACTTTACCACATTCCTTGTTACCTACCAGGGAAAGTCAGGGTCACCTTAGGTTTGTGACGTGTGGCCGCTCTCATCTGCTTATAGATAGGGGCTTCTCATATCTGTTGGTGGGCGCCAGTTCCCCAGTTTTCCCTATATTTGTACCTTTATATATATTATTCTATCCCTTTTTAACTAGAGTGTATATTCTTATCCGTTCTGGACATTATATTTATGTCTAGGAAGGTTGTTGTGGTTGTGCCTTGCATGGCCGTAATAATATGTTTAGCACAAATATATATTATTCAATCACCAGGCAATTTTCTGACCATAGATTCCATTTAAAGCATATTTATATTGTTTATATGGTTTCCTAATAATAGGCAACTTCTAGTATGCTTACTTTACAGAATAGAGTTTATGGTTCCATATGTATGGCAGATCATAAAGATATACATTTTTGGTAAGCTAAGTAACAGGCATTTTTCTTGTGCAGAATATGCTTTTTGGATAAAACTGTTACTCTAGTAGTCCTTCCTATGTCAAATGTAGATTCCAATTTTATGAATTTCTGCTAGAAGATTTATGTAATGCAGATTGCAGGTTCCATCATCCTGCCAGGCTTGTTGAAATGAAATGGGTACTGCTATTTTGTGACTGTATAAATAAGACATTTTATTTGTATGTACCAGACACAGAAAGCGATGATACACAATAAGTATCAGGGAGGCTGCTGCTAGCATTAGCTCATTTATTTGAAATTGGCAATAATTTAAAAAAGCAATAGTGTTTCTTACTATGTAATCATAGCTGAATGCAAGGCTCTATGTATAGGAGTTGAGTAAACAGCACAGCACAGAGAGCTACACTATTCCTTCATCTCAGAAGGTAAGGAAACAATATAGCTTGCTGGCTGTGCTACAAAGTTTATAGAACTCCCACTCACCTCTATGGGATTGGCTGCTTCTGTAGAATTGGGTCACCTGTTGTGGCATACAGTCAGTATTGTTATCTCAGCCATGGATGGTGGAGGTGGGAATAACCTTTTAGCCATTTATTAATTTATTACATTCAAATGTCTCTATTTTTCAATATATATCGCACTGACTACTGAAACACATAGGACACGTATGGGCCAAACACTAAGTTCGACTTTAAACACCCCCTTTTAAGTTCATTTTACATTAAATTTAGAATAATAATTGTTTTTCTTTGTATTGTGTCAATATATTCTATGGCACTATACAATTAAAAGGCTACTTATAGAGACAAAATCAGACTTTACATGGTGACAAACTAATCAACATTTCAAAAAGGGCCCTACTCACAAGAGCTTACAATCTATTACATAAAAGGTAAAACTGTTTGTTTTGTACAATTGCCATCTTTTATAAAACATAATTGCCCATTTAGACGGGACAAATGTCAGGCAAACGATGTCTGTCACTCGTCCCTGTGTGTCCTCGCTCCCGTGCTCCTGTACGGGAGCTAGTAGTGCTGGCTGTCTGACAGAGTGGCCAGCAGGGGGCGGCGAGGCTGCAGGAGATTTCACTCCTCGCTCTCCCCTGCCCCTCTCCATTAACTTAACATAGCGACTGTTTAATACTGAATGACTGCTATTTACACTGAATGATGATCATTCAGCTCATCGTCCTTCGTATATGCAGCATAAACGATGGACGATGAGCTAAACACTGATTGTTCAGTGTAAATAGCAGCCGTTCAGTATTGAACAGCCGCTATGTTAAGTAAATAGAGAGGGTGAGGGAAAGCGAGGAAAAAAATCTCCTCCAGCCTCCTCACTGTGGGCCAGTGATACTAGCTCCCGTGCAGCAGCACAAAGAGCGAGTGTGTGCGGGGACGAGTGTCTCGCATTGTTCGCCCAACATTCGTCCTGTCTAAATGGGCCTTAACACACATGAGCTGGTTACCAGCCAGTATCTGTGTATGTACAGAAATAAAGTACATTAGAGTACATGCAGTGTAGGGAATAATGTACTGTGGGGATGAAGGAATTCGGTTCTGAGAAATAATATAAAAGGAGAGTAAATGTAGAAAAGCTACATTAGGGAATGTGATTGGCCTGAATAAAGAATTGTGATTTTCATTGTACACTAAAAACTGTGAATTTTGGGCATTAGTCTGATGTTCGGTGTAGCAGTTAAACAAGAAAATAAGATCAATATTGTTTTTAATCTGTTAGACGTTCCACATGTCCTTATCCCCAATGGGGCTACAAATCTAACTTCCCTGACCAACACCTTTTTTTTCACGTAATGTTCACTTGGACACTTCCATAGTCATCCTACTAATTTCTATATAAGCACATTCAAAAATTGGGGGGAGGGGGAGGTGAGCCTTGAGTGAAATTACCTTCAATCACTCAAAAATGCACGCAAACTGCTTCTTAAGGCCTCATGTCCACGGGGAAAATCGGGCCCGCTACGGATTCTACATGTAGAATCTGCAGCGGGTCCCTCCTGCCCCGCGGACATGAGCGCTGAAAATACAAATAAATGACAATAAACTCACCTCCGATCCGCTCCGTTTCTTCTCTTCGCGGCGGCGTCATCTTCTCTCGTCGCGGCCGGATCTTCATTCTTCGGCTCGGCGGATGTGCACGATGACGTCGGTGACGTGCCCCGCGCATGCGCCGGGCCGAAGCAAAATGATCCGGCCGCGGCTGAGAGAGGATGGCGCGGCGCCGAAGAGAAGAACCGGAGCGGGTAAGTAAAATGTGATTTTTGTGTCCCGCGGATCCGGACGGCTTCCATAGGCTTCAATAGAAGCCCGCGGGAGCCGTCCCCGCTGGAGACCCGCATGAAAATGGAGCATGGTCCAGACTTTTTCATGCTCCATTTTTTTTTAAATCACTTGTATTGACGATCCGCGGGTATTTATCTACCCGCGGGTGGTCAATGCATCCCTATGGGGTGCGGATCCGCGCGCGGGAGAAGAGTTAAAATCCGCTGCGGATTTTAATTCTTCTTTTCCCCGTGGACATGAGCCCTTAGGACTGAAGATGATCGCTTCTCCAATACAGATTATAGTCCTGTAGTGCCAACAAAGTACTATACATTGGCAGTATTTACACCAGAAAAGACTGTAATATAAAAAGTTTTAATAGTAAGAGGGGGGGGTCGATGTTTTTGTGTATTAGTGTTTTTACACTCAGGATAGGATATATAAATAATGAACCCCATACAACCATGGTAATTGGGTTTTACTTGCAACTGGAAGCTGAGAAGCTCCCAGGAATATTATGAGACATTTCTCATCATAAGTGGTCCATTCTGACAGCATAATACAAAATCTGCTTCAAGATTTATACACATACTCATCCAACAGAAGGAAGAACACGGTGCATGAACAAAACCCCCTGCTGTTCATTCCTTTTTTTAATGTGTCATCATTCTGAGGCTGCGGCATCCTCGGGTTCCCAGAACATACGGTCTTCCTGTAAAACATTCCATTTTGGAATTCCATGATCTGTCATAACTTCGCAAGAGGGATTTCCTCTCCATAAAGTCTGACTAACACTTTGGATGCATCATTATGGTGTTCACACTTAATGAATGTAAAGGACTTCCAGCTCATAGTGACTCACTTGCTTATAGCGGGAGCATGAGACACAATACCCGCTGCCAAAATAGATCCTGACGAGAAAGAGAAGAAAAAATGTTGAAGATTGCAAATGAAAGGTCCTTTTCATAAGTAGTATATTTGACTTTTTCAGGGCAATGTGCCTGAAAAAAATCAAAACATACTGGTTTAAAAGAAAAAAAACTGTTTAATGCAGCTTTTTATGCTGCTCTTCAGCGCACTTCTATCTCAAATTATGTATATAATGTATTACTAAAAAGATTTTGATTCAGGCAATTCCAAGAGTAATGGCATCTTTGGATAAACTCTCAATCTTTATTCAAAGATTTTCACACATATTACATTTAGTGAATTTGCTGGATCAAGACTCTCAGGAGCAGTATTAACACTGTAGTGAAGATGCATAATTAAGGGCAAGAAAGTTCCTCAAAGATATACTCGGAAAATGGATGGAGTGTCCCTGCGAGTCCCATTCAATCTCCTTTTCAGGTTTATTCATTAAATGCTGCCTCTAGTTGACAATGAATGCACTGGCATATTTAAACATAAAACCATCCAATTTTATCACAATAATTACATATTGAATGTTGGCAGCGCACATAATTCTCCCTTGTCTCTATCTCTCCCATTGGGAATGTAGAGTAACATACTTGAATGTTTGGCAAATGTGTAATGGGATATCAAATTGAACTGCAAAGACCAAAAATAGCTGTGAACATCCAATTATATATATATATATATATATATATATATATATATATATATACACACACACAAACACATATACCTATGTCTACATATATATTGTAAAATAAAATAAAAATGAGGTATTAAAGAAAATCATGTCATCTGAGAAGAGAATAAAAATGGCATTAAGGAATAGCAACGATATCTATTTTAAATGCTGAACAAAAAGGTTAATTGTCATGCGGCACATACAGTTAGGGACAGAAATATTTGGACAGTGACACAAGTTTTGTTATTTTAGCTGTTTACAAAAACATGTTCAGAAATACAATTTTATATATAATATGGGCTGAAAGTGCACACTCCCAGCTGCAATATGAGAGTTTCCACATCCAAATCGGAGAAAGGGTTTAGGAATCATACCTCTGTAATGCATAGCCTCCTCTTTTTCAAGGGACCAAAAGTAATTGGACAATGGAATCTAAGGGCTGCAATTAACTCAGAAGGCGTCTCCCTCGTTAACCTGTAATCAATTAAGTAGTTAAAAGGTCTGGGGTTGATTCTAGGTGTGTGGGTTTGCATTTGGAAGCTGTTGCTGTGACCAGACAACATGCGGTCAAAGGAACTCTCAATTGAGGTGAAGCAGAACATCCTGAGGCTGAAAAAAAAGAAAAAATCCATCAGAGAGATAGCAGACATGCTTGGAGTAGCAAAATCAACAGTCGGGTACATTCTGAGAAAAAAGGAATCCACTGGTGAGCTTGGGAACTCAAAAAGGCCTGGGCGTCCACGGAAGACAACGGTGGTGGATGATCACCGCATACTTTCTTTGGTGAAGAAGAACCCGTTCACAACATCAACTGAAGTCCAGAACACTCTCAGGGAAGTAGGTGTATCTGTCTCTAAGTCAACAGTAAAGAGAAGACTCCATGAAAGTAAATACAAAGGGTTCACATCTAGATGCAAACCATTCATCAATTCCAAAAATAGACAGGCCAGAGTTAAATTTGCCAAACAACACCTCAAGAAGCCAGCCCAGTTCTGGAAAAGTATTCTATGGACAGATGAGACAAAGATCAACCTGTACCAGAATGATGGGAAGAAAAAAGTTTGGAGAAGAAAGGGAACGGCACATGATCCAAGGCACACCACATCCTCTGTAAAACATGGTGGAGGCAACGTGATGGCATGGGCATGCATGGCTTTCAATGGCACTGGGTCACTTGTGTTTATTGATGACATAACAGCAGACAAGAGTAGCCGGATGAATTCTGAAGTGCACCGGGATATACTTTCAGCCCAGATTCAGCCAAATGCTGCAAAGTTGATCGGACGGCGCTTCACAGTACAGATGGACAATGACCCCAAGCATACAGCCAAAGCTACCCAGGAGTTCATGAGTGCAAAAAAGTGGAACATTCTGCAATAGCCAAGTCAATCACCAGATCTTAACCCAATTGAGCATGCATTTCACTTGCTCAAATCCAGACTTCAGACGGAAAGACCCACAAACAAGCAAGACCTGAAGGCTGCGGCTGTAAAGGCCTGGCAAAGCATTAAGAAGGAGGAAACCCAGCGTTTGGTGATGTCCATGGGTTCCAGACTTAAGGCAGTGATTGCCTCCAAAGGATTCACAACAAAATATTGAACCAAAAAATATTTTGTTTGGGTTATGTTTATTTGTCCAATTACTTTTGAGCTCCTTAACCCCTTGAGTGGCACGCCCGGAAAACTTCCGTGACGAGCTCCACTGCTCATAGCAACATAGCCCGGAAGATTTCCGGGCTATGTATCACTGTGGGAGCTGCAGAGCACAATGCCACAAGCTGTGACAGTGTGCTCTGCCTGCACAGTCCCACAGAGAACAAAGCAAGGGCTTTGAAAAACCAGCAGAAGATATTGCCGACATGTCGGCAATGTCCTGCTTTGTTTACAGGTTGCCATAGAGACCATCGGCTTGTCAGAAGCAAGCCGATGGTCTCTGTGGCAGGGAGAGCTGGTTGTTAGCTGTCAGAGGACAGCTAGGTACTAGCTCTTACAGCAGAGATCAGAGAAAACCTCCGATCTCTGCTGTGTTAACCCTTTACATGCTGCAGTCTATGTGACTGCAGCATGTAAAGGGCTGTCACTGCAGCATGTAAAGGGCTGTCACCATCGGACCCCTGGAATGTGATCAGGGGTCCTGATGGGTCCCTGTGGAAGTCCCCTAAAGGGACAAAAAAAAAAAAATTTTTTTTTAATTTTTTTTTAAAAAAAGTAAAAAAATTATTAAAAAAATAAAAAAAACACTTGTCTTCCTTTACTTTGTAAAAAATCAAAAATACAATCACACATGTGGTATCCATGTGCGTCGTAATGACCCAGAGAAGGAAGTTAATACATTATTTAACCCCTTAATGACATGGCCCCTTTTTTCTTTTTTCCCCATTTCTTTTTTTCCTCCCCCCTGTTTAAAAAATCACAACTTGTCCCGCAAAAAACAAGCCCTCATATGGCCATGTCAATGGAAAAATGAAAAAGTTATGGCTCTTGAGACGCAACTGCAAAACTAGTTGAAATTCAATGATTAGACCATTTTAAAAAACCTGCCCTGGTGGGCACGACAGGGTGGTAGGAAACCTGCCACTCAAGGGGTTAAATGTGGAGTATTTGTAAAGAAATGTGTACAATTCCTACATTTTCTATCAAATATTTTTGCTCAACCCTTTAAATTAAACGTTACAATCTGCACTTGAATTCTGTTGTAGAGACTTCATTTCAAATCCAATGCGGTGGCATGCAGAGCCCAACTCGCGAAAATTGTGTTACTGTCCAAATATTTCTGGCCCTAACTGTATAGTCCTATCTGCAGGCAGCATATTATAGCACAGTAGGATGTTTGGAGGAAACTATTCAATATATTTTTATTGTATTATTATAAATGTTATACTTTTACACCCTATTTATAGGAACTCGAGTCCAGTGGTTGGTCCTACTCTTTGATTAATAGTTGTCTCTGGTGCATATTCAGACCGCCCACTGGACTCCTAATCCAAGAATGGGCAGGGATTTAAATTAATAAAATAACAATTATACTAAAAGTTTTCCCACAAAACTAATTATCAATCTGCTCAGCTCCTCTTGCTCTGTAATATGTCTCCCACATATTAGACTGCATATTCAATATGATAGGTCCCCTTAGAGAGATTCTTCAGTAGGCACATGAAAGCACTAATCTAGCCCACACTGTAATAACACCATCGAATCTAGCTCACACTGTAATAATGTTTTTCCAATATCCCCAATGCAACCTGTGTATCACTGTGTAGAAGAGAATAGTCTACCATCTCACGACATTAGTGACTACATGTCCCATGATGCCTTACCGCTTAATAAAAATCTACGCCACAAATGTAGATTTCTGACATAATTTATGCCAGTATCAAGCATAAATTATAGCAAATCTCTTGATCAGTGGAAGGCAGAGTCCCCACCAGGTAAATCTCAGTCTTTCTCATCAGCACATTAAAAAAAATGGTCATAGAGTATAAAAAAGCAAAAGTCACTAATTATTGTGCAAATCTGGTCTGCATTATAATTTGGGACTTTGTCACAATAAAATTGCAGTGCAAATCCAGTAATAAGTTATCTCCACAGTGCTAAAGTTTGCAGTTGTCCGTGCATTCTAGGATTGTTTCTATGTAAAGGTCCAAGTTCATTCTGCATCATATTTAATTACTGGTGAAAAATCATATGGGAAACTATGGTTTTCACTAGAGCTTTCCCTTAACAGTTAAACAAATCTGTAGGTAATATTGATTAGTTGTTGAAGGGGTATTCCAACTTCAGCAAACCCTATTCTTTGTATTATGAAACATCGCCTAAAGTTATAACATACTTTATCATTTCCTCTTTATTTTTAAGATATCTGCTTACAGTCTTTGAATAGGAGCTTTCATTATCTGCTTCCAGTAGATAAAAATCTGTCCTGGCCATGTGATGAGCACATGAGTGCTCGGCTCGTTATAGTCATGGGTCTTCTAATGAGTCCATCACATGACCAGGACAGATATTATGTAAATCATGAGAAGATGGTACAGAAAGGATAGAAGAAGATTGTTTAACTTTGCATTATACAAAACAAATATGTTTTTGCTGAAACCAGAATAGCCCTTTAACCCCTTCATGACATGGCCTATTTTGGCGTTGAGGACCAAGCGATTTTTTGGTATTTTTCCATCTCCATTTTTCAAAAGCCATAACTTTTTTATTTTTCCATGGACGCGGCCGTATGAGGGCTTGTTTTTTGCGTAGCGAACTGTAGTTTTTATCGATGCCAATTTTGGGTACATAGACTATATTGTAAATTTTTTATTTTTTTTTTAATGATAGCAGAGAGAGAAAACGCATCAATTCTGCCATACATTTTTTTTTTTTTTTTTACACCGTTAATCATGCAGCATAAATGAGACTTTCCATTTTTTCTACAGACCGGTACGGTTACAACGATACCAAAATTCTAACATTTTTTTTAGGTTTTCCCACTTTTCTGCAATAAAAACCCTTTTTTTTGGAAATCTTTTTTCTATTCTAAATTGCTGCATTCAAAGTCACGTAACTTTTTTATTTTTTGATGTACAGAGCTCTATGAGGGCTTATTTTTTGCGAGACGAGCTGTAGATTTTATTGGTACCATTTTAGCGTACATACGACTTTTGTGATCACTTTTATTGCGTTTTTAGTGAGGCAAAATGCTAAAAATGAGCATTTTGCCTCAGTTTTTTAGCTTTTTTTTAGCGTTTTTTTCGGGGCACAGTCAAAAGCATGTGCAACTTATTGTACGCATCGTTACGGACGCGACAATACCAAATATGTGGGGTTTTATTTTTTTTTTACCTTTTTTTATGCTAATCTGAGAAAAAGCATAAAAAATGTTTTTTTACTCTTTTTTTTTACATTTTTTTTAATTCATTTTTTAAATCTTTCTTTTTTTTTACACTGTTTGTGTCCCTCTGAGGGACTTTAATCACTGCCCTGATGATCGCTGTCATAAGGCATGGCAGAGCTACTGCTCTCCCATGCCTTATCGCTCATACAGCGATCTCAGGCATAGGCAATACAGGACGCCAGTGTCTGGCGTCCTGTTGCCATGGTGACAGGCCGGGCTCTCGCGATGACATCGCGAGTTCTGGCCGGAGACACAGAGGGAGCCGTGCTCCCGCTGTGAACTCTTCCCCTGCCGCGATCTACTTAGATCGCGGCAGGGAAGGGGTTAAAAGTGGCGGGCGCATCTCCGATGTCCCCCCGCTGCTGCAGCGAGACGCCGGCTGTGACTGACAGCCGGCTCCCGCTGCGGGATAGCGCTGGATCATATGTGATCCCGCGCTATCTCCAGGACGTAAGTTTACGCCCTGTTGAGGGAAGTACCCCGCTCCCTGGACGTAAACTTACGCCCTGCAGCGGGAATGGGTTAAAGGGGTTATCCCGCGAAAGCAAGTGGGTCTATACACTTCTCTATGGCCATATTAATGCGCTTTGTAATGTACATTGTGCATTAATTATGAGCCATACAGAAGTTATAAAAAGTTATTCACTTACCTGCTCCGTTGCTGGCGTCCTCGTCTCCATGGTTGCCGTCTAATTTTCGCCGTCTAATGGCCAAATTAGACGCGCTTGCGCAGTCCGGGTCTTCTTATCTTCTCAATGGGGCTCCGTGTAGCTCCGTGTAGCTCCGCCCCGTCACGTGCCGATTCCAGCCAATCAGGAGGCTGGAATCGGCAATGGACCGCACAGAAGCCCTGCGGTCCACCGAGGGAGAAGATGCCGGCGGCCATCTTCACCGGGTAAGTAAGAAGTCACCGGAGCGCGGGGATTCAGGTAAGCACTGTCCGGTGATCTTTTTTAACTCCTGCATCGGGGTTGTCTCGCGCCGAACGGGGAGGGGGGGGGGTTGAAAAAAAAAAAAAACCCGTTTCGGCGCGGGACAACCCCTTTAAGGCTACCTTCACATACAACAGCCGAGCTGCAGAAATTCTGCTGCAGAATTTATACTATATTTCTGCAGATGGGCAGAGTTAACGAGCTTTGTGGAATTTGCTGTGGTTTTTGTTGCAGGATTTGTATATGTACTTGCGTTTATGTGTGGATTTTATGTTGCAGAACGTGTTGTGTTTTGTGGTATGGTAGTTGTAGTTCCTGTACAAACTTTATTTTCAAACATTTCAAAAATGCAATGTTACTGTATTTGTGATTTTTGGCGCTGATTTTATGTTACCCATTGAGCGCTATGGAGAGAGTCCGCAGCAGATTCCGCTAAATAAATAGACCTGCTACAGAAATTTTTCAAATTTCATGCTTTACCGCAGCAGAAAAAATCTGCAAGGTATGAAAGAGATTTGTCAAATCTCATTCACTTGGCTTGTACTGTAAACGCTGCGGTAAGTCCACAGCAATTCTACTAGCGGATCTCACGTGTGGGAAGTTGGCTAAAAGCTAGAAGCATAAGGGCATTTTCCATAGTTTGGTTCTGGTTTTTAGAAACGAGGACGACGTGTAACCACATATGGGCGTTACTTACTTTAGACCCCTATATTTTTAGATATTTTTTAGGTATTGAGATTTCACAAGGGAATTTTTAGGAGCACTCACTGATATTTGCCTTGAAGAAAGAGATCCACTAAAGCTACCTACAAATGGGCAAGTGTGAAATTGTGTCAAGATGAGCAACTCGATACCGCACTCGCCAACATGCGTTTGCATGCTTATGCGAGGAGTTTCTCTGGTAAAAACACCTCCCATCACTTCTGTGAAGTAGCGATCCTCCAGCTTTCAGGTGTGTTAGAGGATCGGCAAGTGTTTATTTTCAATGGGATACCTTGGATCGCACTTGCGCGCACATCGAACGGCGTGTGGTCATTTACTGTCTCATTGAAAACAGTGTGCAATGTGTTCCAAGGAACACGAAAAGATAAGACATCGCTTATGTGTATGACTCCATTCAAAAGAATGGAGTTCATATTCGTGTGAGTTTTGTCTTGCAACAGACCAAACTCATGCGAGATTCTTGGTCATGTCAAACTGGCATTGGAGCATGTGCACACTAGTTCTTTTCCTTGTACAGGTCTTGCTTAGTGCAAACTGCTAAAAAAATTCTACAGAAGTATATAGAATGTGTCATGATTAGAGATGAGCGAGCACCCAAATGCGCGTTATTCGAGCTTTTCATAAAATTTGAGAGCTCTACTCGACTAACAAACCCCACTGACTACAATGGGAGACTCGAGCATTTTTGTATGTGGGACGCCGGGTGCCGAGTCTCAGAGTCTCAGTCTGAGTCTGAGTCAGTCTCTCTCTCTCTCTCTTTCTCTCCCCTGCCTGCCAGCCAAAAAATTTGCCATCGACGCGCGCTGCGTCGGGAGGGGCCAAAAACTGGGGCAGGGTTGAACACGGCTTGATGCTCGTTCGAGTAGCGAGCACCATCGAGTATGCTAATACTCGAACGAGCATCAAGCTCGCAGAGTATGTTCGCTTAACTCTAGTCATGATCAAAAATGTCCTGGAGAAGCACGCTTATGTGGATGAGCTCTATAACATTTTTGGGATCTATGCAACAGACTGGGTAGAGCAAGCTCCATAAAATTAATGTTGCATAGATTTGCAAATGAAATTAATTCAGCTGAGATGGTAGTCTACTGTCTCACGCCACAAGACGCAAACAGTAAAATCCATCAATAAAAGCAATAAAACCCCACTACCTCCCAAAAGCAGAATAAAAATGATCAAAAAGTCGTATGTACTCCAAAACAGTATCAATTAAAACTACAGCTCACCCTGCAATAGAACAAGCACTAGCACAGCTTCATTGATGAAAAATAAAATACATAAGGCCTCGTTCACACGGGTGACACGGCAACACCTTGAGAAAATCGCAGCGATATCGCATTGCTAGTCCGTGCGATATCACTGCGGTTTCTCGCAGTGATACCGTGACTTTGTAGCGCTACAAGTAGATAACTTACAAAAATAAATAACCGCCTCCTCAAATATGTTTACCAGCCAGCCAACATACCTTTTCTTTGCAACATATCTCTTGTACAATCTGGATCACAAAGAGTTACCCGGAAATATATCCTGTTTTCATTCCATAGTATTTTTCATTGAGCTGAATGTATAAACACTATGGCATGACACTATTAAAGCACTTGTGCTAGTGTTCTGGCATAAAAAGTTGTACATTTTTCTCCATGCCATTTTTGCTGAAAAAAATAGTGACTTTTTTTCAATTTCATGGCACACTCAACACATTTCAATAAAGTGGGCGTGGCTTCATTACGTAGTGTAACCTCCCACAGACTGACAGATTTACTATAATTTCTGCATGAAAGTGGTGTAGATCATGATGCAGATCTATGCCAGCTCATAGCTAATGTAGATTTGCTTTCCTTGGGTATGAACAGGCAAAAGATGCACCCAATTTATTAAGAGGTCTGCATCCCTTACTAAACTTACTCTAACAAAACACAACTTAGACTTAGGACTGGATTAATATACAGCCAGTCTTAATGGCGTGTTCCCACCTCAGACTTTTATAGCATATTCACAGGATATGCCATAGGCGCCTGATACGCGTCATTCTCCCCTCTAAGACCTGCATCTATCTCCAAGACTGATCCCCCTGTTACGGCTACATGTGATGGCCAGTATGGCTGTAATTACGGAAACACCTAAGTGGGGCTGTGCTACAGTAATTCCATAACTACCATAGGAGTGAATTAGGGTAATGATGAACGAAATGTAGCACAGCTAGTTAGCCTGTTACCGCAGTTCCTGAGTTAGGGAAACAGCTTAGCTCACCGTGTAATGCTGTTTCTGTAAGTCCCATTTAGATCTACTAGTGTTACAGAAACAGTGTTGCACAGCCCCACTCTACTGTTTACATACTCCCAGTCACCTTTAAGAGTATTCCCATTATGACCTTGATTGGTTGAGATGGGTATACTGCTTTAATAATTCAGGACCTATGCACTAAGTTTCCAGGTTCCCATTATAATAGCTGAAGACAAACAGAATTTTGATCATTTAAGGTAATGTCCAGGGGCGTAACTATAGAGGGTGCAGGGGATGCGGTTGCACCTGGGCCCAGGAGCCTTAGGGGGCCCATAAGGCCTCTCTTCTCCTTATAGGGAGCCCAGTACTATGAATAAAGCATTATAGTTGGGGGCCCTGTTACAGGTTTTGCATTTGCTTCAAGTTATGCCTCTGTGCAGCTTGGTTTAGGTATGGGTACTGGTACAAATACAGATAGAGGGGGGGCCCCAGCTCACATTTTGCATCAGGGCCCCTGAGCCTTTAGTTACGCCCCTGGTAATGTCTATTCAACTTTTGAGGTCTTTATGAAAAAAAATGAGCACTGACTGCCATAACATTTATATGAAGAAGTTGTTTAGCATGTAATTTAGAGTCTATATCGATTTGAAAAAATGGTGTCCAAGTGTGCACATCTCTTTTCCCATTCCCAATGGTTTTCAACTACTGATCACCGAGTCAAATTTTCATTCACAAAAGAGATGACAAATCCTCCTTGATGCTGTTTTAACTTTAAAAAGTGTCTCGTATTAAAAAATATCTAAAAAGCGCACAGATGGATATGGTAATTAATAGACTTAATTTGCAATTTTGAACTCCCTCTATTTTTTATGATAAATGACAAGCCTGCCCAACCTAATTAACTATTAGCTTAATGGTTATTTAGATCAATTAGCTGCTTTGTCCTTATTTAGCAAAATCTAAGTCAATTCATCAAGTTTTAAATAAATGTTTGGGTCACTCACAATGACAGAGCAGAGCAAGATGGCATGTTGAAACATCACTACACCTTCATTTTACACACCGTGACAGTTATAAACTGCATTGCAGTTCTTATGTGTGTAAAAATGTAATGAATTGGCAAAAGGAAGAGGTTTCTATCCTTTTTTAATTGGAGAGAAATAATTTATAGAAACAAAATGATTTGCATGTCACTAGATTTCGCAAAATCATATACTCTTATGATTCAGATTCCCCGTGGCTATCCAACTCTATGTTCAGTTCACTCTCTATGCAATCGGGAATTATTCATGTAATATATTTATGTAAAGAAATTGTGGATGAAATTGTCCAATATTTTATTTAAAGAGTATGCTAAACCTCATAAAAATAAAAACTGGAAAGTAATTTTTGTGAATCTGCATCTATCTGTCTAATATCTAGATATCTATCCACACTGAAACACCAATAAATTAGCATATTTGACCTTCAAAACCACAACTGATCAGAAGGGTTCCTAGATTCATGCTGCTTGAGCCAAATTGTGATCCATCCTTGAGACCTCCTCGTTTTTATGAAGTATGTGTTACAGATTTACGGAATGTGGATCCACTGGATAAACCAACGAAGCCTAGATAGGTCCTGGATGTGTTTGGCAGCTGACAGATAAAAGGACTGTTCCCAGTAAAAGGGAGACTGACCCTTGGCTGCAGAGGGAATGGATGGACCCCTATCTACCAGCAAGGCAATTCTATTATGTCTTTCAGACCCAAAGAGATCAGTGGGATCTATCGCCACAGAATACTGTTACAGATTTATGGAATGTGAATCCACTAGACTAACCAACCAAGCCTAAACAGGTCTTGGTGTGGTTGCAGCTGACTCCTCAAATAGTGGGACTGTTGCTAGGAAAAGGGAGACTGGCTGCAGAGGGATTGGAGAACCCCCTACCTACCAGCTAGGTGATTTCCCCTGATAAGAGCACCCCTGCGTTGGAACCTCGGGACTGACTATCCCTGATGGGGCAGCACATGTAGGAACTGGCAGCAGACAGGAGCACACAGATGCAGGACAGAGCTAGGGCAAACCATAAACAGGAATGAGAGCTGACAGAAAACTTACAGAAAACAAGCATATAGACAGATGCAGATATGCAAGAAGCCTCGGACAGAACAGAAGGCCTGAAACAGACCCAACAGAGGGAATCTAACAAGACACAGATCAGACACAGCAGAGTGACTAAAGAGAGCAGAGTATCAGAACCTAAGAAACACCAATTCTGAGGCAATCAGGAAGTGCATCAGCACAGCTTAAATAAGGAAGTAATGCCTAATTAACCCCACAGGTGAGCTGAGAGCCAGGGAGCTGGTTAACTCTCTCAGTGTTGGATGAAAGCAGACAGGGCGAGCAGAGGGACGCTTGCAGCTGCTCGGAACCGCATGAGGGCAGCAGACATGAGTAGTGACCTAACAGTATGCATAGTTTTAGCTTCAACACATCTCCTCTATGTGCCCTAGATAAATTTCCATATATCAGTTTGAAGAGATTTTAATTGTGCTAAAGGGACGTTGATGGATAAAGCTCAAGAGACAAAAAGCAGTTGCGGTAGGATATTTTCATTTTAATTGAGGCTATTCAACCCATCCATGATATCAGCCAACCAATCCATCTGCATAGACCTTCCCTTACAGATTTAAATATTTGTGGGTAGTTGGCTCCATATAAGGTAAGAACAGAAGAGGTAAGTGCTATCCTTATGTATGTTAAGCATTTAGTAAGACACGTAAAATTAAAGTTTAATTATAAAAGTTTCACTACCCTTTGATGTAAATTAGGATCGAGTGCCTCCGATTTAGCAGAATTTAATGTTAGTCCTGAAATCTCTGAAAATCTTTGTAGTGTTTCGCATAAATTATGGAGGTTAGTTAGGAAAGTAGAAACTATCAGCAGCAAATCATCAGAAAAGAGTGTGTATTTGTATCAATCACCTACAATGAAGCCGCGAATATTGGGAAATTGCTCAATATACAATGCCAGAGGTTCAATTATTAAAATAAAAAGGGGTTAGAGAGGAGACCCTTGCGAGTACCTCTACAAATATTAATTATGTGTCTGTTTGAAATACCCTGATGTTAACCCATGCTGTTTGTGCCCCATAAAGTGTCAGGAAGAGATACTCCCAATCCAGAGAGTCAAAAGTTTTCATCAAATCTAGAGACAGTAGCATACTTTTTTCTCAAGAAGAATTTCTATCCTAGTTAGATTGAACTGCAGCAATGATATCAATAATTCTACATGTCCAGCCTCCTGCCTGTCTTCCTGGAACCAAACCTACTTGATCCGGATGAACCTATAATGCTAAAAAAAACAATTAATTCTAATAGCTAAGATTCTCACAATAGCTATAATTCTCACAATTAGTGTAATCTTTATTTGGTTTTGGTATAACTTTGATCGATGCAGATTTTACAGTGGATTTTGGTGCAGAATTCACCCCCTCATTAACAGGAGGTTGAATCCGCAGCATATCCAGTGTTATAATTAACATACTGTAGATTTAATTTCCGCGTGGGTTTTGTACAGATTTTCTCAATACCTTGTCACAGGATTTTGAAAATTTCATCCACTTTGTTGCTACTGTAAGCTTTGTGACCTGTGCAAAGGTTGTTGTACAGAGGCGCGGCGAGTTGTGACCATCACCTATAGTGAATCATGAGTTATCTATATATAGTTGTTACCTTTCATTGTAATACCCTCCTGCAATGATAATAAGATGACTCATGTCTCAAACATGTTTTCTACAGTGGTGTTCTAGGTACAGCTGAACACCTGTGGAGAAAGTCACAGACGTCAGCAGGTAACCTATATTATAAATTCATGCTCAGAATTTACTACTCTGCCCTTCAACCACTGGCGTAACTACAGGGGATGCGGTGGCACCCGGGCCCAGGAGCCTCAGGAGGCCCATTAGGCCTCTCTTCTCCATATAGGGAGCCCAGTACTATGAATAAAACATTATAGCTGGGGGCCCTGTTACAGGTTTTGCATTGGGGCCCTGGGGCTTCAAGTTATGACTCTGTCTTCAACTAATCCTTTTTCATCATTCTCATCTCATCCTTATCCAATACCGAAAAACAACTCTAATTAGAGGCAGCTCATTCAGCAGGCGGGGATTTTAAATCCCCGGCTGCTGAATACTACTCACAGCTATTCAGAGTAGTTCAGGAGGACTGCCGCCAGCCACGCTGAACTCTGTCTGCCGGGACCAGTGAGTATATATATATTTTTTTTTATTTTTACACATTTCTGGATGAATTGCAGGGAAGGGCTTATATATTTAAGCCCTTCCCGACAATTCATCCCACGATCGCCGGCAGTCCATTGCTTTCAATGGAGCCGGCTGTATTGCCGGCTCCATTGAATTCAATGGGCTAACATCGTTCTGCCGGGACAAGGTGAGTATATATATTTTTTATTTTTACACATTTCTGGATGAATTGCAGGGAAGGGCTTATATATTTAAGCCCTTCCCGACAATTCATCCCGCGCTCGCCGGCAGCCCATTGCTTTCAATGGAGCCGGCTGTATTGCCGGCTCCATTGAATTCAATGGTCAGTGCTAGTTTAATCGAGATGAGTACCGCATGGTGCTCGTCTCGAGTAATGAGCATCTCGAGCACCCTAATACTCGAACGAGCATCAAGCTCGGACGAGTATGCTCGCTCATTTTTAATGCTGTCCTATCCTCATTACTAAAAAAAATATCTTGACTAGTCCTGTATTGCCAACTACCAAGCTTTCTCTAATCTCTCCTTCATCTCCAAAGTCCTGGAATGCTCATCTAATCTACTATCTCCCCGTGAATTCTCTTCTTGACCCCTTAGAATCTGGTTTTCATTCTCTTCAAATGACCTCTTAGCAGCTAAATTTTATGGTGACTACTCTCTCCAGATTTTTCTAGATCTACCTGAAGCATTTGATACTGCAGATCACCAACTCCTCCTCAGTAGGCTACTCTGTTGGCCTAAAGAGTACCTCTTGCCTTTGGTTTTCCTCCTACCTTATTTACTGCTCGTTCAGTGTATCATTTGCCAACTCTACTTATTCTCCTTTTTCCCCTGCTCTTGAGGTTCCTCAAGGTTCGGTCTTTTTTTTCATTTGCACTGCCCCCATT
This sequence comes from Eleutherodactylus coqui, assembly GCF_035609145.1. Classification (NCBI taxonomy): domain Eukaryota; kingdom Metazoa; phylum Chordata; class Amphibia; order Anura; family Eleutherodactylidae; genus Eleutherodactylus; species Eleutherodactylus coqui. The sequence continues at coordinate 409,923,027 of NC_089837.1, read as the reverse complement.
GGACAAATTATCAGCAGACTTGGTTTCCAGTACCAATTCCAAACTGATAACACTTGTTTTTACACCTCTTCCCGAGACATCATTCCTGTATTACTGCAAAAAAGAGTGACTGCCTGTCTGCTGTCTCTAACACCACGCCGTTTCTATCTGAAACAAAATCTTTCCAAAACAGAACTTCTTGTCTTTCCATCATCTATTAACTTACCTAAATTTGAAATTTCTATTTCAGTGGGTGATGTTACCATAACTTATAGGCAGCATACGTGTTTTGGGGTCATATTTGACTCTGATCTTTTCTTCACTCCCTATATTCAATTACTTGATTGCTCATGACATCTGCACCCCAAAAACAGCTCCAGAATCTTCAGCTGCCAGGAATATTTTTTTATCCAACTGCTACACTGATGCCTCAATCCTATGCCAGTCATTAAACTGATTGCCCATTCCCCAAAGAACACAATTTAAACTCCCCACTCTCATTCATAAAGCTCTCCATAGTGCTGTGTCACTGTATATCAACTCCCTTATCTCTGTCTACCACCCTATCTGTGCTCTCCATTCTGCTAAAGAAGTTAGACTAAGGGTCCTTTTACATAGGACCTGTCAGGCATAGATGCCCCATAGGTCGTCTCAGCAATAATCATTCCTGTGGTTTTACACAGGAACGGTCATCGCTAGAGAATGAAGGCAGAGCAAGCCGGGGATCATTCTGGCTCACCCACCTTCATTTAAAAAAACAGGCAGTCGTTCATAAGTAAACGGCTGCCTGTTTACACGGGCTGATCCATTGTTCAGTTTTCTGCATGCAAATGAGAAGTGAACACATTCGCATTCGACGTTCAGTCGGGGCATGCCTTTACAGTGAATGATAATTGTTCAGATTCCCGTTGGATGTGGGAATCTGAATGATTTATCAGCCCATGTAAAAGGGCCGTAAATGTCACCATAGTCTAAACCTCTCACTCCAGTCTCTTACCTGCACATTGCACTGCCATATGTGTTGCTGCATAATCTGCAGATCTACAAGAAGGAAATTTGACTACTTTAGTGACTTTTGTTGCCCTTCCTGCTGCGTTCATTATGCAATAAAGGACATTATTATAATCGTTCCACTTCACTATGTATGACTATCTATGTAATGCACTGGTTTTAATTGGATTACCTGTTTATTTTTCACTTTGTTATACTAACATCTTATATTTACCTTATTCTGATATTTTTATCATGATGCCTTTTCTTGTTTTTTGCTCTTACTTTGGGTAATACATTTTAGTTTATTCTTATATATACCTGGCCAATTCTGTGATACAAGCAGTTAGTTGAGATTGATGGTGAGGTATATTCAAATATAGGGGGGAAAATGGTTTACTATTATGGGTGTATGAACGCATATGAATATTTATTATTAGTGTATCCTTTTGAAACATTGTAAGATGACTGTCAATGACTAGTGCAGTTTGCTGTTATCCAGCTAAAGTTACAAAAAACTTCAGTTTTCAAAGATACTTTATAAAGAACAGAGAGGCTATTTTGTTTTTAGCATAAGCTTTTCCTTTATGCCATGTGGATATGGTATCATTAGTGTAGTAACTTTGTATTTAGTGTAATGAAGAAGTTAGAAAATTATTGCCATGGGAACTCAATTCTGGTTTTCCAGCTAAAGTAAACATAAGAAATTCTGATGTAGGTTCAGATTGTGCCTAAGAATATTTAACAATAAAAAACCTATCCTTAAACATATATTGATAATAATGAACAACCATAAACCTTAAATTGATTAAAGGGGTTCAGCCAACATAGGAAGTTCTTGTGGTGAGACAACTCATAAGGCTGGACTGGAAAACCTCTCAACTACTTCCTGTGGTCAACAGAATTCCATGGCTTGCTTAACTGTAAGAGATGTTGAATAAAGGATTCTTAGAAACTTTCTTACATGTTTTGGGAGCCCTGTAGATGTCACGTGACTGTAAACTAGATGATTTCAGCTCCTTGCACAAACTAAAGATAAAGTTGAACAAAATTTCAGTTGCTTATACTGGAAAGATTCCCAAATACGTGTAAATGTTCAGTCAAGTAGTTTTTGTCAACTCAACTTGCAAAGATTGTATTCATATATTTATTTATGTATTTCTTTCTTTCTGTTTGTTTATTAGGGGTTTATCTAGGGGTTTTCTGGGCAAACACTATTGGTCATCGATTGACCCTTGCCGATTAGCTGACAAGAAGCTGCTACTGAGGGCTGGAAAGCTCATAATGCAGTCCATGTGGCAGTGGCCCGGTTTTGTATTGGAGCTTTCTTCCATTAAAGAAAATATCTTTACAATTACATCCTTAAATCTACATATGTTATAACTGGAAATGATGATACATCTTCAATGGAAGGGAGCTCCCAAACTGGGCTACTGCCACATAGACTGCATTATGAGTTTTCCAGTCTTAGCGGCATATTATTGTCAGTTTATCAGTAGGGGCCCCAAGAGGCAAACCCTCATCAACTTGCTATTGATGACCTATGTTGTTTGCCTAAAAAACTCCTCATATATATTTGCAGTTTTTGTATATGAGGCAATGCGTCAACATAGAGACACGCTTTAAAATCTAATCTGACAATTCAACATTAATCTCAGCATCAGTCACTTGTTACACCAAGTCCCCTTGTTCTCTTAGATTCACACAGTCTTTTATAACTGCTTAAATCTCCAATATATGGCCAACCTTTTTCCTACATTTCTTCTGCAGTTCATTGGTATTTACACCTCTACGTCACCCCTCTGGTAAGAATACCCTTTGACTGTGTTATCTACGTAGACTTGTTTTTTGCAGGATGAGTTGAATTTTTAATGGCACCATTTTGCAGTACAGCTAATGTGTTAAAAAAAACAGCAATTCCATAGTTTTGGGGTTTAGTTTTTGGGGCTTCATATTTATGGTATTTTTTGGCACTCATTGTAACTATAACTTTTCTCTGTGAGGTCAGTATGGTAAGTATGATTATGGCAATATCCAATTTACATAGTTTTTTTTAGTTTTACTAGTTTTGCTCAATTTAAAGAAAAGGTTTTGCATGGTCATATTCTGAGAGCCATAATCTATTTTATTTTTCCATCTAGAGAGGTATATGAGGGCTTTTTTTTTGCAGGATAAGTTGACATTTTCATACATACACTTTTGAGAATGTACAACTTTCATTCTACTGTCCCTTTAAGAGGGGATTAATAGTTCTCAGTTGATGTAAGCGCCAATTGAGGAGTGGTAGTCAAGTCCCATTTCTGCTGACTGCAAATGTCGCCAACTGATGCTAGTTTTTTCATGTTTGGTGTCTAGGGTACTAGTTATTCGAAGTGAGTATATTTTATTTGTACATTAATGTAAATATATTTTGCTGTTTAATTAGTGTGGTATTGCAGGGTGTCATATATATTACATATAGTTCTTGTAACACTAATGATAGTTGTTGCTGCAGCACGCAGGAAAGTATCTGGTGATGTTGTCACAAGCATCACTACACATGTGTGGCATTGGACCCTGGTATAAAACTAAGTTTCTTCCAGAGTAGGATGTTGACAGAATCAGTGTGATGCTCACCATTAGAAGCCATAGTGAGTATCAGGGGTCGGAACGAAGGAGACTCCTATTGTAACCTGCCAGAAGTTGGTTAGCTATCTCATTTAATATTATTGGGGTGTTGTGCTTTCCTCTATTGCTGAGGTCCAGAGTTGAGTAAATGCTGTCCAGAGAAGAGCCCTACAAACACGGAATAGAAGGAGTGAGTCTTAGTCATCAGAATCTTGAGCAAGAGGAATAATGATGTGGCCTATGGACTGAGGTGGTGAAGTAGCTGGTGACAGTTGAGTTCTATAACAGTGAGTTTGCTGTATTTGCTATTTTGAGTAAGGCCACCTGCACATGGCACGCATAGATTCCACATGAGGAATCATGCACAGAATACACCGCTGACTGCTGCCTGTGACCCTACTTACCTGCCATTTCTTATTTTCTTCTGTGCTGCGGATGTGCCGCCAGTGCATGTGTGCAGTACAGATTTCCCTGTGCTGTCGATAGGCGATGACGCTTATCCTGCGACCATTCCACAATGCTCACTGTGGAAGGGCATGGGCAGCTTCCATTGACTGCCCGGAATCCGAGCTAAAATAGAGCATGCTGTGATTTTATTTTCGGCACATGGTGTCCGCAAATAAAATCTGCATGTGTGCGTGGAGCAGAGGAATCTCCATGCACATCTATGAGCAAATTGAGCTCAGATCGCCCGCACCGGTGACAAGTGCTGGATCTGCAATTCAATTTGCCCCATGTGCATGAGGCCTAACAGCCATTTTGAGGATCAGCTGATATTTTGTTGTGTCACAACTACCAATTGAGTGTCTAATGAGTAAATCTGTTAACTCTGTTGCAGCAGGGCTTCAACTGTATGTTATAGCTTACACCGGCTGCTGATTATACATGTATAGCAAGTTGTGGGAAGTACTTATCGATACTCCTATATATAAGAGAGAGATACTGTATATATGACGGACAGAGGTGGCATTATTCTTCATTGTGTTGACAAGTTTCAAAGTAAAAAGTTCAGACTTCTGAGGAACATTTTCACTTAACCCAAACTACCCTACTGAAACAGATAAAGGTTCATTGTACTGAAACTTTAATGATGCACATGTATTTTTTATTTTACTCCTCTATAACATTAGCTGTTCAGATGAAACAAGGATATTCTTTACCAGACAACATGAAAACACTGCAGAATTCAAGTCTATGATACGTGCCTCTGAAATGTGTGTGAGTTAGCATGACAGATTGTGATTAATGACTATCTAGGAAAAAATGCTTTCATAACAGAGCTAAGGATATTTCACTGAATATCTATGGAAAAGTAAAAATGTAATAAACACAACGTGATATGACTGTATCTGACACATCCCTAAGTTGTTTTCCCTACCACCCAAACCTCAGATTGGTAGCATAAAGTTTCATACTGTTTCCTACTCCCTTCCCGACCGGAATGCGTAAGTTTAAATCATGCAGTCATGAAAGGTGTATGGAGTGGGATCAGGAGCTTTCAGTTGTTTTTGACAGCTGACTTCCATTGGTAAGTGTCACAATTGGAGTTAGTTCCAATTACCACCTAAAACAATTAACTATTTTGATATGGCAGACAAAACTGACCATGGGTCAAAACAGTCAGCCACAAGAGTGGAAGAGAGTTCTCTCTGGTGCCTCATTCCCTGGATGCAATTATGGAGTACTGACGTGCCTACTGAAGGCTCCCAGGGCTGCCCTGAATGAATGCCTATTAACCCCTGTCTGTGGCAGGGATTAATAGGCAACGTTGAAAATTACCATATATTGCAATACTGTAGTAGTAAATACTGTAGTACAAGTGAGCAAGTGATTGCACGTTGAAGTCCCCTATGGGGACTAATAAAAAAAAATGTGGAGAAGCATTTAGTAATATTTTTAGAACAGTAAAAAAAATCTAAAGTTCAAAAAACTCAATTTTCACATAAAAATCTAAACATTGAAAAAATCCACAAATTTGGTGTTGCTGTGGTTGTAAAAGGCCACATTTTTAAAATATCGCAATATGTGTCTTATCAAAAAGATGTATGCACCTCAAAACCATACTGCTCAAAAGTACATCCTGCTTGGCAAAAAGAATGAGCCTTTACTCAAAGAAATCAACAAAAAGCTAAAAAGTTATAAGTCTCAGAACTACTTTACATGAGAGCAGGACTGCTTAGAAATCTTCTGTCAGGGCATCTAGGAGCGGAAAGAAGTGAAGAGATTTGCCTAGTCTTCCGGGAGCCAAGGAGATCTCTCGGATATGTCAGGAGAGTTGGCATGCATGTATTAGGTCCATAGAGCTCAGTGGATTGTCAGATAAGTGCTATTTCAGGAGCCTGATAAGGTAAAGAAATATTGTAGAACCTCCAAGTGCATCTTGAATAAATACTGGAAAAATGTAACATGTCATTTAGTTGTTATTAATTTTGTGGCAATTTTTTGTGCCAAGCACATTACAGATTCCACATAGGCATCATGTTGGGTAGAAAAGCTCACCCAAGCTAAACAGTTTTATTTTATGATATACTAAAGATTACAAGAAAAAATACAGGTTTGGCTAATGGAGAAGATGGGAACAAGAATGTAACTCTTTTGTAGTATATCTACTCACTAGGTTAATTAAAAAACAATGTTGGTTGGACAGTATAACCTATAGACAGCTCATTAGTAGAATTTACTTTTAACTCTTCCGGAAACAGGGTTTAGTAGGCTACCCGTGATTAGAGTACTGAGGGGCAGGAATAATACCCGGCACTACATGAGTGACTAGGTGACTTCCCCGTGCGTTGCACAGCTCTATAGGCGCAGGGATTGGTTATTGAAAGTTCTTTCAAAGTTCTTCTCCTCTTCTACATAATAACTGATGTTACTATGCTATTTTACAGTGGTCCCAAATCATTCGTTTGATTGGTTCTACTTCCGATGTTAAAATACATTTTTCTCAAAAATGGTGCATGGGAAGTCTTGAGTTTTATTTCTCGACCTCGCTCAAAATTTCATTCAAATTGAACCAGTACTGTGGATTTGTATACAGCACAAACAAACAAACAGGTTTTGTGTTTTACATATAACATTTTATGAATAGCAGTCCCGAATATACAAAGTGCGCACAAAAATGATCCCAGCACCACACTCATTAAAGCTGTCCAAAAGAAAAACTGTGTTGCCCATAGCAACCAATCACAGCACAGCTTTCATTTTACCTCAGCTGTGTAAGAAATGAAAGAAAGAAAAAGCAACCAATCACAGCGCAGCATTCATTTTACCTCAGCAGTATAAGAAATAGCAACCAATCACAGCGCAGCTTTCATTTTACCTCAACTGTGTAAGAAATTAAAGCTGAGCTATGATTGGTTTCTATTGGCAACAAAAATTACAGGGTAAGTCAGTGAATTTTCGATTTTTTTAATTCTGCCAGTATTCATCGCCTGGTGCTGAAAAACGCTTATGCAAAATTTCACTCAAATCGGATCAGAACTGTGGATTTGTATACGAGACAAACAGATTTTGCATTTTATATATAAGATGAAGTGTACTATGTAATATAGCTTACCCGTCACGCGTTGCTGCGAAGACAGACAGACATACATTCGTTTTATATATATATATATATATATATATATATATATATATAGATAACAACCAATTACAGCGCAGCTTTCATGTTACCTCAGCTGTATAATATATAACAACCAATCACAGCACAGTTTTCATGTTACCTCAGCAGTATAATATATAACAACTAAGGATGAGCAAGTATACTCGCTAAGGCACTACTCGTCTGAGTAATGTGCCTTAGACGAATATCTCCCCGCTCGCCCTTAAAGATTCGGGAGCCGCCGCGGAGCGGGGAGCTGCGAGGGAGAGCAGGGAGGAACGGAGGGGAGATCCCTCTCTCCCGCCCGCTCTCCCCTGCTCCGCGCTGCGACTCACTTGTCAGCCGCAGCGGTCCCCGAATCTTTATGGACGAGCAGGGAGATACTCGGCTAAGGCACATTACTCGGACGAGTAGTGCCTTAGTGAGTATACTCGCTCATCCTTAATAACAACCAATCACAGTGCAGCTTTCATGTTACCTCAGCAGTATAAGAAATAGCAACCAATCACAGCACAGCTTTCATGTTACCTCAGCAGTATAATATATAGCAACCAATCACAGCACAGCTTTCATTTTACCTCAGCATTCTCAATATCCAGCAATTGTCTTGCGATACGTTCGGCGGATGCATCATTTTCTGGTTGAACACTCATCCCGTTGGTCGTAATGCCTTTTGCTTTCGTGCTTGAGATGGAAATGGAACGATCTTTGTCTGGGGGGCATAACTGTCGACAATGCTCGCACGCGCGGCACCTATCGTAGGATAGATGTACTATGCCTATAATCTTCCCAGGAGTGTACTCAACAACTTCCCAAAGTCTCATGGTGATTGGATGAATGGTGTAGTAATGCATAAAGGACAGACAGATAGACATTTTTATATATATAGATAATCAAAGGATCACAAGTTTAATTCCCACAGCAGTACAAATAAATGCAGTAAAAACAACATTTTGACATGTAAGTAAAAATCCAGAAAAACACAAAAACTGCTATATGAACAACTAGCCCGCGTACCCGATCCAGAACGCGTGCAATACAAAACGTGACATTTTTAGTAAGAAAAGATGCTATCAGAAAGTATGCAGAAATACTTTAAAGGACATCTATGCTGATTAGTGCTATGTTTATGTATTAATAGACAAATTCAACGATTCTTGCATTTAACACTTTTATGCCTTATGCAAGGCCTTTTGATACACAAGGATTCTGTTTTTTCCATCAGGAGTGATGGAATATTTTTTCCATTCCCTTCTCTTGAAAACGCCACGTACAACTGACCACGGGAAAAGCAGGACTCCTCCAGGTTAATTCCCGCCACCTTCAAGCTTTGGCCCTGTGCTTTGTTGACAGACATGCAAAATGCCAAACGAACTGGGAACTGAAGATGCTTGAAATCGAATGGCATATCTGATGGAATCATTGGCACTCTGGGAATGAATATATCCTCCTCTTTTGCGCATCCGGTCCAAATGGTGGCTTCTATAACATGAGGCAGCATGCTTTTAACACATAACCTTGTTCCATTACAAACTCTTGGGGCATCCATATGCCAAATCTATGCGTTTCTGTCACTCACTGCAACTGACTGTTGTGTTTTTCCAAAATAATGTCCCGTTTGCCAATCTCATCCCCAGCAATGACTTTGGCTACCTCATCACTTGTTGGCGCATTGAAATGTCCTTTATGTTGACCAGAAGGTGTTTTGTCCGCCCTAAGGCTGGAGGAGTGTTTAAACTAGGGACTGGGGGGAGGGCAAAAAGAGAAATAGTGGGGTAGCCAGTGTAACTAGCGACCCGGGTCCAAGCAAAGGGAATGGGGGTCGAGCAGGGGGTGGGGTTAGTACAGTTAGAACTGATAGATCAGCCATTAATACGAATAGCAACAAAACAAATTTAAAAAGCAAAAAAAAACGATATAAATTGTATGACCACGAATGCAAGAAGTCTAATTGGTAAAGTGGGTGAGCTTGAAGCGAGAATGACTGATGAAAATTATGATATAGTCGGAATTACGGAAACATGGCTTGATGATAAGTGCGATTGGAATTTGCAGGGGTACAATCTCTTCAGAAGGGACCGAAGGAACCAGAAAGGGGGAGGGGTATGTCTGTACGTCAATTCGAACTTGAAGCCGAGGCTACGGGAGGATATAGGGGTAGGAGAAGAACAGGTGGAATCTCTGTGGGTAGAAATACAGGGAGGAAAAAATAACTAAATCCTGATAGGGGTCTTCTATAGACCACCAAAAGCAACAGAAGAAACTGATAACTTACTATTAAGGCAGATAGAAGAGGTGTCAAACCGCAACAAAGTAATTATCATGGGGGACTTTAATTATCCAGATATAATATGGGAAAACGAAACCTGCAAATCACACAGGGGTGATAAGTTCTTGAGAGTAATTAAAGACAATTACCTGAACCAACTGGTACAGGAACCAACAAGAGGGAGGGCCATTCTGGACCTAGTACTAACTAACAAACCGGAACGTATAAAGGGGGTGCAGGTTGAGGGACACTTGGGGAACAGTGACCACAATATAATCAACTTCCAGCTGTCATTCAATAAGAAGCCTTATCAGGGAGCGACAAATAAACTAAACTTTAGTAAAGCAAAATTTGATCAGCTCAGAATTACTATCGGTAACATTAATTGGGACAACATCCTCAAAAATGACGGTACAGAGGACAAATGGGAAAAGTTTAAAAGGATCCTAATCACCTCATGTGAACAGTTCATTCCCTTTAAAAATAAAAGAAACTCAACTAAAAGGAAACCAATGTGGCTCGACAAGACGGTAAGAGGGGCAATAAACGAAAAAAAGAAAGCGTTCAAACTACTAAAGCAAGAAGGCAGCGAAGAAGCGCTAAAATCATACAGGGAAAAAAACAAAATATGCAAAGATAAGATCAAAACTGCCAAGGAGGAAGCAGAAAGACTGATCGCCAAAGAGAGCAAAAGCAACCCGAAGCTATTTTTCAACTATATTAACAGCAAAAGGATTTGCAGGGAGAGCACTGGCCCTTTAAAAAATAATGCAGGAGAGATCATTGATGATGACGGAGGGAAAGCAAATTTACTAAACAGTTTCTTCTCAAGTGTATTCACAAACGAAAAGGAAATGCCACACGAGATGCAGGGGAATAAAATGAACCCATCACAAAATATCTCATACCTAACGCAGGAGGAGGTGCGGAAGTGACTAAAGAAGACTAAAATTGATAAATCGCCGGGCCCAGATGGATTACACCCAAGGATACTAAGGGAACTAAGTGACGAGATAGCTAGGCCGCTATATCTAATATTTCTAGACACTATCAAGACCGATGTAGTACCATTGGATTGGCACATTGCCAACGTGGTTCCAATTTACAAAAAAGGGAGCAAAAGTGAGCCTGGTAACTACAGGCCAGTAAGTCTCACTTCAGTAATGGGAAAAATTTTCGAGGGGATTCTGAGAGACGCCATCGATGAGTACCTCAAGGAGAACAAGGGAATAACTCCTCACCAGCATGGATTCATGAAGGGTTGCTCATGTCAGACAAATCTGATCAGTTTCTACGATGAAGTAAGCTCTAAGCTGGACCAGGGAGAATCTATTGATCTCGTATATCTGGACTTCTCTAAAGCCTTTGACACCATGCCACATAATAGGCTAATATACAAAATGAGGCAGCTCGGACTGGGCGAAAACGTGTAAATGGGTAAAAAATTGGCTCAGAGATAGAAAGCAGAGGGTGGTAATAAATGCTTCGTACTCTGATTGGACCACAGTCGCTAGCGGGGTGCCACAGGGTTCAGTATTAGGCCCCACTCTGTTCAACATATTTATCAATGACCTGATAGAGGGGCTGCACAGCAAAAGATCAATATTTGCAGATGACACAAAATTATACAATATAATTAATGCAACGGAGGACAATGTGCGGCTACAAACGGACCTGGATAAGCTGGGGGCTTGGGCAGAAAAATGGCAAATGAAGTTCAATGTTGAAAAATGTAAGACTATGCACATGGGCAGGAGAAACGGATGTCACAAATATTCACTTAATGGGGTACCACTAGGGAAAAGTGATATGGAAAAGGATCTGGGGGTACTAGTGGATTGTAGACTGAACTGGAGTAACCAATGCCAGTCAGCTGCTGCAAAGGCAAATAAAGTCTTGGGGTGCATTAAAAGAGGTATAGGGGCGAAGGATGAGAACATTATCCTTCCATTATATAAGGCACTTGTCAGGCCTCACATGGAATACTGCGTACAGTTCTGGTCACCGGTGCTCAGGAAAGGTGTCACAGTGCTTGAAGGGATTCAAAGAAGGGCAACTAAACTAATACATGGAATGAAGGGACTGGAATACCCAGAGAGGCTATCCAAATTGGGATTATTCACCCTGGAAAAAAGACGGCTAAGAGGTGATCAAATAACCATGTATAAGTACATGAGGGGACAATACAAGGATCTCTCCCAAGATCTGTTTACACCCAGGACTGCGACGGTAACAAGAGGACATCCGCTACAATTAGAGGAAAGTAGGTTTCATCACCAACATAGAAGGGGATTCTTTACTGTAAGAGCAGTTAGACTGTGGAACTCTCTGCCGGAGGAAGTGGTGATGGCAAAATCCATAAAGGAGTTTAAAAGGGGACTTGATGTCTTTCTGGAGAGGAAGGACATTATAGGATACAAGTCTTAGGTTAATGGTCAATCCGGGTATACAGGCAGGTAGGAACTATTAGGGGTTGATCCAGGGAACAGTCTGATTGTCATTAGGGAGTCAGGAAGGAATTTTTTCCCCAAAAGGGCTAAATTGGTTTCTGCCCTTGGGGTTTTTTGCCTTCCTCTGGATCAACACAGGAGGATAGACAGGCTGGACTAGATGGACATTGTCTTCATTCAGCCTTACATACTATGTTACTATGTTACTAATAACTACTTTAAATGCATCATGGGGCCTTCGCTGTAGTGCTGATTTAAATCTATGAACATAGCTGTTATTCCCATGCAGCATTCACTGCAGCGCTAAGACAATATCTTCCCTAGTGGCTGGGATGTTCTTGCAGCATCGGTCGGCTTGCTGTTGTTCGTTCCCCATGAAGTAGATCTGCAGGAATGTGTGTTCCTCATTTGATTCAGGTAGTAATAATAAATTTGCCCTCAGACCTTAAATGGCGACCAAAATCTGCCGTCGCTCCATTCCTTTGTCACGCTAAATGATGTCATCTAAAAACATGAATTGTACTTTCTCATATTTTCCAGGAAATGTTTATTTCCGGAAGATGACCCTGACATAAGAGTCTGTAGTGATCTAGGAGGAGTTCTAAGTGTTGATAGTAAAACCTTTCCGCCACAGCAACATAGTCCAGGGGTCCCCTTGGGCCACTTTAGAGCATTGCAATATGAACATGGTTTGTTCCTTCGGCAAATAGAAAGCTGGGAATGACACTCGGAGTTATTGTTTGCATTACAAGAATTTTAAAGCTGTTCTTCTCAGAATTGAGTGTCTCTCTTGGTCTGAAGAATGTCGGGCATGCTTCGTTTAATCAGTTTCTACAATTCGAGTGGCTGCTTGTCGCTTGCGTTGATTCTTAAGTCGGCCATTAGTTTGCTCTGGCGTCTTAGCTAGTTGAGCGGCGGCTTGTCAAGTGCGTTGATTCTCAAGCCGGGCATTAGTTTGCTCTGGCACTGCAGCTACTCTACTTTAAGTGTGGCTGTTGTCCTTCTACCTAAACAGGTCCTTCGCTTGCTTGGCATCTTATATCTAAAACACAAAATCTGTTTGTGTCGTATACAAATCCCCAGTTCTAATCCAATTTAAGTAGAATTTGGCATTTTATGTTGCCAATAGCAACCATTCATAGCTCAGCTTACATTTGTTATTCTGCTGAGGTAAAATGAAAGCTGCACCATCATTGGTTGCTATTAGAGATGAACGAGCATACTTGCTAAGGCAAACTACTCGAGCGAGTAGTGCCTTACTCGAGTACCTGCCCGCTCGTCTCTAAAGATTCGGCTGCCGGCGGGGGAGAGCGGGGAGGAACTGGGGGGAGATCTCTCTCTCACTCTCTCCCCCCCCCCCCCCGCTCCTCCCTGCTCACTCCCGCAAATCACCGCTCTCCCCCGCCGGCAGCCAAATCTTTAGAGAAGAGCGGGCAGTTACTCAAATAAGGCACTACTCACTCAAGTAGTTTGCCTTAGCGAGTATGCTCGCTCATCTCTACTTGCTAAATATTATACAGCTGAGGTAAAATAAAAGCTGTGCTGTGATTGGTTGCTATAAAGAACAACATTTCTGAATTTGTTTTAGCCTATAACCTTCTCCGAGATTATACTATGTGCAAAATATCATCTCAATCGGTCGTACAGTTTGTGCGTGATGCTCGAACAAGCAAACAGACATTGACAAATATATAGAAGATAAAAGATGATTTGATGGTTTATTATGACGGTTACACCCCCCCCCCGCCCCCCCCCCCCAAAAAAATTATACAAAATTAGTGTCATCCCAATTATAACAGCCCGCACTATAAAATTACTACTTTAATAATACAGCATGGCTAACAAAGTAGAGGGGAAAAAAAGATGGCATAATTGCTGTTTTCGTTCATCCTGTCTTCTAAAAACTGAAATAATAAGTGATCAAAAAGACATAATGTATGCACCGCAAAGAAAAATTATGGTTCTCAGAATCTGGCACATAAAGAATAATAATTTATTTTTTAAAATACTTTTGTGATTAAGTGATTTTTATTTGCAAAAGTATAAAGCAAAAAAAAAACCAAAAACTTTATACCTTAAATTTGCTATTATTGTAATTGTTTTCACCTGCAGAAGACATTTAACGAGATAATTATGCTGCATGATGAGCAGCATAAAGAAAAAAAATGGTACCATGTTAGCCAGTAGCACAAAATGTGATTGTTCTCAATAAAAGACACCAAGTAATCTTGTAGATATAATCCCTTTTAATGGCTAACAAAAATAAATGATGCTAGAACAAGCTTTCAACTATTCTCAGGACTTTTTTAAATCAAGCAATAGGACATATCTAAAGAAGTATATATATTATATATACATACATACACATAAAAGGGCGCAAACATGACTTAGTGTGAATAATTGGCACTTCAAACAATAGCAGAACAATGAGCAGAGGAGTAAATACTAGAGATGAGCGAGCACCAAAATGCTCGGGTGCTCGTTACTCGAGACGAATTTTTCGCGATGCTCGAGGGTTCGTTTTGAGTAACGAACCCCATTGAAGTCAATGGGCGACTCGAGCACTTTTGTATATCGCCGATGCTCGCTAAGGTTTTCATTTGTGAAAATTGGGGCAATTCAAGAAAGTGATGGGAACGACACAGCAACAGATAGGGCAGGCGAGGGGCTACATGTTGGGCTGCATCTCAAGTTCCCAGGTCCCACTATTAAGCCACAATAGCAGCAAGAGTGCCCCCCCCCTCCCAACAACTTTTACATCTGAAAAGCCCTCATTAGCAATGCATACCTTAGCTAAGCACCACACTACCTCCAACAAAGCACAATCACTGTCTGCATGACACTCCACTGACACTTCTCCTGGGTTACATGCTGCCAACCCCCCCCCCCCCCCCTCCCCACACGACCCAGTGTCCACAGCGCACACCAAACTGTCCCTGCCCAGCCTTCAGCTGCCCTCATGCCACGCCACCCTCATGTCTATTTATAAGTGCGTCTGCCACAGGAAAAGCAGGCATACACTGCAGAGGGTTGGCACGGCTAGGCAGCGACCCTCTTTAAAAGGGGCGGGGCGATAGCCCACAATGCTGTACAGAAGCAATGAGAAATCCAATCCTGTGCCACCTCCATCTGGAGCTGCACACGTGGGCATAGCAATGGGGAACCTATGTGCCACACACTATTCATTCTGTCAAGGTGTCTGCATGCCCCAGTCAGACCGCGTTTTTTTATATATAGTCACAGGCAGGTACAACTCCGCAATGGGAATTCCGTGTGCACCCACAGCATGGGTGGCTCCCTGGAACCCACCGGCGGTACATAAATATATCCCATTGCAGTGCCCATCACAGCTGATGTAATGTCGTGCTTAATGCAGGTGGGCTTCGGCCCACACTGCATGCCCCAGTCAGACTGGGGTTCTTTAGAAGTGGAAACAGATGCATTTAGAACTCCCTGTGGACCCACAGCATGGGTGGCTCCCTGGAACCCACCAGCGGTACATAAAAATATCTCATTGCATTGCCCATCACAGCTGAGGTAGTATTGTCATGTTTAATGCAGGTGGGCTTCGGCCCACACTGCATGCCCCAGTCAGACTGGGGTTCTTTAGAAGTGGAAACAGATGCATTTACAACTCCCTGTGGACCCACAGCATGGGTGGGTGCCAGGAAGCCACCGGCGGTACATAAATATATCCCATTGCATTGCCCAACACAGCTGAGGTAGTAATGTCATGTTTAATGCAGGTGGGCTTCAGCCCACACTGCATGCCCCAGTCAGACTGTGGTTCTTTAGAAGTGGAAACAGATGCATTTACAACTCCCTGTGGACCCACAGCATGGGTGGGTGCCAGGAAGCCACCGGCGGTACATAACAATATCCCATTGCATTGCCCATCACAGCTGAGGTAGTAATGTCATGTTTAACCCCTTAACGACCAATGACGTACCTGGTACGTCATGGAGCGTCGGGGTATGTATGAAGAGAGGTTGCGATGCAACCTCTCTTCATACAGTGCGGGCATCAGCTGTTTATAACAGCTGACATCCGCGGGCAATAGCCGCGCGCGGCTATTAACCATTTAAATGCCGCTGTCAATTCTGACAGCGGCATTTAAATCCCCCGAACGATGTTCGGGGGTCCCGCACGGCCCCCCCGCGGTGAGATCGGGAGAGCTGTGCATGTGTCATGGCAGCCGGGGGCCTAATGAAAGGCCCCAGGGCTGCCTTAGCAGACTGCCTATCAAGCCGTCCCCGTGGGGTGGCTTCATAGGTTGCCTGTCAAAAAGCAATATGACGTAATGCTATAGCATTACGTCATACTGCAGGAGCGATCAAAGCATCGAATCTTAAAGTCCCCCAGGGGGACTTCAAAGTAAAGTAAAAAAAAAAATCAATAAAGTTTTTTTTTAATTGAAAAAAAAAAAAAGTTGTAAAAGTTTAAATCACCCCCCTTTTGCCATATCTATTATTAAAAAATCTAAATAATAAATTAAAAATATGCATTTGATATCACCGCATCCGTAAAAGTCCGAACTATCAAAGTAGCACATAATTTTTCCCGCACGGTGAACGTCGTTCGAAAAAAGAAATGAAGAACGCCAGAAATGCATTTTTTTAGTTACCCTGTCTCCCAGAAAAAACGCAATAAAAAGCGATCAAAAAGTCATATGTATTCCAAAACAGTACTATCAGAAACTACAGGACATCCTGCAAAAAATGAAACCTTGCTCAACTACGTCGACGGAAAAATAAAAAAGTTATTGCGCGCACAAAATGACCGCAGAAAATAATTGAAAAAATTTTTGTGTCTTTAAAAAAAAAAAAGAGGAGTATAGTAAAAAAAAACCTATACAAGTTTGGCATCGTAGTAATCGTACCGACCCATAAAATAAAGTTATCATGTCATTTTTGTTGCCATTTGTGCGCCGTAGAAGCAAGACGCACTAAAAGATGGCAAAATGTCGTTTTTTTTTCATTTTACTCCACTTAGAATTTTTTTAAAGTTTTTCAGTACATTATATGGTACTTTAAATAGCACCATTGAAAAACACAACTCGTCCCGCAAAAAACAAGCCCTCATACAGCGACGTGAATGGATAAATAAAGGAGTTATGATTTTTTTAAAGGGGGGAGGAAAAAACGAAAATGGAAAAAGAAAAATGCCCGCGTCATTAAGGGGTTAATGCAGGTGGGCTTCGGCCCAAACTGCATGCCCCAGTCAGACTGTGGTTCTTTAGAAGTGGAAACATTTACAACTCCCTGTGGACCCACAGCATGGGTGGCTCCCTGGAACCCACCGGCGGTACATAAATATATCCCATTGCATTGCCCATCACAGCTGATGTTATGTCAGCTGTAATGCAGGTGGGCCAAAAATTTATTGGATTACACTGTATGCGAGGGCCCACAAAAATTGGTGTACCAACAGTACTAATGTACCTGAGAAACATTGCCCATGCCCAACCGAGAGGGCAGGTGAAACCCATTAATGGCTTTGGTTAATGTGGCTTAATTGGTAACTAGGCCTGGAGGCAGCCCAGTTAAATTAAAAATTGGTTGAGGTGAAAGTTTCAACGCTTTAATGAGCATTGAAACGTATAAAAATTGTTTAGAAAAATTATATGACTGAGCCTTGTGGGCCTAAGAAAAATTGCACGTTCGGCGTGATTACGTGAGGTTTCAGGAGGAGGAGCAGGAGGAGGAGGATGAATATTATACACAGATTGATGAAGCGAAAAGGTCCCCGTTTTTATGGTGATAGAGAACGATGCTTCCATCCGCGGGTGCAGCCTACGTATTGCTTAGGTATCGCTGCTGTCCGCTGGTGGAGAAGAGAAGTCTGGTGAAATCCAGGCTTTGTTCATCTTGATGAGTGTAAGCCTGTCGGCACTGTCGGTTGACAGGTGGGTACGCTTGTCCGTGATGATTCCCCCAGCCACACTAAACACACTCTCTGACAAGACGCTAGCCGCAGGACAAGCAAGCACCTCCAGGGCATACAGCGCGAGTTCAGGCCACGTGTCCAGCTTCAACACCCAGTAGTTGTAGGGGGCAGAGGCGTCACCGAGGACGGTGCTGCAATCGGCTACGTACTCCCTCACCATCCTTTTACAGTGCTCCCGCCAACTTGACTGGGGACCGGTGACACAGTCTTGCTGGGGAGCCATAAAGCTGTCAAAGGCCTTAGAGAGTGTTCCCCTGCCTGCGCTGTACATGCTGCCTGATCTCTGTGCCTCCCCTGCTACCTGGGCCGCGGAAATGCGCCTTCGGCCACTAGCGCTGTCGGATGGGAAGTTTACCATCAGTTTGTCCACCAGTGCCCTGTGGTATAGCATCATTCTCGAACCCCTTTCCTCTTCGGGAATGAGAGTGCAAAGGCTCTCCTTATACCGTGGATCGAGCAGTGTGTACACCCAGTAATCCGTAGTGGCCAGAATGCGTGTAACGCGAGGGTCACGAGAAAGGCATCCTAACATGAAGTCAGCCATGTGTATCGGGGTACCTGTACGCAACACATGGCTGTCCTCACTCGGAAGATCACTTTCAGGATCCTCCTCCTCCTCTGGCCATACACGTTGAAAGGATGACAGGCAAGCTGCATCTGTACCCTCAGCAGTGGGCCAAGCTGTCTCTTCCCCCTCCTCCTGATGCTCCTCCCCCTCCTCCTCAACGCGCTGAGATATAGACATGAGGTTGCTCTGACTATCCAGCGACATACTGTCTTCCCCCGCCTCCGTTTCTGATTCCAAAGCGTCTGCCTTTATGCTTTGCAGGGAACTTCTCAAGAGGCATAGCAGAGGAATGGTGACGCTAATGATTGCAGCATCCCCGCTCAGCATCTGGGTAGACTCCTCAAATTTTCCAAGGACCTGGCAGATGGCTGCCAACCAGGCCCACTCTTCTGTAAATAATTGAGGAGGCTGACTCCCACTGCGCCGCGCAAGTTGGAGTTGGTATTCCACTATAGCTCTACGCTGCTCATAGAGTCTGGCCAACATGTGGAGCGTAGAGTTCCACTGTGTGGGCACGTCGCACAGCAGTCGGTGCACTGGCAGATTAAACCGATCCGGTCCGCAGGGTGGCAGCGTGCGTGTGGGATTTGCGGAAATGTGTGCAGAGCTGGCGCACCTTTCTGAGCAGGTATGACAAGTGGGGGTAGCTTTTCAGAAAGCGCTGAACCACCAAATTAAAGACATGGGCCAGGCATGGCACGTGCGTGAGGCTGCCGAGCTGCAGAGCCGCCACCAGGTTACGGTCGTTGTCACACACGACCATGCCCGGTTGAAGGCTCAGCGGCGCAAGCCAGCGGTCGGTCTGCTCTGTCAGACCCTGCAGCAGTTCGTGGGCCGTGTGCCTCTTCTCTCCTAAGCTGAGTAGTTTCAGCACGGCCTGCTGACGCTTGCCCACCGCTGTGCTGCCACGCCGCGTGACACCGACTGCTGGCGACATGCTGCTGCTGCTGACACATCTTGATTGCGAGACAGAGGTTGCGTAGTTAAGTGGACCTTGGCAGTAACCGCGTTGGTGAGGGAGCGTACAATGTTGCGGGAGACGTGGTCGTGCAGGCCTGGGACGGCACATCGGGAAAAGTAGTGGCGACTGGGAACCGAGTAGCGCGGGGCCGCCGCCGCCATCATGCTTTTGAAAGCCTCCGTTTCCACAAGCCTATATGGCAGCATCTCTAGGCTGATCAATTTTGCAATGTGCACGTTTAAAGCTTGAGCGTGCGGGTGCGTGGCGTCGTACTTGCGCTTGCGCTCAAACTGTGGCGCTAGCGACGTCTGGACGCTACGCTGAGAGACATTGCTGGATGGGGCCGAGGACAGCGGAGGTGAGGGTGTGGGTGCAGGCCAGGAGACGGTACTGCCTGTGTCCTCAGAGGGGGGTTGGATCTCAGTGGCAGGTTGGGGCACAGGGGGAGAGGCAGTGGTGCAAACCGGAGGCGGTGAACGGGCCTCGTCCCACCTTGTGGGGTGCTTGGCCATCATATGCCTGCGCATGCTGGTGGTGGTGCCTCCCCAGCTGATCTTGGCGCGACAAAGGTTGCACACCACTGTTCGTCGGTCGTCAGGCGTCTCTGTGAAAAACTGCCACACCGTAGAGCACCTTGACCTCTGCAGGGTGGCATGGTGCGAGGGGCGCTTTGGGAACCAGTTGGTGGATTATTCGGTCTGGTCCTGCCTCTACCCCTGGCCACCGCACTGGCTCGGCCTGTGCCCACACCCTGACTTGGGCCTCCATGTCCTCGCCCGCGTCCACATCCTCTAGGCCTACCCCTACCCCTCAGCATGCTGTATTACCAGTACTGCAGAAACAGAACGCTGGAATTAAATGTGCCGCTTATTGGCCTGTGGTTGGAGGCTGACTTCGTTTACGGAACCCCAGGAAATAATTTGGCGCAAGCCTGCTGTAACACTTAGCTGGCTGCGTATTTATTTGGAGAAATACTACCCCCAGCAGACACGGACCCAGAACACTGAGCACAGTGACAGGCAGGCCAAATAGATTTTTTTCAAATATTTTTTTCAAAAGGACCACTGCGTATATTCAATCTATAATATATGTCTTCTGGCCCTGCCTACACAATTCTGTCCCTGATGTGTGTGTCACGGAACTGCAGTGTTGCACTGTTATTAACTGCAACAGACCGGTGATTTCAGAGCCAGGAAATAATTTGGCGCAAGCCTGCTGTAACACTTAGCTGGCTGTGTATTTATTTGGAGAAATACTACCGCCAGCAGACACGGACCCAGAACACTGAGCACAGTGACAGGCAGGCCAAATAGATTTTTTTTCAATATTTTTTTCAAAAGGACCACTGCGTATATTCAATCTATAATATATGTCTTCTGGCCCTGCCTACACAATTCTATCCCTGGAGTATTACTGCAGGGCGCCATGCTCTGCACGGCCGATATACCAAAAAAAAAAAAATGTGCAACACTGCTAAAAGCAGCCTCCACAGTACTGCACACGGTTAGATGTGGCCCTAAGAAGGACCGTTGGGGTTCTTGAAGCCTAAAATACTCCTAACGCTCTCCCTGCCTAAGCACTTCTGTCCCTGGACTATTACTGCAGGGCGCAATGCTCTGCACGGCCGATATACCAAAAAAAAAAAAAGTGCAACACTGCTAAAAGCAGCCTCCACACTATTGCACACGGTTAGATGTGGCCCTAAGAAGGACCGTTGGGGTTCTTGAAGCCTACAATAACTCCTAACACTCTCCCTATAGCAGCTCCGGCACCAACAGCACTGTCCCTCAGCTATCTCACAACGCATCTGAGGCGAGCCGCGGGAGGGGCCGATTTTTATACTCGGGTGACACCTGATCTCGCCAGCCACTCACTGCAGGGGGGTGGTATAGGGCTTGAACGTCGCAGGGGGAAGTTGTAATGCCTACCCTGTCTTTCAATTGGCCAGAAAAGCGCGCTAACGTCTCAGAGATGAAAGTGAAAGTAACCCGAACATCGCGTGGTACTCGTTACGAGTAACGAGCATCTCGAACACGCTAATACTCGAACGAGTATCAAGCTCGGACGAGTACGTTCGCTCATCTCTAACCCCTGTCAATTTTGTATGTTTTACTTTTACCTGGGTCATGTGTTTCAGGATTTATAAAATGTAGTGATTATAAGTATGACTTGAATAAGACAGTATATTTTGTACAATGTCTTAGCCTTCTTTCACACTATCATTATGGTTTTCCTTTTTCTGCTCCATTATGAGAGCAGAGAAAACGGAATCGACTAGCCAAATTGATCTATTTTATGAATGGTGCTGAGTGGGCCCTATTGATTATAATGTGGTCTGTTTGGTTTTCATCCGTCCGTCCGACATGCTGCGTTATTTTGTCCAGGAAATCAGTGAACTGATGTGAACAAAGTCCTAATTGATATTTCATATCATACATAACATTTATTCCTGTGCTTTGTGTGATGACAGGCAAATAGTTGTCCTCCAACTTTACTGTACTACGGCAATTGAGCCGGAAATTGTTCATAATATCTAACACCCCAAGATTAGGGATGAGCGAGTATACTCGCTAAGGCACTACTCGCTCAAGTAATGTGCCTTAGCCGAGTATCTCCCCGCTCGTCCCTAAAGATTCGGGGGCCGCCGCGGGGCGGGGAGAGCAGGGAGGAACGGAGGGGAGATCTCTCTCCCTCTCTCCCGCCCGCTCTCCCCTGCTCCCCGCCGCAACTCACCTGTCAGCTGCGGCGGCTCCCGAATCTTCAGGGACGAGCAGGGAGATACTCGGCTAAGGCACATTACTCGAGCGAGTAGTGCCTTAGCGAGTATACTCGCTCATCCCTACCCAAGATGCAAAAAACAGGTGGCATGGTCAAGTTTCAAGTCATCCCTTGTTGACCAACAAAACTACTACATGTTACTACATGTAAATGAAACTGTGAATATATCTCATTAGATTACGCTCAATTTTCTTCCAGCTGCTCTCTGTATGTCCCAGTAAAAGTAGCATGTCTCTTCCTACAGGTAGGAGCGGATTTCTTTACCTCTACTAGTGTAGATATAAGCAATGCTGGTGCACAATACAAGCTTTCTTTAATCTGCTCTGGGCGTTCCCTAACTTTATCTAGCGGCAGGCTCACATTCCTACTGTTGATTACCGTGTACTATCTGGCCATGTTGTCAAATTTTGAACTTCCATAAATAAAAGATACAAACACATTTTAAGTTTTGATTGCCGGCAGATTTCCCTATCTCTTAATAGAACTGATTGGAGTGATACAAAACCCTGCAGTAATAAAAAAGAATATAATAAGTTACTTAATAAAGTTACTCGTGATGTAGAGAATCCTTTTCCATCAGCATCTGTGAGGACTATAAAAACAAGCTTTTGCCAAGAATGAGTATCAACATTTTAATCTACTGTGCACAGGGTTCGTTTTCATTCTGCAGAATGTACGGGAAACAGAACACTCTTTGTTCAAGAATTTATTGCACCTGCATTAAGCTCATTACCATCATTGTGAAGAGAAAAGTGAATTTTGCCTGTTTATCCAGTTTTTCTGTTCCGTATTTCTAATATTGTGGAATTTGTGGCATACCAGGCATCATTCATATCACTGACAAGGTTTTTGTTCAACAGTGAAATGGAGTAGGACTTCCTCACCTCGGCTTACTATCAGTAGGTCTCCTCGGTATATGCACCTGCACCTGGCAGTTGTATGGTGAATGCTGCAGAGCTTCATACCTCTGTGACAGGTGTCAGATCTTAATTTCCTATCTTTTGGAAAGGAGTGCTAGGAGCATTATTTAGACAATGCTGACTAGTGGTGAAAAGTAATTTATTACCAGAAGCAACCTCGGAAGCTATCATTAAAATAAGAATTTCCTCCAAATATTCTCACTGTTGATTAATGAAGAAAATAAGACCTCTGCTGTGAAAAGGAGCAAAAATGTATTTAATTATTACATTACATTTTTGCAAATTTACGCTTCTATCAGCCATATAGTAAATATGGGTTCACGAAACAGTGCTTTTGGGATCATGTTTACATTTACGCAGATATGTTTTCTTATGGTTACTCCATAATCCAGCAGAAATGGGCACTTCTAAAGTTGCTCAGAATATAGCAAAGTCTTTGGGGGAAGAGGGA
Source organism: Eleutherodactylus coqui (assembly GCF_035609145.1). Taxonomy (NCBI): domain Eukaryota; kingdom Metazoa; phylum Chordata; class Amphibia; order Anura; family Eleutherodactylidae; genus Eleutherodactylus; species Eleutherodactylus coqui. Next base: position 409,899,507 of record NC_089837.1, on the reverse strand, counting down.
TGGGAAGCCTGACTGCTGAGAGAGATTGTAGTCTGAGCCTGCAGCTCTTTCTCACCACAGTACAAAGCCTATCATTCCCACAGCCTTAAATGTGCCACATGGTGGGAAAAGTCAAGGATAAACTGGGGACATCTCAAGCACCTCAAAAGCCTTCAAGTCTAATACCTCAATTAGAAGCTCATAAAATTCCTGGAAGGGAGTTCCAAGATGGCGCCAGAAGGTGCTCATAATCCCGCAACTGCTGATGTGATGGAGGACTCAAACATGGACAGTCTGGCCAATTATGGACTGGACTCATCCACCATGGTAATATATAAGAGCTTTTTGTGCAAAACGCTTATACAAACCATGAGGCCTGTCACCTCGGAACTAGCGGAACTAAAGCTGAGCTGCAGCAAATATGCCACCACATGGAGGGTCTTGAAAACACTCATGCAACGCTCACCACTCATGCTAAGACCCTTGCCTCTTAAGTCGCTCTCCACACTAACCTGATCAATAGACCCCCTTACTCTCATTGAGGATCAGGAGAATCGCAGCCAGATTGAGAATGTGTGCATTAACGGCCTACTCGAGTCCTGGGCTAATGGGGCGCTTCCGAAAGTAGCTGCCAAAATGTTTACTAACCTGTTAGGCGCAGTAAGAGCAGCCAAGATCATGATAGAGAGACTACATGGGACAGTGCATCTGTAGCCTGCTGTCCTGTGTCAATACCGCTGCCATCCTGGGCACTGCCTGGGACAAAGGAGAGGTTAGTTATGATGGTGCTGTTGTAGGTATTTACCAAGATATCTCCTAAACCACCCTTGAGAAAAGGAGACAAATGAAACCACTATTGAATGCCCTGAAGGAGAAAAAAAATGGCAATATTCCGGGATATCCCACTTTGGGGTGACTAATACATTTTATTGTGAGTGTACTTTGTGTGCTAACCTTATGTTACTTGGTTTAATGGTTTGATTTGTTCTCTAAGGTTAACATTCTGAAGGCTTGGATTTCTGCATGTAACATCCCTCAACAGGTCTGGCACGGCTGAGTTGCAACAAGACTACTTGAATAAGAGTTTTTTCAATGCAGTGGACTCTGGACTCACATAGGGCATGCTTACTGTTTACCTTCATAACTTTGTTTCTGCCTTAGCCTCACAGGAATGTATAGCTACTTAAGTGTGCTTTATTGATCAGTGTAAACCTTCTCCCCCGCAATACAATCCCACCACTCTCTGTCTGGCTGGACGTTTTCTCTTCTCCACATCTTTGGCGTGGATCCCATTTTTTGTGAAGGTGGTGCTTTCACACTTGTGCAGGAGTCTGAGAGACAGATTGACAGCAAAAACTGGGGGTCTGGGATCAGACTCTCAGCGTCTTTTTAGTTTACCAGTAACCTGCTAAATGTCTCCCCTCCTTTATTATCCTAGTTTTGGATTGTATAACATTTCCTATTACATGAGATTATTTTTAGTTCATCCTAAATTACTTTTCTAATCCTATGTTCCTCATTGCTGCTTCTCCCTTCTCTACCAATCCCCCCCCCCCCCCCCTCCCCACTCCCTGCTCCTTATTTCCTCTGGACATACCCTCTTCCAGTTGGGTATTTTCTCTCTCCTCACTTATTATTCAGATTTTGTTTAGTACCTAACCCCTGTGTTCCCGAAAGTTCTATAATGGCTGATTTAATTCTCACTTCATACAATGTCAAGGGCGTTGATACTCCAAACAAAAGACATCATATTATCTTTACAATGTGTAAATTGAGAATTAGCATTGCTTTTTACAAGAGACACAGTTTAAAAATAATAAGGTCCCTAAATTGCCAATAAACTACTTCAAGCAATGGTTTCATAACCCTAACCCCCTCTTGGCCACCAATGGAGTTTCTATTGCATTTCACAAGTGAATCCCCTTCAATTTACAACAGAAATATACTGATCAAGAGGGAAGGGTCTCATTCCTGGAAGGCACAATTGCCTCTAAGATGTATACTTTAGCCAATTTATACTTTCTGAACAAAGGTCCAACCTCTTGGTTAATTTAAGTCCTAAGCGACTTGACGTTTTTTGCTGAAGGCCCCATTATCATGGCCTCCTTCTCAGGTAAATCCCAAATAATTCATCCATGTTTAGTAAAAATAAAAAGCTCTCTGCAAGAACTTGACTTAGTAGACGTATGGAAAAATCATAATCCATCTGTCAAAGATGTTTCCTTCTTTTTAAATAGACACTAATCTTTCCAGAGACTGGACTGTTATGGTTTTTTCCTCTATTCTTCCTTGCTTTAAAAAAAAGGCAAGCTCATATCGCTCCCATAAAAAATTAACAGGGTAAATAGTTAAGTTCAACCCCCCAAACCAGGCTTTTTAATCTTTCTATACTAAGATATACATATAATCTCAGAGGTTTAAGAAGTTGTTAACTCTTTTTCCATGGAAAAAGCCCAGGTTCCATGGTTTTCGCCTTGTATAATACAAAAACTTCCAAGAAGTCCTATTGCCCTTCTTAACACTCTCTTGTGGACGGATTAGTCTTCCTGGCCCTCTGTATTATTATAAGGCAATACACCTGGAATGGTGGCTAAAATTAACTAGTCGATACAAAATCTTTGGCAAGGCCACCCTGGCTAATCACGTAGCTGAATTTTCCCTACCTGATGACCTTTGGCTGCCTAGCATGTTAAAGCCCCACAGGAATTCTTATGACCCCTTACTTAGAGTTACCTATGAGGTGTGGAAATCCTCTAACATTTTCTTGCTGTTACCCATGCTTCCCTTATGACTGCTGGTCTGATCCCTAGATTGTGCAGTATGCAAGAGCTGGCCTACTCTGATTTATGAGATGGTTTAAATGAGCTCTCTTTATGACATACTGGGCGTAGACTTCTTCCCGGATCATTCAAAACTGAATAATATGATGGTCAAGCCAAATCTATCCATTCTCCATTATTCTCACTTCAAGGCCGTTTGCTCTAAGCTTATTGCCTCTCACTCCCTTATTAGGCCCTTGTTGGAGTTTGAAAAAGTACTTGGAGCTAGGTCTCTGATGCCAAAAAAAACCATCTAAACTTGCAAACATTATAAACACACCAGCTCTGGCCAAAGCTCTTTAATTATTGTCATCGGAAAAGGCCATAGACCAGGAGACCAGACAGATACTCAAATCTTCCCATGGCTTCTCCACTTGTGTTAGGCTACAGGAAAATCATTTCAAACTCTCGTCTAGATGATATTACACAACCGAATTTGTGTTTGCTCATAAACAAGTGGACTCCAATGAATACTGGATGTGTAAAGCTCAGATAAGCTCCCTCTCCCACCTTTGTTGGCACTGCTCTTTGATTTGCCCCTAATGGACTCAGGTTCTACAAATATTGAAGCAAGTATCCCCTTGGTTTCTCTCACTCACCTTAGATATGGTGGTCTTGGCAAGACCTAATTCTTACTATTTGCCATTGAAGCAAAATCTATACATGTTGTTCGTAGCTGCAGCTAAATCGTTTGCTCCCTTATATTGGCTGAATCTAACTAGTCTCAGAGTTGATAATTAAGGCAAACCTAATAAAGCGGTTCAAAAAATTACTGAGCTAGACCACTGGATGAAACAGACAATTTGTTGACCTCTGGGCTCCCTGGTCTTTCTTGGGTCTCTCCTGATGTTTCTGCCTGAGCTCCTTTTTACAATACTCTTACACATGTATTGTACCCAAAAAGTTACTGCATTAGAGTCAAGGGTAGTTGTTATGAACAACTAACAACTAACCATTTCATAACAACTACCCTTGACTGTAATGCAATGCTTTTTGGTAACTCCCCCTCCCTCTCTCTCTTCTATGCCCTTTCCTCTTTTTGCTGAAATAATGCTTAATATCTCAGAGGAGCATAATATCGTGCTAATACTATCTCCTGTTAATGGCTTCTACTTTTCCTTACAATACTTTCTCATTACAAGCTTGATGTAATTACTTATGTCCTTGTTTCAATAAAAACAGAATTTAAAAAAAAGTATAACAAAGTCTCCTAAACTGTAATTCAATAGGGACGTATTAGAATATATCACTTTGAGATTGATTTGCAGAACTGGGTTAAGGCTGATTTAGACACAACAAGAATCGCTCGAAATTCACCCAAAAGAATCATTTGAGCAATTCCCATTCTGTCTAAATGGGCTGACATTGTGCAGTTTTTGAGCACAAGTTGTTGATCGCTGAATTCTAGCTTGCTAGAATTGAGCAATCAGCTGTTATCAGTGGAGCAGAATGTTAGCCGGCTGCACTGATAAGATTCTCTGTGCCTGTGTCCTGCTGTGCCTGCATAGCTGTAAAGTAGCTAATTAGCTACTATAGAGTATGCAAAGATGATCACTCAAAACTGTCACTCGAACTATCGTTTGAGCGATTTTTGAGCGATCATCTGTCAGTGTAAATGGGGTATTATATTGTGGACACTGTATTTGTAGCTACCATGCCTCACTTACTGAGATAAGCAAGGACATATACTGTATATGTGCACCACACATGCACATATACAGTATATGTTAGAAACCATATATGCATATATACATTACATATATACATTATACACAAACACATACAGTACTGTGCATATTAATTGGGACATGTATATGACTGCTATTGTATCCCTACTGTCATATTTTTTTGTGTCCACATATGTCTAAGATAAGATTACACTGTTACTTTCTTTATAATTCCAGTCTGACTAAAGTTGTTTCTCATTTAGATTGTCATTGTATTTTCCGCGCATTTTACCTACTGGTGTGAAGATGAATATCACGCCTCAAAAGCGTTCCAAATGTATAAGTTTGAAAGAAAATAATGATTCTTTCTCAAAGTTACCGTAGCTGGTGTGTGGGAATTGGAAACTGTGAAACTGCATTAAGCATCAGGTACAACAGAGACTTTCCAGAAAGGACAAGTGGGACAGGAAGGAAAACTCTACAAAATGATATTCTAATTTGGAAAATAAGCATCATCAATCCTTGAAAGACAAACAGGGATATCAAGAGTAATGGGGAAGATGTCCATGCCTCAACAGTGCACCGCCTACTTCTGGAATGTGGCCACAGGGCTAGATGACCTGTCATGAAGCAACAGTTAACTGCCACAATGAAGAATAAGTGCTTGTTGTAGGCAAAGAAACATAAAGACTGAGCCGTTGACAACTTCTTCGACCTCACCACATCCAACAAACTACAAAATACCCACTCAAAGTCATGTTTTGGGGTTCCCTACAGTTTCTGGACTAGAGGCACTCCATCCTATTGAAGGCATAAAGAACTGTGAAACAGTGCTGCCAACACTGAAATGGTTTCCAAGTGGTGATGGCAGGTTTCAGCAAGACCTGGCACCTTGCCGTAATTACAGATACATCAAGGAGTTTTTGGCACAACAGAAGCTTGCATTATTGGAGCAGCCTAGAAACTTGCTGGATTTGAACCCAATAGAAAACCTGTAGGCTACTATGAAGTCATGAATAGCAACATGGATTGTGTAACCAAAACAAAGATGATTGCAAGTGGGATCAAAGCGTTGTTCCAAGAACAAGAGATAAAAGAGATGTGCAGAAAACTTGTGGAATTGATGCCTAAGAGGGTAGTCAAGTAATCTCTGTAGGGCACATCATATGCTATTTTTTTAAATAGACTTTATACTATTAATTTCATCCCTTTTTTATCCTGATTGTCCCAATTAATTTGCACAGTACAAAGAAATCGCACCCCACCCCCCTGTTCTTCCTGTGCCCCCTGTTAACATACCACTTGTAGGATATTTATAAGTTTCATATAATGCCACCCTGTTCCTTACAGTATTGCAAAGTACGAAGTGTTGGTTGATTTGTTTCATACAGATTAAATGGGGCTGGCTCAATAATGTAGAAGCACAGCTCTATCAGAAAATGTTCCAACTGACAATAAATTGTGAGAATAAGGGCTTCTACATATGAATGTATGCACAAATACGCTTGTCGCAATGGAGTGTATTTGCACATGAGCAAGGGTTGTACCCTGGGTCACAAACTTCCCATTGCTTTTTTTATCCTGCCATAGACTTTTATGGCAGCTTTCTGAATAACATGTTAATAAGAACGAACCCATTGAAATTAATGGGTTTACTTCGTCCCATTTTGCGGGCATGAGTTTCACACGCGCAAAAATGTACGCAAACATGGTCGACTGCCCTAAAAAAAAAAAAATTGCAACATACCTGTGCAGTTTAAAACATGAATTCTTAAATCACTCTAATCATAGTAAAAGAGTCATGTTGAAAAAATGCAGATTCTCATTCACTTATTGTCCTATAATGTTGACCCAAAGAAAAGCAAAAAAGCCCAACTGAGTAGCCACCGTGAATTTACACTGGCGAGCGAGATATCGCTCCAAGAAACTCGACCAATATAGTGCTTGTGAATTTGCAATTCTGCATGTGAGCATGATGTGATTTTGCCTAAAGCATCTATGTACATGCATGTGAAAAAAATCACAAGTGCTTCCAATAGTTTTAAGTGGTAAAAAACACATTGCATTTGCATGCAAATCGCATGGCATGCAAGTGTGATGCAATTTTTCCTATAATGAGGAATTGCCCAAAAATCGCTCATGTGAATAAACACATTGAAATCAATGTGTTATTAACATGCGTGCATTTCATCCATATTGCTATTGGACAGAACTCACATGTGAAACTCACCTGTGTGACTACACCCTAATCAGGACACATTCCTTCCCAACTTCAAATATGGCAATTGTAATAAATCCCTGAATCAACATTCCTTTCCAGTAATCTAGTCCACATAGCTTGTGTTGTTGTAATGTTATTACCATCAGGCAAAGCATCCAGGCCCCATTCTTAAATCTTTCAATGAATTAACCTTAAGAACATCCTGTGGCGGAGGCTTCCAAAGTAAAAAAATGTGGCCCTATTGTTAGGCCTTGTTCACATCAAGCTGAGAAAAACTCCTAATGTCTAAGGTAAATGGCAGCTCGTGAAGGTCCAACAATGGCATCCATCGCATGAAAACTATCATACAATTCATTAAATGTATATGGCATAAAAAGCACATTAAAAGCTCATGACAAGGATGATTTTCAGGGAAGGGCTTATATTTCAAGCCCTTCCCCGAAAATCATCGCCATGGGGGTTGCCCGCAACCCACTGCTTTCAATGGGGCACACAGCAGTGCCGACCCCATTGAAAGCAATGGGATAGCATCACGGACTTCTGCCACAGCTATGACAGCTATGGCAGAGGATTCTTTCATCCCTGCGGTCCCCACGAGGGACCTCTGCACTGCGAGGCTTGAGAGTAAAAATCGCAAATGAATATAAAACCATTCATAATCATCGCACTCACATGGCAAGAAAAAATATCGCTAGTAGGTAGGCACCCTTGGACTGATACTCATACCACGCAAAATAGCTTCTAAATAACATTTACCGTATGTGCGCTCTATGTTGGCATGATTTTGTGTCTATTTTTGTAAACAATAGGGTTAGAATTATAATTCTGTATCTAAAACCTGTTTTTCAAGGGATCAGTTCAGTTATGAAATGACTTTGAGATATCTATAAATTAGAAACTCCCTTTAAATCACTCTATTTTAAATGTACACCCCTCAAATTTTCACAATGGCATATACAAAGTCTATTAACGCTTTAGGTGTTTCACAGCAATTTTCTGACTATAAAACACAGTTTTCAGCAAGAAACAAGCTTGCTGAAAAGTGTCTGCATCCTATCGTCCAGAGGTAGGGGGCCTGACAACTCCAGAGACCCCTGACCACTGCCTTAGTGATCTGGCAGTGCGATGATAAAGTGCACTGCCTGTTTATTGGGAGAACAGCCACACATACCTTATCTACACAGTACTCCCTCTCCCTGCCTGATCAGTCCCTTACAGAAGATCACTAACATCTACCCCAGGGTGCAGGTCCTCCTCTCTATATACAGGGACAGACAATAGCATAGGTCAAAGGTCTTGCAGTAGCAGCAGGACAGTAATGTCATAACCATGTGAGCAGGAAGCAGCTAGAGGGGGTCATGTATTACTACACGGGGATGTGGGGATCTAGTGTTAATAAAAGCAGTGTTTAACATGCCAGCTGCAGGTGTATGTGTGTGTCTGTGTGGGTGCATGTAGCAGAGCTGCATGTATGTGATTGCTGTTGTGTGTGCCTTAGAGCTGTGTGTGCTGTGTGCATGTACAATATGTGTGCAGCAGTGCTGTGTATGCGTATGATGTGAACTTATGTGCTTACGCCATTGTTTGCATGGACACTAAGTTTAATAGGAGCCGACTGTTCACTGTTAAACCCTTTTCCATACTAGAAAACCAAAGTTGTAAGATCACCAGCGACATTTTAAATAGTGTGAAATATTTTTTCCTGTTTTCTGTTGTATAAATGTGCAGTGTGTCCTATAGTCCCAAAATACAGTAAAGCAAAGTGGAGGAGAAATTTTAAAAAAAGCCATTTTTCTTGCAGATTTTCAATTTCAATTTTTTTTCTATAACACAGCAGGAGTTATCAAATAAACAAAAATCAATATTTATTACTCTGGCTCAAACACAGATCTCAGAAATGAAGAAGTACCTTGTGTATTTTGGGACCTCTCTTTTATTGCAGCATTTTCCAGACAGCATTTTAGGCTTACATAGGCTTTTACGTGCCAAGATATAAGCAACACCCTTTAAAAGACACCATTTTGAAACTACATCCCTTACAATTGGCATTTAGAAATGAATAATTACAATTTTTGAATTAAATTTTTATTTACAAATCCGTCAGGAAATAATTTCCCAATCTCAAACTAGCCCTGACCCTAGTCTCATCTGTACTGCATCTATCTCCTGCTCACTGTCTGTACTCAGACCAACAACGGAGAAAGTAGTCTCCAAATTGCTTTCCCCTGCTCGCCCCACCAGCTGCGCTAGCGACCCTCTCCCCTCATACCTCCTCAAGTCCCTCTCCCCGGTGGTTATCTCCCATCTCACCACAATATTCAATCTCTTTCTGACCTCTGGCATTTTTCACTCCTCTTTCAAACATGCCATCATATCCTCACTGCTAAAGAAACCGACTCTCAACGCAACTGATGCTGCCAACTACTGACCCATCTCAAATCTCCCCTTCATCTCCAAACTATTAGAACGCCTGGTTTACTCCCGCCTTATAAGCTATCTATCAGAAAACTCTCTTCTCGACTCCCTTCAGTCTGGCTTTCACCCCCTACACTCACCAGAAACTGCCCTTACAAGGGAGTCAAATGACCTCTTGACAGCCAAATCGAGGGGCGATTACTTCCTACTGATCCTCCTCGACCTCTCCGTCGCATTTGATGCTGTTGACCACAAACTCCTTCTCAGTATGCTTTGCTCCATTGGCCCAAAAGAACACTGCTCTCTCCTGGTTCTCCTCCTACCTATCTGACCGCTCCTTCAGCATCTCCTTTGCTGACTCTACCTCCCCTTTTGGGCTTCCACAGGGCTCGGTCATCGGCCCCCTCCTTATCTCCATCGACACAACCCCTATTGTACAAGCTATCAGGGGTTTTGGCCTCCAATACCACCTCTACACTGACAACACCCAATTATACACCTCTTCCCGTGACATCTCTACACCTTTCCTCCAAAACATTACCGACTGTCTGTCTGCTGTCTCTAACACTATGTCCTCTCTCTACCTAATAATTATAAACTTTATTTGCATAGCGCCAACATATTCTGCAGCGCTTACATAGACAGGGGGGATACAGAAAGACAATACAAAAATTACAGAACCACGGTTTCATAGTAATCAATTGATGAAAACAATAGTGGGGTGATACAGAAGGTAAAGGGGCTGGAGATGTGCGCAGTATGTCGAGGTGGAGAGTGAGCGATGTTATACACATAGACAATGGTCAGACATTTAGCCGTGTGACGGCAGAAACAGTATGACTGCAGGAGCGGTTTATGATGGCTAGCAGGGATTGCAGTCAATAGGTCAGGGAGCATGTTATCAGACGGAGTACAGAGGGGTTTGTTTAGGGAATGTGGTATGCCTCCCTGAAGAGGTGCGTTCTTAGAGCATGCCTGAAGTCTGCTGAGGACCGAGTCCTGGGGGACCCCAACAGCAAGGGTAAGAGGAGGGGAGGTAGAGCCAGCAAAGGAGACACTGAAAGAGCGGTCAGATAGGTAGGAGGAGAACCAGGAGAGAGCAGTGTCCTTTAGGCCAATGGAGCGTAGCATACTGAGGAGGAGTTTGTGGTCAACAGTGTCAAATGCTGCAGAAAGGTTGAGGAGGATCAGTAGGGAGTAATCACCCCTCAATTTGGCTGTCAGTAGGTCATTGGATACCCTTGTAAGGTCAGTTTCTGTTGAGTGTTGAGGTCGGAAGCCAGACTGTAGGGGGTCTAGGAGAGAGTGCTCTGATAGATAGCTTACAAGGCGGGAGTAAACCAGGCATTCTAGTAGTTTGGAGATGAAGGGGAGGTTTGAGATGGGTCGGTAGTTACCTAAAACTAAACCTCTCTAAAACTGACCTACTGGTGTTTCTGCCCTCTGCTAACCGACCTCATCCTGACATCTCCATTTCAGTGTGTGGCACCACCATAAGTTTTAGACAGCATGCCCGCTGCCTTGGGGTCATATTCAACTCTGATCTCACCTTTACCCCCTACATCCAATCTCTGGCCCAGACATGCCACCTGCACTTCAAGAACATTGAAAGAATCTGCCCTTTTCTCACTGTGGACACACTAAAAACGCTCACTGTTTCCCTCATCCACTATCAGCTCGATTATTGCAACTTGCTGCTGATTGGCCTCCCCCATGCCAGACTCTCCCCTCTCCAATCTATTCTGAATGCGGCAGCCAGGCTCATCTTCCTGTCCAGCTGCTACTCATATACCAGTGCCAGTCACTGCACTGGCTGCCCATTAAATACTGAATTCAATTTAAACTCACTGCCTTCATCCATAAAGCCCTCCACAGCACCGCGTCGCCCTACATTGCCTCCCTCATCTTAATCCACCACCCAGCCCGGGCTCTCCGCTCCACTAACAAAATCAGACTAAGTGCCCCTTTAATTCAAAGCTCTCATTCCCACCTCCAACACTTCTCTAGAGCAGCACCAGTCCTCTGGAACACACTACCCCAAAACATCTGGGCAATCCATGACTCACAAAACTTCAGGAGTGCCCTAAAAATGCACCTCTTCAGGGAGGCATACCATATCTCCTAAACCAAACCTCTCTGTACTCCGCCTGATAACATGCTCCCAGTCCTAGTGACTTCAATCCCTGTCAGCCAACATCAACCACTCCCTGCAGTCACACCTATTCAGCCATCACATGGCTTAATGTCTGATCACTATCTATGTTTATAGCATCCCACACTCTCCCACACCTCACCATAGCGTGCACAGCTCCTCAGGCAGAGTTCCACAGTCTCACTGCTATTACAGTAAAGAACCCCCTTCTATGTTGGAGATGAAACCTTCTTTCCTCTAGACATAGAGGATGCCCTCTTGTTATCGTCACAGTCCTGGGTATAAACAGATCATGGGAGAGATCCTTGTATTGTCCCCTAATGTATTTATACATAGTTATTTGATCACCCCTTAGCCGTCTTTTTTCCAGTAAGCTCCCTCTAATGGTATCTACAAGCATCCAAGATTTTATTTTTTAATTCTTGATTTGTGAAGATGATTTGTAGATCTGTATACCAGATAATCAAAGCTTCAAAGCGTACCTTGTAGTTTTCAATACATTTTCAGAAGCAGCTCAGGTCTCATTAGCTGCTGATTGCACCCAGTTTGAGTTCTATCAATTCACTTTTTCATTTACATTTTCTGCTGCCCTGCTGTTTGTAATCCACTTACCATAAACCAACGATTCTATCAGGGCTGTTCAGCGCAGAACTTCCTCTCCCACACTTCCCATGCTGCCTTGCATAGTCCTGCTCTATTATGAATGCCTGCAGCTCTGGGCCATGTAGAAACTAGCATTGTGACCATGATTCTGTTGATAGGGAAGCCAAATGCCAAAGAAAGTGGATTGCAATGGTGCTTGAAGGGAGACCACTTGTGGCAGGCACTTTATATGTAATCTTTAGAAGTAAAACAGAAACAATTTTAATAAAAGTATATTACAAGATTGATGGTATACACATGAGCATACATTGTATGAAGATTTAGTGTCTATTCAACCACTGTAAAAAGATATTAACATATTAATCAGCTCAAAAAAGAGGTTTTCTCACTACTTAAAATTGCTCCACAGCCAGTCTGTACTTCTTGGCTGCTGCTGCCAAGGACACTTAACTGCTGCAGCCAATCACTGGCCACAGCAGTGACCTTCTAGTGCTTCTGGCTGCAGCTGTCACATGTCCTGGTCAGCAGCAACCAGAAAGTACAAAGTGTCTGAGAAGCCATTTTAACCCTTTCCAATACAGTGCCTGACGTCTTAAGACATGATTTAAGACTGTACAGCTCCAATTTTGGAAGACGTCCGTCAGGGTTCTCTTACTGTATATTGCCAGCCTCTCTGCTGTCGGAGCCTATCCAACATGTCACCTCATGCAGTACCAGCTTTAGCCAGCATATAGCGCCGTTGTATAACGGCAGAAAAAGAGTAAGCCCCCTAGGAAAACCGGGATACAAATTGGATTGGAAAGGGTTAAGTTGTGGTAAAACCCCTTTAATCAGCTCTGTACTTCAAAAACAAATTAAATCCAGACTGCCAAGAAGAAGGAAATGAACTGACATAACTTTGAACCTAAGAACAGTATGGATTTAAAAACTGTAAATTCACCTTCAGGTTGTTATAAACTACATCAGATAATAGTTTTTGTTTTGTTTTGTTAGGAGTCAAAGATGATCCTTCATTTTAAATGAATATCAATCCTAACATATAAGCCACTAGAGGCAGAGTAAGTGCAGCACTTTGTATAATTGTGGAGAAATAGCACATACCGTGATTAGATTTATTGAGCGTACATATATTAAATATAGAAACCTGCATACTATTATTTATGTTTCTTAAATGTCTTTTTACTTCAGTAAAGCAATCCTCTTGAGTCATTCCTGTTTCTTGTACAAAGAGACAAGAGTAAATTAATTTTATACTCCAATCTTTCTTTCTGATATAGCACAATAGAGAGATTTCATAAAGTAGTTATTTAGTATTCCTAAACAATATACAGTCTTTATAATTTAAAACATTAGCTCTTAGAACAAATGCCTTTTACCAAAACACATTAGAATCTCTAGGAGATTGAGGCTGAAGAAATAATTCTAGCTGCAGGAATGTTTTATGTGTTTGGAAGTGAGAGTGAGCTTGAATTGCTGAGCATCTTGGCAGCCATTGTTGGACCTCCCTGGTGAATAAAACACTGCAAAATCCTTTCCAAATCCTTTCGGAAATTGCAAGTTTGATCAAATAACATTCTAAAATGTAATATAGAAAGCAACACCAAATGGATTTAGACTGCAAATGAAAGTTTATGAAACAATACAGTTTAGAAAACATGTATATAATTAATAAGACATAAATCAATGTGTTAACAATTCATATAGACACATTGCGGCTTATTTACTAATAGTCTAAAAGTGAGACAGTGCAAACTTAGACTGGACAGTCTGTGCCAAGTTATCACAGCAGCTTTTCGGAATGATAAATCTATCAAATTTTAAGACTATCTCAGCAATTTGGTGCAATTTTTGGCACAATTTAGGCCACACCCCTTTCCTGACAAGTTGAAAAAACGCAAAGTAAATGCGGTGCAAAGCATGTAAGACAGTTTCTTTGCATAATTTGTACCAGGAAATTGCAGTATTTTGAAAAGTACCATAGAGTTTTATGACATTCATAATTTAAGAAGCGATATTATTCACTTAAAGGAAAGCATTCATTGTAGACATGTGAAAGAGATATTGCTAATTCTAGTGTAGAGTCCTGATCGATTAAATTCAAGAAAACCATTGGCAGCACACACTGGTGCTCATATAATAGCAGTGTCTTCTCTGGAGGGAAACTTGTATCACAGGTATGTACTAGTTGTGTACAGACTAGAGATGAGCGAGCATTGCCTTTAGCGAGTACCTGCCCGCTCGAGACAAAAGGTTCGGGTGCTGGCGGCGGGCGGGGAGCTGCAGGGGAGAGCGGGGCGGAACGGAGGGGATATCGCTCTCTCCCTCTCCCCCCCCCCCCCCCCCGCTCCCTCCTGCTGACTGCCGCTACTCACCGCTCCCCCGCGCACCTTCCGTCTCGAGCGGGGGAGATACTCGCTAAAGGCAATGCTCACTCGAGCAATTGCCTTTAGCGAGTATACTCGCTCATCTCTAGTATAGACACATGCACACATGTGACACTAAGTAATACAAATAACTGTCCTAATGAGCTTGTGATGATGAGTGTCACAATATTGCAAATACCTAGCCATGGCCGTTTTATGAGAAAAAGAATGAAAACTGACATTGTTTTTAGTATTTTGGCACTTCTATACACTTTGTCACTGAAAGTTGTGATATTTATCAGTGTAGGTTAAAGCAGAGGTGTAGGTGAAAAGGTAGAAGTTGCACCCACCACTGTGGAGACTCAAATGGTATTCTGCTATATAAGAAGACACTAGCATCATAATTTTATACCTGGCACATGGTAGGTAGAGGTCTGTTCCAGATTTTACATTGAGGTCCAGAAACTTCAAGTTATGCCTCTATGTTAAAATATCAGCTACCAGTTGGATGCTGACCAGCTGCAATGTTAAACTGTATGTGGAAGTTACCACTTATATAAAATAGGCCAGCTTTACATCTGCTTTGGAAACTTCGGTAGCAGGTTTCATCGCTGATTCGGCTAAAAAAACTAGAAGAAAAAGTGCTGCATCCAAAGTCGGAAACCAAATGGACCCCATTATAGTCTATGGGGTTCATTTAGCACTGTTTGTTCTGACCTGAGATGGAGCCATTCGGTCACAAGGATTACTTGAATGGAGCAGGAAAGTGGAACCCCTGAGCACAGGTGTGAAACCACCCTTACTGATAAGGAATATCCACTCATACACTTATCATTCAGGAAGGAGATAGCTACTTAGTATAATTGCACAAAGATAAGATATCTATAAGTTAGTAATCCTATGATTACATATAGCGCACCATGCTGGTTTACAGCCTATTAGTCACACCTACACTATTAGATCAGACAGGCTGTCCCACACCTTCCAAGTACAGCAAACAAAGAACTAACTTTATGTTCTATCCCACATCCCAAGGGTACAATGCATCCTGCAGATATTGTGCCCAAAATACATAAGCAGTTAACCTTCATTAAAGGGGTTGT
The DNA here is from genome assembly GCF_035609145.1 of Eleutherodactylus coqui. Taxonomy (NCBI): domain Eukaryota; kingdom Metazoa; phylum Chordata; class Amphibia; order Anura; family Eleutherodactylidae; genus Eleutherodactylus; species Eleutherodactylus coqui. Next base: position 409,884,185 of record NC_089837.1, on the reverse strand, counting down.
CCTGCGGCAGCAAGTGGGTCTATACACTTCTGTATGGCCATATTAATGCACTTTGTAATGTACATTGTGCATTAATTATGAGCCATACAGAAGTTATAAAAACTTTTTTACTTACCTGCTCCGTTGCTAGCGTCCTCGTTCCCATGGAGCCGACTAATTTTCGCCCTCCGATGGCCAAATTAGCCGCGCTTGCGCAGTCCGGGTCTTCTGCTCTCTTCAATGGAGCCGCTCGTGCAGAATGCCGGCTCCGTGTAGCTCCGCCCCGTCACGTGCCGATTCCAGCCAATCAGGAGGCTGGAATCGGCAATGGACCGCACAGAAGAGCTGCGGTCCACGGAGGGAGCAGACCACGGCGGCCATCTTCAGCAGGTAAGTATGAAGACGCCGGACCGCCGGGATTCAGGTAAGCGCTGAGCGGTTTGTTTTTTTAACCCCTGCATCGGGGTTGTCTCGCGCCGAACGGGGGGGGGGGGTTAAAAAAAAAAAAAAAACCCGTTTCGGCGTGGGACAACCCCTTTAAGAGGCTTCATTACCTTGCATTTATATTAAAATTACATTAAAAGCATGTAAGGGTATCAATATTTATGAGTTTTAGGCCAGAGTGTGTGATTCAGACTCTACTGGAAGGTGGGGCAAACGATGGCAGATACAGTCTCTAAGTGAAGGAAACAGGTTTAGTGGTTTCAGTTCTTTAAAGAGGCAAATAACTTGACAGTTATACTTCTTCAGAGAGTCCATGACTTGGCAGTTTGCAACAAAACAGGCCCTAACACTTATTCCAGCTTGTGGTACCAGGTAACAACAGCAGCACGTCTCCACCACACTGTCTCTTGCTCGCACTCCAGTGCTGCTTTACCTTAGTGCCCAGTCTCTCATAATCACAGGCATGTCAGGTGATGCTCTACTTAGGGTTCATGTCCATGAGCATTTTTTCACACGTGCGATGCATGGCAGTTTAATATCCGGTGAATGGAGTTAATGAAAGTCAATGGACTTTTCTTGATCCATACACCTGAGCGTGTAGACACTGCGTAGATGCACGTCTAGATACGTGCAAGAAATAAATCACAGCATGATCTATTTCTCGGCATACCACACAGCATGAGACCTATACTTTTTGAATAGGCAGCGTATGCAAACGCTGTCCATAGCTATACATTGTGTACGGGTGACAATTTCATATGCAACCTCTCTACGAAATAGCGTGGTCTCCTTCCATGTGGTACAATCAGGGGTGAATTTGGAACCCAATGTGGTACTGGAAAAAAATTACGAAGTGGCTCCACATTGCGTATTGCAGCAGGGCCCAAAATAGCAGCAATTGGGTCAAACACAAGTAGGCAGGGGTCAGCAAACTACCAGCTGCCGCTACGTTGGCTGTAGGAGGGAAGAAGCTTATGCAGCGTTCATAGCTTGCTGCAGCAGATTTTCTACAAGGCACAAAACATGTTAAAATTGAAGATATAGATTAAGATGCCACCTATTTTTAACCCATTATGCCTATATGACATAAACAAACATCCCATACAAGGCTCCATGACGGACATTTATGGGTCTTGTGCCAGCATAATCACAGCAAAGGCTCTGTGCTGACTCTTTCTGTAATGGCCTGGATCAGAGAAAACTCCTATGCTGTTCATTTAACTCCCTAGATGCCTATGAAAGGCCTCCAGGCATGTCATGCTGTATGCCTATTAGACTGAGCCTTAAGCACAGTGAATAATTATTTGCTATGCTGACTATACCACAAGATTATAAAAGGAATCAAACGATCACACTGTAATGTCACTAGTAGGACTAAATAAATAATAGAATAAATATTAATAAAGTTTATTAAAAAAATGTACAGAGTTAAAAAATAAAAGCAATTTTAGGCATTTGTAATTTTGTAAAAGTGAAAAGAAAAACCACACAATATCACTGCAATCATATAATTATCTCCATCCTATCATTGTACAAAACCCACTATACCAAAACCAACATAACACAATATAAGGCTAGATTTAGACGACCGTATATCGGCTCAGTTTTCACGCCGAGCCGATATAGGGTATCCTCATCTGCGGGGGGGAGGATGGAAGAGCCAGGAGCAGTGCTCTGATCTCCTGCCCCCTCTCTGCCTCCTCTCCACCCCCTCTCCACCCCTCTGCACTATTTGCTATGAAAGGAGGTGGGACAGGGGCAGGGCTAAGTGCCGAGAATTAGCCCCACCCCTGTCCTGCCTCTCCTCATTGCAAATAGTGTAGAGGGGCAGAGAGGAGGCAGAGAGGAGGCGGGAGCTCAGAGCACTGCTCCTGGCTCTTCCAGTCTCCCCCCTTGCAGAGGGAGACGACGTATATCGGCTGGGCGTGAAAACCCAGCCGATATACGTTCGTCTGAATCCAGCCTAAGGGTGCACAAACACGTGTGAATACAGGTCCGTGCAGCATTGCTTTCAATGCGGCCATGGCTGTTGCCGGTAGCCCCATTGAACGGAATACAATACTGGCACCCCTGCAGTGATTTTCAGGGAAGGGCTTGAAATACAAGCCTTTCCCTGAAAATCATCCCTGGTTTGTGTAAAAAAATGTTTATATATATACATACATACTCACCTCTTCGCTGCTGCCGTGTAAATATTCCCTACGGGGAGTCCTCTTCTCATTAAACTCTGTGACAGCAGTGTGCCGGTGGCCACATTGAAGGCAATAGGATGCCGGAACCCCCCCCCCCCCCGCAGTGATTTTTCAGGGAGGGGCTTTAAATTTAAGCCCTTCCCTGAAAATCATTCCTAACTTGTGTAAAAAATTTTAAAAAAAATACATACTCACCTCTTCACCGCTGACAGGGCTCAGGCGCATCTAGCCGCTTGGGTCCCGGCAGTGTAATGAAGTTCTGTCAGCAGGGGAATGGCTGAGTGCCGCCTGTGGTTGGCTGAGCGCTCAGCCAATCAGACGCAGCCCTTTCAGCAGGCAGGGATTTTAAATGCAGCACAGACCTGCATTCACACATGTTTGTGCATGTATATGGACGTGCGGTTTTGTGCGCACCTATGTACGCATCAGCACACACTTGTGTGTATGCACCCTAAGAAGTGTGAAAAAGTAAGAAACTATTTAACAAGTAAATAAATTTGTTAATGACATAATCGTACTGGCCAAGAGAATTAATTTAACATACTGCACGTACAAAAATAAATCTTAAAAAAAAGTGTTTTAATGTACAAAAATAGCACATAATAAGAAAGCTATATAACCTTGGAATAGCTGTAATTGTGCTGATCCACAGAATAATGTTACCACATTATTTATTCTGCATGATGAATATCATGAAAATAACATTTGAAAAACCATGGAGGATTTTCATTTTTCTTTCCTATCCCACCACCCCATAAAAGCTAATAAAAGTTATGTGGGCAATCCCTGACACACATAATTTCAGGTGTGCTCTAAAAATGTACCTTTTCAGGGGAGCATACCATATCTCCTTAACTAAACCCCTCTGTTCTCCGCCTGATAACATGCTCCCTGTCCTACTGACAGCTAGTCGCAATCAACGCCCCCTGCAGTTATACCGATTCAGCCACCACGCAGCTTAAATCTGACCATTGTCTGTGTGTATAGCATTCTACATTCTCCACCTCCCAATACCATGCACATCTACAGCCCCTTTACCTTCTGTATCACCCCATTACTTGTAGTATGTAAGCTCGTTGGAGCAGGACCCTCACCCCTACTGTTTCCATTAACTGATTACTATATGTAACCGGGGTTTTTGTACTTTTGTCATTCTGTATCCCCCTGTCTTGTAAGCGCTGTGGAATATGTTGGCACTGTATAAATAATAATAATTATTATTATTATGTAGCTCCTTATCCAAAAATGATGACATTAAAAAACACTACTTATCTTTAGGGCTTATTTAGATTAGCTCTGTTTTTGCACACTATAGCCACGAGAAAAGATCGCGGCTATAGCGCTGCAAAGATTGCGCTATTTCAAGCAACTTAAAGTAGCCCATTCACACGATCCGAGGTGCTTGCTGTGTGCTTTCAAGGCTTCCAGAGCTAATGGTAAGCACACAGCAAAAATAGGACATGTCCTATCATTGCGCGCACCTCAGAGCCGGCATGCAAGCTTGCAGTCACATGTCCTATCTTTTGCTAGGTGCACTGATTCACTGCGCCTAACACTCTCTCATTGGAATGCCTTTATAGGAACCTATTGATTCCTATTAGAAGCGTGTTCTGTGCACTGAAAACAGTGCTAGTCTGAAAAAGCCCTCAAAGAAACAAGCCCTCATATGGCTATGTCAGCAGAAAAATTAAAATTAACTGATATGGCTCTAAAAATGCACTGGAGAAAAAAACAAAAAAATGAGTTGGTCATTAGGGAAAAAAATTGCCTCACTAAGCTGTTAAATAAAGTTAAACATTATTCTCCATGTATCATTTGAAAACCTAGGAAAGAAATCAATTGACTCTTGGCTGGAATCTAAGATGTGAAGTTGCACATGGTGTTCTGATAAAAAGGGATGGAGGGTACAAAGAACAGATTACCTATAAGAGTATAGAAATAGGAATGATTCAGCACTTTAGGGACTGCAACACTTGGAACCTGATGGAGCCAGTATTTGGGTGTTAAAAAGTTGCAAGATTTGTTGTATGCTTTTCTATTCAAAACATCTGTTACTTTTTCTCGCCATGCTTTTCAAAAGTGGATCATCATCTTTGGCCCAACATATTCACCATAATTTACGCCAGAAACTGACATAGATTATAGAGCAGGAGGAGCCGAGCAGAGTGATAGATAGTTTTGTTGAGAAGAGTTCTGCATAACTTGTAGTTTGTTCATATAAATCCCTACTTATTCTGGCGTTAGAGGTCCAGTGGGCGGTCTTATTAGTGACAGATAGCTGTTGATCACTGATAGTACCGCCCACTGGACTTCTAAGTAAATCTTACATCACAGTAAACAGTAATTTAACCCTTTCCAATCCACTGTCTGACCTCTGAAGACATTATGATTTAAGGCTGTACAGCTCCGATGTTGGAAGACGTCTGTCGGGGTTCTCTTACTGTATGTTGCCAGCCTCTCTGCTGTCAGAGCCTATCCAGCATGTCACCTCATGCAGTACTGGCTTCAGCCAGCATATAGCGCCATTGTATAACGGCAGAAAAAGAGTAAGCCCCCTAGGAAAACAGGATAGAAATTGGATTGGAAAGGGTTAAATGACTGAAACACAAGTTATACTGAATCTTTTCCCACTAAACTGCAGTACTCAGCTCCTCTTGCTCTATAACCTGCTGCCTGCAGTTTAGACGTGTTTAAGCTGACAGGTTCCCTTTAAGGGGTTAATTCTCTCAATATAAACACCCAGAGCATCATATAATACTTTTATGAGCAGCACTGACTTCTGGCAATTTTATAGTTTCCTATATAAAATTTTTAGGTATGAAATCTGCATGGCTTGCTGTAACATCACGGTTGTATTGTGGGAAATAAATGCTTGAGAACTCTTTGTATAAAGAGCCTGGAGAAGTAACAGCTGTGTGGGTGTCTACTGTGTCTTCCAGAGCTTTCCAGTAAATTACATTTTTTTTCTGAGCAGTTACAAATGACGTTAAGAACTTGGAAAGACTCGGCACATAGCAGAGTGACTGCTAAGAAGTGTGTTCTCTCCACTGAATCATTCTACTTACAGTGATTCACTTGTGCCTATTCTGTTACTTATTACATTTAGGTTTGAGTTATACATATCTCCTGCTGTTTGACACAAGCTTAGAACTAGCTTGAGTTACTCTCGTGATTCATTGTTTTATGTTTTTCTAAAACATAAATGTAATTTCCATTCAAAAAAGTCAGCAGTTCTTGAACAAAACGGAACAAAAAGATTCAGTCGAAAATCATCTTAAGAAGAAGCAGATGTTTACAAATAAAGTACAGCCGTGTGACTAACAGATGCCCCCAATGCAAGTAGGAAGTCTTAAACATAGAAATGATTCACCAGAAATGCCAGGATTGCAATTTATTCCAAATGTTACAGTCACATACAGGATTATGGAAACTGTGACATTAGTATAGAGGAACCTAGAGGAAAAGATCTATATTAGGATGTAAGCATGAGGCATATAAATATAAATAGACTGGGTTAAAGTTTCTCAAGTAACTCCTCTGGTCTGCTTCAGAAGTAATCCCATTTTCAGGATTTCTTTATGCAAGAAAACAAGGTTTAAACTATAACTAGATTAACTCTCACCCATACTTTTTCACACTTTTCAGTAGTTAGATTTTTTTTCCATTCCAATCGGTGTTATGATTTTATAAATGTTGCAAAAATGAAAGGCAAATGTGTACATGAAAGTCTATAGGACTGTAAGACCAGCTATAAACATTACATAGATGTGAGACAGCTATTCCTCTCAACCCCCATATACATAAATGTTTGGCCGAGTATGGTCTCAATAGGGAGAGGGCAGTAAGCCGCTGCATGGCTTATCTCCAATGAGAACAAATGAACCAGGCATACTGAAAATTAGGCTCAACCTTTATTTATCCCGACATCTGCTATTGGGAGAAGAGTCTGGACATCTCTATTCATTTTAGATGATCAGGAACCCCCTCACCCCACACAATGATACATTGCCCTTAAGGTTTGCTCAAGAAAAAGGCATTATTAACCTGATTTTTGTGGTCTGGATGCCAAGTTAATCTTTTATTCAGCTGAGTGAGTAAGCTGGAGTTTAGGTACAAATATTCCATTAGTAATAATTACTATTGCTCATAAGCTCCCTATTATGAGGACTCGGCTACACAATGCCTCCCTTTCTGGAAACAGAATATTGATGTTAATTGTAGTCACATCTAATTTTTTTCCTTTTTAAATGGCTTTCGCCTTCGGTCTACAAGAAGCCCTGTACACAAATCTACATGTTATAACATACAAATGTACACAGATTGGGGACTAATATGTCACAGCATGCCGCCACTGTAGACCCCACTCACCTGTAGCTGGTGCAGCATCCCGTAGGGTAATTCCAGACACAGGGCATACGTTGAGGAGCTGGGAGGGTAGAGTGGACACTTGTCATGGTGGCACTCACCAAGCTCCCTCCTGAAGGGACACATGCAGCCTCGGCCAGAGCAGCGCTGGGCCTCTTCTGGACACTCCTAGGTAAGGGATGGCCAATAAACATGGAAACAAGATATAAGGTTGTCACAGGTGACGCCACCGTTCCGTTACCCACCGGAATGACCCTCAGTGGTAAATAAATGAAGGAGCCGCAGACGGTATTAAAGTACCTCGGGTTCCTAGGAACAGTCAGAGTAGAAAACTTGGTACAAGGCACAAATTGCAAAAGACGGAGGTGCAGGCAAAACAGTAGATTTGAGTTCAGGGAGGAAACACAGGATGACACCCATCCTGCAGTCTCAGTTATCTGACAGGAACCGCTCCTGGCAGAGGAACTCTCTAGAGGAGGATAGGGGTAGGGTCACTCCACAGACACTCACATAGATCAGTACCTCTGCACCGTGATCTCAGCCTTTTCTGGACACGCTCACTCTCATTCTCTCTCTCTTTCTTACTTCTCTCTCCTCCATGGCATATGAACCCTCAGGAACCGCTCCTCTTCTTCCATACTTCACCACATGGGGGTTGAAGGTACGTGGTATGTGGCTCTGTAGACTCAGGAACCCAGAAGAAGCTGGAAGACTCCAAGAAGAACTCTCTTCCCACTCTCAGACACTTATAGTCACTCACATACCACATGACTAGACAAATATTGATACATTGTAGGCATCTCCCAGTCTCATGCAAACATTAACCTCTCACTTGCTGCAGCCGTGCAATGCACATAACAAAATGACTAAACAACTTTGCACAGCGCATCTACATGCAAAGACTTGACATGTATGACATTTATGGAGGGGCCAGCAACATAGACTTCTGGCCACTACACTGTGGCCGTGCTTATACACCGCTCTCATCCTCTATTAGGGCTAGCATGCCCTCTTGTCCCCTCACTTAAAGGACAAACCAACAATTTCTTAAACTGTCCACCACCAATAAATCACCTCGCATCTCTCGCTGTAGTAGGCATTCTCCACACATGGAGGAACATAGGAACTAAGTGTATATTAGCTAGGCAGGCTGTAAGGGCAGTAATCTTTAGCCAATAATATATTCACACAGCATGCAGTATTCAGGTAACGACTAGAGATGAGCAAGCACCAAAATGCTCGGGTGCTCGTTACTCGGGACGAAATTTTCGCGATGCTCGAGGGTTCGTTTCGAGTAACGAACCCCATTGAAGTCAATGGGCGACCCGAGCATTTTTGTATATCGCCGATGCTTGCTAAGGTTTTCATTTGTAAAAATCGGGGCAATTCAAAAAAAGTGATGGGAACGACACAGCAACGGATAGGGCAGGCGAGGGGCTACATGTTGGGCTGCATCTCAAGTTCCCAGGTCCCACTATTAAGCCACAATAGCGGCAAGAGTGCCCCCCCCCCCCCCCGCACTGTCAGCATAAAGATCGTTCTCCTCTGCCACAGCAGTTACAGCTGTGGCAGAGAAGAAGGATGTTAGCCCATTGAATTCAATGGAGCCGGCAATACAGCAGGTTCCACTGAAAGCAATGGGCTGCCGACGTGCGCGGGATGAATTGTCGGGAAGGGCTTAAATATAGAAGCCCTTCCCTGCAATTCATCCAGAAATGTGTAAAAATAAAAAAAATATACCGTATATACCGGCGTATAAGGCGACGGGGCGTATAAGACGACCCCCCAACTGTCACCTTATACGCCGGGAATACAGCGGAGCAAAAAATAAAAATCATTACTCACTTCCCCCGGCGTTCTGCGGCGCTGCTGCAGGATGTCGCTCCCTCCTGGTCCCCGGCAGAGCATTGCTTTCTGGACGCAGGGCTTGAAATCCCCGCCTCCAGAAAACACACGTGCCTTCAGCCAATCACAGCCAATGACAATGATGTCATTGAATGGCTGTGATTGGCTGACGGCGTGTGTTAGCTAATCACAGTAGCTTTCTGGAGGCGGGGATTTCAAGCCCTGCGTCCAGAAAGCAATGCTCTGCCAGGGACCAGGAGGGAGTGACAGCCTGCAGCAGCGCCGCAGAACGCCGGGGGAGGTGAGTAATGAATTTTTTTTTGACACTTTCTTTTTTTTTGTATTACCGGCGTATAAGACGACCCCCGACTTCAGAGCAGATTTTTCGGGGTTCAAAAGTCGTCTTATATGCCAGTATATACGGTATATACTTACCTTGTCCCGGCAGACGGAGTTCAGCGCGGCCGGCCTACAGTGGGTGTGAAGGGGGTGTGAGTCAGACCTGCCCCCTGATTGGCTCAGCGCTGAGTCTGACTCACACCCCCTTCACACCCACTGCCGGCCGCCGCGGCTGAACTCCGTCTGCCGGGACAAGGTAAGTAATAGTATATATATATATATATGTATATTTTTATTTTAACACACTTCTGGATGAATTGCAGGGAAGGGCTTATATATTTAAGCCCTTCCCAACAATTCATCCCGCGCACGCCGGCAGCCCATTGCTTTCAGTGGAACCTGCTGTATTGCCGGCTCCATTGAATTCAATGGGCAAACATCGTTCTTCTCTGCCACAGCTGTTACAGCTGTGGCAGAGAAGAATGATTTGTCTTCTATATGTTCTCAATGGGGTCGGCGCTGCTGGCGCCAGCCCCATTGAGCGCATATAGAGAAGAGAACAGGAATCGCAGATAGGTGCGATCTGCGATTTCTATGGCCTAAGAAGGACCATTGGGGTTCTTGAAGCCTAAAATCACTCCTAACGCTCTCCCTATAGCAGCTCCGGCATCAACAGCACTTTCCCTGAACTATGTCAGAATGCATCTGTGGCAGATTTTAATACTCGGGTGACACCTGATCTCGCCAGCCACTCACTGCAGGGGGGTGGTATAGGGCTTGAACGTCGCAGGGGGAAGTTGTAATGCCTTCCCTGTCTTTCTATTGGCCAGAAAAGTGCGCTAACGTCTCAGAGATGAAAGTGAAAGTAACTCGAACATCGCGTGGTACTTGTTTCGAGTAACGAGCATCTCGAACACCCTAATACTCGTACGAGTATCAAGCTCGGACGAGTACGCTCGCTCATCTCTAGTAACGACATGGCTGCAGGCAACTAACACTGGGTTGCACAGGGTGTCAATCGACAGGGGTGCTACAGAAAGAAGCCAAAATGTAAGCTTCCAATGAACTGCTATGCTGATCGTGCCTTAATCACAATTGTGATAAAAGTTGTAAATGTCAGAGAAATCTATGTATATTCCCATAGCATGTGAGCTACTATGCTACTATGTTGTGCTATTATGTTATTCAGCGAACTCCTATGCCAATTGTGCACCAATCTCAGCCATGACAGTGGTTAGAAGTGTCAAAGAGGTCTATAGTATACACACACAGCATAGTATACATTCCATGAGCGGAAGAAAAATTGCAGCGTGCTCTATTTTACCAGGGAATCTGCATGGACAGCTTCCATTAATGTAAATGGAGGTGTCAGATCTGAAACCCATACACAATTAACATTGATATGGGCTGCGAGTACCCGGGTCATCGCTAAGCAACGGCGTGGGAAATACAAAGAAACAGAAGGAAAACCTTCAACTGCACATGACTGCCTGCAAACCTCCATGGTCATCTACAATACGGTTAAGGGAGTTGTGCAGGGTTATCGGCTAGGGACAGGGCCGGAATCAACTGTGGACCTCCTGCATGCAGAATCCGACCGGCTCCTGTGAGCCCAACCTACTTCTGTAAATAATTGCTTAGGGACCCCACAGCAAAGACCAAATCCCTCTAAGAGGGTTCAAAGGTGAAAACTGAGGTTCCCCAAGTGCTGCCTGTTTTAAAAGCCCAAGGTCAATTCTGTTTGTGGGCTCTATGGCAAAAAGTTAGATTTGTATTGTCCAGTGAGTTCCACCTTTGACTTTACTGTTTATTCTCCTCAGTATGGTGATCAATATAAGTTTCTGAAAACTTGAAACAAGCATGATTTTATTCTTGCACTTTTGTACTTTCCACCTTCTCATTCCCGATATTTGACATTTTTTGTCCAATTTCTTGAAAAACATCAAGTTATATTTATCTTTTTCAAATATGATTGCGGTCCTGGGGAAATTGCTGCTGTCATTTCTTAGACCAACCATTTGTGGGTTTCACTTCCATTCGGATATATTGGCTTATACATTCAACTAAATATTGGTTTAGTTGAGTGCATAAGAATAAAAAATGGCTTTGCAACCCATCCCGGCCTGATTTATGTCAACTATTTATAGCTTCTGGACCTGAAACAAGCAATTCCTGACAGAAAACTTAGCAATGTCTCCAAATTAAACCAGTTCAGCAAGAAGTCTTGGCTAAAATATTGCAATTGACATAAAATACAGTATTGATATTATGGCAGCATTTGTTGCAATTATTGTTTTTCATGGTGGTACAACCACAAGGGTTATTAGATGGGTTATCTCTAGAGATGAGTGAGCATACTGGCTAAGGGCAATTACTCGATCGAGCATTGCCCTTAGCGAGTACCTGCCCGCTCGAAAGAAAACATTCGGCTGCCGGCGGCGGGCGGGGAGTGGGGAGGAACGAAGGGGAGATCTCTCTCACCCCCACTCCCCCTGCTCACTGCTGCAACTCACCTCTCACCCGCGCCGGCAGCCGAACCTTTTCTTCCGAGCGGGGAGGTACTCGCTAAGGATAATGCTCGATCGAGTAATTGTCCTTAGCGAGTATGCTTGCTCATCTCTAGTTATCTCATCTGGATAACCTCTTTGCATATTTCCTGCTAAATTGTAACATTATAGAAAGAGGTCCCTATCTTAAAGGTAAAACCGTTGCAAAAGCTCATTCATTCCATTAGTTAGTAATGCCATGGGAAACTGTGCAGACGCTGCTCTCCACTGCAGCAGTGCCTTGGGGTATCATTACTCTACAAAAGGAGTGTCCAGCTAAACAACCCCTTTAAATAAGAATTCAAAAACTGGATGACAGATTTATTTAGGTTCTCCTTGTGTAACATTAGAATTAGTTCAAAATTGCAATAAAATGGGACATTGAGAAGGAGGAAACGCTTTCCTTCAGGACACTGTATACCATGGAAGGAAAAATCTACTCTATTTTCCTTACTTACATTAATGAAGAATGTCCCACAATGAATTACATGTCTTTCTTGGTTTTAAGTCACCTTAAACATAGCAAGGCATCAGGCCAACTTTCTTTCCGAACTACTTCCTCCATGCTATGATTGATTAGTAAATTAGTTCTGAAAGCCCTACATTTTTATGCACTTCCTTTGTGTACAATAGCTGTACAAGTACAATGCGCATTCTTTTTTTTTTCTTTTGCACGCTTGTCACAGCTTCTAATAGAATCAGGACTTAAATTTATTTCCCTGTTTTGGTAATGAGCAAGGCCCCTTCACATGTTCACGTTGTGAACTAAGCATTAGAAAAAAATGATACCTAATATTTTCTTTATAGGAGTAACATTTGACACTGTATCCATGGAAATTTAAATTAATGAAGATGACAGTATTAATATTTATCTTCGTAAAAAGACACAGTTTATGTATTGTAAAATATTGAACTATTTAAGGTGCTCTTCACCATGAGCCAGAAGCACAAGTGCACAAAAAGTTCAGCAAAGTAGTGATATTTCTCAACATCAATTCTATATGCTACTTTATCTTATATGGTTTATGTGTTTTCTTATTAATATATTTAGGAGTACAGGCAAGAAGATCTAATCATTAACTTGTGGTTTGTTAACGAATGTGACTGGAAAATATGCTTGTTAAAGGGTTTGTCCCACTTCTAGTTGTTTTGCTTCAGGAAGCAGACAGCTCCATATGTTGCATAGTGGCTTGGGTCGGAACTGCAGACTGAGTTCCTTTCACTTCAATACGATTCAGCCTGCAAGGCCAACCCAAGCCACTGCACTACTTCCTGCACAAAATAACTAGAAGTGAGACTTGAGTTGACTACTTCCTGCACAAAATAACTAGAAGTGGGACCACCCCTTTAACAATTAAAGGGTTCTTCCCATCACATATATCAATAAAATAGCCCGACCTACTTCTGTTAATAATTGCTTTGGGACCCCACAGCAAAGACCAAATCCCTCTTAGGGGGGGTCAAAGGTAAAAACTGAGGTTCCCCAAGTACTGCCTTCTTTAAAAGCCCAAGGTCAAATTGGTGTGTGGGCTCTATGGCAAAAAGTTAGATTTGTATTGTCCAGTGAGTTCCACCTTTGACTTTACTGTTTATTCTCCTCAGTATGATGATCAATATATGTTTCTGAAAATTACTAGAAGTGGGACCACCCCTTTAACAATTAAATGGTTCTTCCCATCACATATATCAATGAAATAGCTACAGGATATAAAATAAATGACTGATAGATGCAGGTCCCACTTCTAGGACCTATGCCCATGTAAAGAACCTGGGCCCCTGACCTCCACCCAGCCTGGTGAGTGGCTGCCACATCCAGGCAAAGAATGATATACACAGCTCTCTTCAATCACTTCTATAGCAGTTACAAAACTGGCCAAGTAAGTGTGATATTCTCTCCAAGAAGTAATAGCTATGTATGATGGCTGAAGTCTACTGATGTTTTTTTATGGCAAAAATGCAGTTTCAGTTGAGAATTGCTTCCATTTTTGAGTTGAATTGTCTTGTACGTGTAACATATTGGAATCCATCAGTCATTTTGTAGGGCAGGTCATAAAAAGAAAACATATGGGACTATACCTTTGTCTGTATTTGTTTCCAAAAATGAAGTCCAATATAAGTAATCTGGGTTGCTATAAAACAGAGATGGAATTTTTAGAGCCCTGTCACACCCAAAGAAAAACAACTGAGAAATGACGCAATATACCGTATTTAGTGGAATAAGGCAAGTACAAAGCGATAAATTAGACGTATGAAAACATAAAAAAATATATATTTATGTACCTTACCTAGGAAAGCCGTCTGTAATATTTACTTAAATTTTCCCTTATAAATTGGTGGTTGATGCTGTGTACAAGATTTTACCAGACACCTCTATAAATGCTGTACTTACTGACCTATAGCTCAGAGTTTCCTCAACACTGGTTTTGATACAGCCACATGAGGTAGTTTCTAAATCAAGCCAACATGGTGACCTTATGTGAGAAAAGGAAAAACCAGATCTGTGGTGAAATTGCAAACAAACAGCATAAATTGCACCTTCAACATATTGAATCCTCCAAGATGGCTTTCGCAAATATTTAAATATAGATCTTAATTGGCTTTATTGTACATACAGTAAAATTCGATTTAGAAAGAAAGTCATTCATCTACACAGTTAGTTTTTCCCAATCAAAACGCAGACAAACACATGCTGCAGGAATTGGACGAGGATGTACACATACGCACGTTCTCCATTTCAACTCTGTAATTCAAATAATTCCAACTCCAGAGTGTAAGGAATTCTCCAGCTTAGTTTGACGTGATTTGTTGTGTTTAAGTATGAAAAGCCAGAATTATCATGGGTGTTAGGATGTTAGCGCATATTTATCTAGTAAAATTCCGTTAATCCAACATTAGTTGGAATGATGTGTGCCAGATTATGAAATGTTCTGGAACATATTTTAGTTATGCCCTTTGGCTGCATTTGTATAGAATTCGTATACACATGCCAGTAGATTACAGTTATATACATAAAATAAAGCTCAAGATGCAATAAAAAAGTGAAAGCCACTTTAAAATAAAATAACCCAAAATATCTTTGGCAAAAATGAGGTTTATCATGTATAGGTCACATGTGCAGGATAAGAAATAAAATACACACATATTTAGTATCATCATACAGTCAGTACAATAAAGGGAAAAGCTTATTTAAAGTTATCATTTAACAACATAAAAAATGTATAGAATCCTCCTGCCAGCATCCCCGTCATTGAATTTCAGGGAAGGGCTTTAAACATAAGCCCTTCCCTGAAAATCCAAGAAAAGTTGTGTTAAAAAAAAGCATACTAACCTCCTTTCAGCTGCCGGGGCTCAGCCGCGACTTCTGCAGCTGTCCCCGGCTCTGTAGTTCTGAGCTATCAGCAGCCGGGGATTTAAAATCCCTGCCTGCTGGTAGTTCTAATTGTGATTGGCTGAGCACTTCAGCCAATCACGATTAGAGCTACCAGCAGTTTGGGATTTTAAATCCCAGGCTGCTGATAGCTGAAAACTACAGAGCTGGGGACAGCGCCAGAAGTCACGGCTGAGCCCCAGCAGCTGAATAGAGGTGCGTATTGATTTTGTTTTTATACACTTTTTTAAATGGCTTTTCAGGGAAGGGCTTATGAAGCCCTTCCCTGAAAATCCATTGACAGGGATGCCGGCAGCAGGATTCTTTACCACAGCTGATATGTGTGACAGCTGCGGTAGAGAATTGAAGAATTCCTCTGCTGCATCTGCCACAGTTGTGGCAGATGTAGCAGCAGGGAATTCTTTTAACTATCTGGGGTGAAGGAAACATCTGCCGCATGTGGCAGATGTGTTCTTCATGCCTGCAGGGGGTCATAGCAGCGGCGGAGAGGTAAGTTTTTTTGTTTTCTTTGCACTAAAATGTTTCTTTTTCAGGGAAGGGCTTATATGTAAAGCCCTTCCCTGAAAAAGAATGCAGGGCTGCCGGCAGAGGATTGTTTTCAATGGAGGCTCCATTAACAACAAGCACGCAGCTGTGTTCATGCGTGTTTTTGCTCGTACCTAGGTTCGCATGTATGTATGTACCTAAGTACGGACAACAACATGCTTGTGTGAACCCACCCTTAGTGTTTAAAAATTCATCTGTGAAGGACCAGATAAAAAGTTTTACCTTAGAGCTTCTGCACATGGTCGGATTTGATTTGCAGAATGTGGGGTCTGGTAGCTGTCCCTGGATTCCACAGCAAATACTGCCCATAGCCTCATATGTAGACCTGCTGCTTTCTGCACACTTGTGGAAATTTCTGTGCATGACAGGAAAAACACAGCACGCTCCATTCTGTGCAGCTTTCCTCCCCGCTGCCCTTCTGCAGTGAGCATTGCAGAAGGGTCGTAGGATCCGCATCATCGCCTAGCAACGGTGCGACTTCCTCAGTACTGCGCATGCGCGATGGCCAGCGCTCCCGCAGTACAGAGAAAAGAAGGACAAGGACAGGTACACAGGGTCACTGGCCAGGCACAGGGTCGGATCCTGCTGCGGGATCCCGCATGCAGGATCCAACCCAATCGTATGCAGGAGGCCATAATTTAAGTTCTATGTATAAATTCTGTGTGAGTATAACTGATAATTGCTGAACCAAAGGCAAAAAGTAATGTTGACAGTTGCCTATTAGTTGTGTCCAATGGTGGGCATCTTCCTATCTGCATGCCTCAAGAAATCCGCGTTCAGCAATGAGCATAGACCCTGTGGTCATTTCCTTTTCTTTTTGCTTGCTTGGCTGCTGCCAACACTCCCTTCCTTGTTTGTACTTGAAATTAACAAGAAATAATGTACTATTTATTTTCTTCATATGGAACCAATGTATTCTACAACTGTGGAGTTCCGTGTACAGGCAGCTGACATTATATATAAACAAACTAAAGGACAATTCAAACAAGACATCCTGCTTGCAAAAGTTTACAGTCTATGAGGAGATCAGAGGTGCCTTGCAGGCAAACAAAAGTTATGGATCCTTCCAGTAATTCACAAGCTAAATCCTCATTGGTCGAGGAGTCAGCAGTACCACAAGGTCATATTACTACCAGAAAAATAAACTAGAATGTAAAATAGCATATTTTTTCAATTTTTTTCTAACTCTAAGCCTAAGAATTCTACGTAAAACAAGAAATATGTGTACAAAAATGCTAAGAAAGATTTACACCACAAAAATCACATTGCTAACCCAGCAAATATACAAGTTATTGTGCTAAAAACAGCTACTAGGTGTCTGGCCCTTAAGGTTCAAAATACCCAGGACCTGAAGCAGTTAATTATGCTGCATGACGATGATGTTGGTATTCTACATGATGAAATACTCCAATACCATTCAGTCCTACTGTCTTGCTGGTGAAACTAATAAAACCAACAAGTGCTGCACACAAGATAAAATAATGCTGACTTTGCTCTTTCCTGCTGTTGTCTCTTGAGCACATTTCATGGAGACAATCTGTAATAAAAATTACAGCAGTATCTGATTTTTTTTTTTACTTGCTGAAGTAAAAACACAATGGTGAGTTATGACCTATGGTAAAATATATGATACATTTGTGTATCTCAGAATAACTTATTTATAAATAGTAAAAAGCCAAACAAGAAAACATGTTATGTTAGTGAATAGCTGATTAGATAGATAGATAGATAGATAGATAGATAGATAGATAGATAGATAGATAGATAGATAATACAGCAGCTAAACAGTTAATGATTCCATTCATAAAAGTGTGGAAGGGTTAAATACAATATTCATGGAATGTTAATAGTGTTAAAAGCATCTTGTGACACGGATGAAACATAATGTGCTCAAGAAGAGGTTAAAGGTAGCACTCAACATGCAGCTCACACCCACAAAACTGGCTTTTTATTTCCTCATCTGGTGCCAAACACTGACAACTGCAGCAGTCTCTAGGACACCAGGATCACTGCTGGAGACAGAAAGAAAAAGGGAGAGAACACAATCCTGTTATGTTTTCGAGGATGAGTCACTTCCTAGCAATAATCTGGAGATTGCATTTATTGTCCTTTTGCTGATACGCAGCCTATTTGAGTGTCTCAGCAGAGTCATGGGACAGCATAACTTCCCCTGCCTGTCTATTAATCATTAGGAATTGTTACTAGAAGAGCAAACAGAGTGGGAGTTACAGAACTGAGTGGCTTTTGCCGTCTCCAAATCAGCCGGATGACCTAGTGTGAAGCCTTGCTTTATGAGAGATTGCTTTATGTTGTAGCTAAACTACTTCCTCCACTGTTTGATAAGCACAAATATTTGCTGGTGATAGTTATGAGTGTCACATTTGTTATATTGCTTTAGGGATTGCCTAAACCTTCTTGAATGGAATTATAAATTTAACTCTTTCTTGAATGGAATGTGAATTATGAAATCATACATAGGGCAATAATAAAAGTATCTACAAAATCTTGCATTTTTGAGGGAATGGGATTTAGGACATATAGACATAATAGCTTCACACCCTGACAGATCTGCTTCATTTCATTTGAATGATACAGATTTCCTGCATTGACTGGGCACGTGAAATATATACAAATACAAGGAGGAAACACATGAACCTCAGGAGGTATCTGAAGCTATCCTGTGGTATATGGCACCAATATATTAGTAGTACATGCTTTATGTCCTGTAAGTTGAGTGATACAGCATACAAGAATTTGAATTATTTTCCAACACATCCCACAGATGCTCTATCTGATTGAGACTTAGGGAATTTGGAGGTCAAGTCAGCACCTAGAACTCTTTGTCATGTTGTCAAACCATTAGTGAACAGTCTTTGCAGTGTGGAGGAGCATACTTGGACTGCAACAATGTTTGGTGGGTGGTGCAAGTCAAAGTAACATCCGCATGAACTGCCTTCTTCCAGTTAGTGCATTCTGATGCCACCACTTCTTCCATTGCTCCATAGTCCAGTTCTGATGCTCATACACCCATTGTAGGCTCTTTCATGGTGGACAGGGGTCAGCATGGGCACTCTGACTGGTCTGAGACTATGCAACCACATACATATAATTCATGTTCTGGCATCTTTCTGATATAGGGAGCATTATATTTCTCAGCAATTTGTGCTACAGTAGCTCTTCTGTAAAATTGGACCAGTTGGGCAAGCCTTTGCTCACCACACTCATCAATTAGCCATGGTCACCCATGACTTTTGCCACTTCACTAGTTCTCTTTCATTGGACCACTTTTGATCAGTACTAACCATGGCATAAGATGTTATAATGTAATGGGATAGCTTGGTCTTCCTACATCAGATTACTCTACAGTGTAATAGTGTAGCGATTTCAATGCAGGGATTTCAGCTATAATATAAGCTAAGTCTGGACCAGTAAGATATAAATAATGCAATGTTCTAACAAGGTTACTTAACTTTTTATGTTGAAGAATTTAAAAAGATGATTAAAAATATAATACTCAAGCCCAATAACTAAACCAAGTATACAAATACATCTCTTAAAGGGGTATTCCAGTGACATTAAGTTATCTCCTACCCGCAGGATAGGGGATAACCAGCTGATTGGTGGCTATACTAAAGAATCACCTAGTGGTCGCCAGAATGGAAGTCCCATGTCCCCATCAATCACCAGAACCAGGCTCCTGTGTCCCCAGAGAGACTGGCAAAATGGATCAGCAGCGTGCATGCTTGGTCACCGCTTTATGCTTTTAAATGAGAGTGCCAGAGATTGTCGAGTGCTTGAAATCATTTATTTTCGGTGCTCCAATGGAAATGAATAGAATTAAGGCTGAGCGTGCGTGCTGCAGCTCCATTCATTTTGACAGTCTATCTAAGGACACAGGACTCCATTTCTGGTGATTGATGGGATCCCAGTGATATGTATGCCCTATGCTACAGCTAGGGGAGAACTTAATTTTACTGAAATAACCCTTTGTTATAAATTATGCATATCCTTCCTACGTATTTATTTGACCCAGTCCTAATATTAGATCACACAATAAAAACCTCCAACAGTCAAAGCTTAAGCAAACAGAATTAGTAGTAATGACAATAAATGTAAATATTTGCTTGTTTATCAAAAAGATATGAACAGCACATTAGGCAGATTTGTAACAGAAATTTCTGACTGACAATCAGTTCTGCACGTGTGAATGAGGTTGTTTCTGCCGCAGGTACAAGGATTTCTGCAAAACCCATTCAGATGAAGGGGAAAGCCATAGCAATGGCAACAAATCACATGTGAGCTTTCAAATCACTAATTGAGTCAAAGAAGAATAAGAATTTAATAGTGTCCATTTAACACGGTGTTCCTTTTAATGGTGTTAAATGAAGTGACTCGAGCAATCCAGGTGCTTATCAGTATCACCGCTCAAGCAAAGGTTTTCCTTTTTATCTTTTGCATTCTCTCTTCATAAGAAATAACTCTTCCAAGGCAACCAAGTTCACCTAATAATCCCAAAGAGTAGATCATCATGTATCAAGATATACGACAATGAATGTTCCAGGTATGTAAAAAAATACATGCGACAGTAGTTCATAATGTTGGATGGACATGTAGCAATGCTGGATTCAGGATATGATGCAGTACATGGAGTAATCAAAGTGCACAATATTTATTAACCCTTAAGAATATGGCATTTTGGGCATAAGGACGAAACAATTTTGGGGGAATTTTCATCTCCACTTTTCAAATGCCATAACTTTTTTAGTTTTCCATTGACTTGGCCGTATGAGGGCTTGTTTTTTGCGTGGCGAACTGTAGTTTTTATTTGTGCGATTTTTGGGTACATAGACTATATTGTAAAAATTTTTTATTATTCCATGGACAGAGCTCTATAAGGGCTGTAGACGAGCTGTAGTATTCATGGATACCATTTGGGGGTACATACAGCTTTTTTAAAATCACTTTTATTGTATTTTCTTGGAAGGTAAAATGAACAAACTAAGCATTTTGCCTCAGTTTTTAGGTGGATTTTTATGCTTTTTGCCATGCAGGATAAAAAGTGTGTTCAGTTGGTTGTACGAGTCGTTACGGATACAACAATACCAAATATGTGTTAATTTAATTTTTATACTTTTTTTATACTATTTTTCTTTTTTTTACACTAATTTTAACTTTTTTTTTACAATTTTTATATCCCTGTAGGGGACCTGAGCCAAAGCTGCTATGATTGTTGTGGTAAAACCTTATCGCTTTTATTAGTGATCATAGGCAATGGGAAAGCAGGACACCTGTAGCTGGCATCCTGTTGCCATGGCAGCCCATTGGCGCTCTGCAATTACATTATGGGGGTCTGATGACATCGCGGCATGTAAGGAGTTAACAGCGGGGGTCGCTGTCCTTATGCACCCTGATCTCTTTTGATCTTGTGTTATCCACATGACATAAGGTTACGTCATGTTGCGCTAAGTTCCCCTGCTGCCATGATGTAACCTTACATCCTATGTCATTTAGGGGTTAAAGAATAGAAGGATAAAAGTGAACGATGGAATGAATGAAAGAGCAATTACACTTTTCCTTAGATTCTTTAGGCACAGTGTGCTATCAATTATAGTCTAGTCATACCTTCTAAACGATTTTGTTAATACTTTATAGGTATTAATACAGTCTTTTAGAAATCCCCAAGCGGCTATTTTACTTTTCCCCTGTGAAAATATCTTGATCCATGATCAGAAACTTGAGCAACAGAAATTTGTTAGCAGTCCAATTCCCTTGGTGCAGTTCATACCTAGTGCAGCAGACTTGCTTGCTAACTATTGTTGACGCCTACGGTGTGCAGACTTACAAACTTACAAAGTCTGTTCGGAGGCTGGCTTCACTTACAGTTCATCACGGGAAACGTATGGCTTCTACCACCTCGATGTCTTCTGCAGTGTTGTCTGAGGTCAAGAGTGCTACTCTCCACTCCTTTCTTTGTATGACACTTGTTGTAGCTGCTGCATTCCACTGACTCAAGCCTATAGAGTGACTGCTATTCTCTGTTTCAAGCAGCACTGTCTCCAACCTTCTTAGGCCGCCTGCAGACGGCTGGGTCAGATCCAGCAACGAGAATTCTCGCCGTGGGACCCGACCCGAGCGCCTGCAGAGAGCAGCGCGTACTCACCCGCGCCCCGCAGCTCCGGATCTTTCATGTGCCGGCTGCCAGGCAGACGGCGCATGGGCAGACCGGAGTCGGCGGCGGGTGGGTGACGTTTCTGTGTGGGGCTCTGTGAGCCCCACACAGAAATAGAACATGCCACGGTTTGTTTGCTGCGCGAGATTTCGCGCGGCCAAACTGCGTCCGCCTCCATAGGATTGTGTTTGTTAATGCAATCCTATGCAGGCTTCCAGCGGTGGAAATCCCGCGAGGAATTCCGCAGCGGAATTTCCGCCCGTCTGCAGGCGGCCTTAGCCATCCTTTCTGCATCAGCACATTTCACCTTTGCTCTGTCCTGCGCTATTCACTACACAGCAAAAAATTGTTCCTTCTAATAGTTTGACATAAACCAATCAGAAAATGTTCAGGGAGCACGCTCAGTTCAGTTTCAAGAGGCCATCTTGGTGCTTCATTGTGAAACCCAGTACACCATAGGCCTTGCCACAACTTCAGAACCATCACTAACCCCTTAGGAGTGAGTCCCTTACAATAATGTATCAAGATGTATAACAATAAATGTTCCAGGTATGTAGGAACTTATAAAAAATATCATGCCCACTCATGTGGCGCAGAGTGTTAAGGCAGCAGAATGCAGTTCTAAGCTCTCACTCACTTCCTGAAGGTTGCAAGCTCAATCCCTGCATGACTCAGGTAGCCAGCTCAAGATTGACTCAGCCTTCCATCCTTCCGAGGTTGGTAAAATGAGTACCCAGCTTGGTGGGAGATAATAAATAAAAATTACCTGAAAGTGCTGCGGAATAAGTTGGTGCTATACAAATAACAAGACTTATTTATTTATTTTACCCATAATGAAAACATATCCTGAGATCAGTAAACCATGTAAGTAGCTAACAGTATAAAGTGCAACTGCAACACAAAAGGAATATAAATAAAAACATATCCTGAAATCAGCATAAAAACCACATATAAAAATGGCTAACAATACAAGCATAAAAGTTGAACAGACACAAAAATGCATACAGTCTAGAGAATAATGTGCCCCAATTTGTGTGTTTTTCTATAGCTTTGTCATAGAGAAGAAATTAAACAAGACAACAAAGTTAACCCTTACCTCACAGTTAACCCCTATGCTGTGGATAGGGGATAACTGTCAATCTTGGGTTAACCCTTAACCAGCAGCATTGGTTTTACATAGTCCTACACCTCAATGTTCATACGGCCTTAATACTTGGTGAATAATACAGTACTAGCTGGTGAATGGAAAACTCACTAATAGACTTGCTATGTTAAAACTTTAGTAGCCTTTACCTTTAATACATATTGTGTTGGCTTTCATTCACTAATAATACTTGCGTAAATGCACTAGTAAATCAGGATGTCGGCTTGACCCTTGTGAAACTCTAGAATAAAATGTTGATAAACCTCCCTGTGGTGTGATGGCAGAAAGGATCACATTACCCTAATCTACATTACTGAAAGAATGTTATTTTATTATCAGAAGCAATCCTCCAACTTGCCCTTGAGCTGGCTGACATGGTTATGCTCCTGATAGCATAAACTGAGATAAGTGAATCAATAGCTAACTCACTGACAATTTGGGGGCATGATCACCAGCTTGCATTTACAGCCTGCCCTTAAGCAATTCCTAAGTACAAGGTCAAAGATTAAACCTAAAGGTCTTTATTTTAATGATTATAAGTGAATCGACATGCTGAGCATAGGCTTGTTATCTAAGACAAACACTGAGTATTTCCTGTTTAGACTATATATTTAGTTTACAAGAGCTTTCACTCCTTGTCATGAAGTAACTTGGCTAAGGACTTGTGTAAACATTCTGCAGTTTACTGTATTAGTGAAAACATGGACTTTATTCATTTACTCAGTGGATTATTCTACCTGCCAACTTTTTGATATAAATAAGTTAAAGTGGTTGTTTGATGGAGTTTAATCCTGAAGAATTGTTTCAGGAATTTAATTTTATACTGAGCAAGAACAGCAAATACTCTACGATTGTTTCAGTATTTCGACAATAGCTTCCTCTTTTCAAATAATCAGGTCAATAATTGGATCATGTATGGCCAAATGCTGACTGCATGATTTCATTTCAGTAGGGAGTTTAACTTTTTCCTGCCCATCCTATGTAAATTATGAGTCCCCGAGTCATTAATACCTTTAATTTAAATTCCCTGTTCCAATGGAACTGAGCTCTCATGCCTTGATTTAATTAGTTAGATCAGGCTTGACAGCTTGAACTCATATTGTGGGTTTCCTTGTTTGTAACAGTCCTAGGTATTGTTCCCAAGTATAGGAGCTGTTACTTTTCCATTTGAGTGGTTATCCTAGAAAGTCATAATGTCACAGATGATGTCATAGGTTTGCCCGTGGCACATGGGACTAGAGGGCATGCAGAGAAAACATAACCTGTGTCTTTTCTATATGTTGATGGATTGAAATAACTGGCAACAGTGATCTAAAGGGCAGCTAGTATTACATTTTTGTTATCAGTGATACATGATGATGATAATAATAATGGATGCTATGCCTAAAGAGTATGATCAGCACTTAAAACAGCACCATATTGACAAAATTAACATCTGTCAGATACAAATGGTAAGATTGCTGGGCTCTGCACCCATCTAATGCCGTTACATAATAAAATCCTAGGTTTCTGGGTGGATCCCGATGCATTATGAAGATGAACTACTAAACTGTGATCTGGTGTGTGTGTGTTGCACTGCTTTTTTATGCATAATAGTCTATGATGAGAATAATAATAATGGATAGGGTACTTATTGTGCATGTCCTCCTTTCTACCACCGCGGTTGTACCACATACACTGCACAAAAGTCTAGAAACTTTACATCTAAACAAAAACATATATTAATGTTGCTGCAGAAAGCAGCCATACTAAATACAGGTCACATTGTCAGAAAGTTTCTAGACCTGGACATAAACAACACACTGGTTTAATCTTTGCATTGCTTTGGTCGCTCTGCCATTGTCCACCATTGTCCACCATGTTCGTGCCCTACCATGTGACTATGTGTATATGTTTTTATATAAATGCGTCTTCAGTAGAGATGAGCGACCATACTCGTTTCGAGTAATTACTCGATCGAGCACCGCGATTTTCGAGTACTTCCGTACTCGGGTGAAAAGATTCGGGGGGGCGCCGGGGGGCGGGGGGAGGCATGGCGGAGCGGGGGGTAGCAGCGGGGAACAGGGGGGAGCCCTCTCTCTCTCCCTCTCCTCCCCACTCCCCGCTGCAACCCCACTCACCCACGGCGCCTCCCGAATCTTTTCACCTGAGTACGGAAGTACTCGAAAATCGCGGCGCTCGGGCGAAAAAGGGGCGTGGCCGAGTAGGTTTGCTCATCTCTAGTCTTCAGATCTGTTCCATTATGGCCGAGAAAGGCCCTAAGTAGGTTGGAAAGCTTACTATAACATCATGTATTTTTGTTAGCCATTAAAAGGTATCATATCTACAAGATTGCTTGGCTTCTCTTACTGCGAACAATCACACTTTCCTGACTCCCTCAAATGCATGATTGCTTGGTCTGGCGATCATCTGTTTTCCATGGGAACAGTGAAGAAAGCCACAGCCAGACAGCTCTGATGTCAGCTTATCTCCAGGAAGAATAAAAGGATCAGGCATTCAACGGGCCTAATCCTTCTTTCTAACAAAATCACCTGATGGAAAAACGTAGGAAGGCCCCCAAAGACATTTGACAGACAGACATTCCTTCCAAAATTGGTGGATTTGGACGACTTTGGTCATCGATTTTTTTGGCCGCATACAACCTGAATTGCTGATTCCTTCAATTAACAGTATTCCCCACACTCCATATCAGTCACTTGCTAAGTGACTGGCTCATGTTACTTTACGTGCATTACCTTTTTTTTTTTATAGAAGAAGGCTTGGCCATTGGACAAAACAAGCACTTTTATGTCACCCTGTTTCCTCATAGATTGTAAGCTCTTGTGAGCAGGGCCCTCACTTTTCTTATTTGAATTGTCGATTAGTTTGTTTTTTCTGCAAAGGCTCCTATGCACATTAGTGAAAAGTTTTATGGGAGAAACAGCTGTTTTCTGGCAAAATTATGCATCAGATATGATGATTATCACACAAATCTGTTCTTTTAAATGGATTTTGCATGATCAACTTCCTGTGTAAATGGCTCTTCTACATGGGACGACTGTTGGATAGCCATCCCAGCTTTGATCACTTCTGTGCTCAGTGACTGGACATCGTTCCACCCGTCTCATTTTACTGTAAACAGACCATCGTTCGTAGATGAATGACTGCCTGTTTAGACGAAACAATGCAGCAGCAGACCCGCAATGATTTTTGGGTGTGCATTAGAGATGAGCGATCACGCTCGGATAAGGCGGTTACTCGAGTGAGCATCGCTCTTCTCTAGTATCTGCATTCTCATCCGAGCAGGCTCCGGGGGGGTGGGGGAGGGGGGTGGGCGGTTGAGCGGGGGGGCAGCGGGGGGTAGCGGGGGCGAAAGAGAGAGAGATCACTCTCCCCCCTGCTAACCCCCATCTACCTACCCTCCCTCCCCAAGCTCGGACGCTCATCTCTAGTCTGCATGAAAGCTCCAGTCAGTGATAATATAATAATTTATAGCTGATCGTTCTTTCACTGCACGCATTTACACCTCACAATTATTGTGCAAAGCGCTCGATCTAATGAGCACTTTGTATAATAATTGTGCCACGTAAAAGGGCCTTTAGCTACAGCTATGGAATTGATTGAGCATATACACAGGCTAATGAGGAAATGCACTATTCATATGGTTTTCCATGGCTATCATATGTGACATCTGATTGCCGCTGAAAGCAAATTGCAAAAAAAAGTTAATTCTTTTATTTACCTACTGTATACATTCACAGACTGCAGTTTCAGTCCCTTTGTCAGGCCTGACGAAGGGGGTGAGATATTCCTGAAAGCTTGCTGTAACACCATGTATTTTTGTTGGCCATTAAAAGGTATCATATCTACAAGATTACTTGGTTTCTCTCACTGAGAACAATCACACATTGTGCAGGGATAGGAATGGATTCCATCATCAGGTTGTTTGACTCCTGATGCCTGGATAGTAGATTATGCATATAATTGTGATGAAGAAGTCATAGTATCTCCCTGTGTATTGCTGATTCCTATATTTGGTTGGGAGGTGCTAGCAGATGACTTAGGAATCCTGAATTCAATGGAAGCAACTCCAGAAGGAACGTCAGGCAGGAATCCGTGGAGCAGAAAGCGGAAAGCTGGGTTGCATTGGACTGGCATCATCAGAAGGGCTGCTGGAGGAGCCATCCAGTGAGGGAGAAGAGCAACAGGCAGCCAGAGAGTGTGATCGCCGGTGAAAGATAGGTCCCAGCGCTGCACCTGCACCTGGTGCGTGACGTCATCGGGAGCCTGACCAGACTGAAGAGTAGCTGTGAGAAAGAAGATTTCTGCTGACAATGGGCAGATAAGTATATTCTCAAGTAAGAAAGGGTAAACGAGCGACTGTGTGTAAGGAAGTGTGTGTAAGGGATTGTGTATGAGGGAGGGAAATCAGCGTGACTGAGAGTAAGCAGCCAGTGGGAGCGCGAGTGTGATTTAAAAAAATTAATTAAAAAAAGGAACGCACAGACGGAGGCATGTGAGTGATTGCGAATGGGTGGAGGCACGTGAGTGGTTGCGAACAGGTGGAGGCTCGTGAGTGAGCGTGATCTAGTTGACTTTTGTTTCTTTTTTTAACTGTAGATTCCCCCTACAATGTGCTCCATACTTGGCAATGCCATACAGTCTTGTGCAATGCGTCTTGTGCAAAGTATACAGTCCTCGAACAGCTGGTTGAGGGTGCATACCGCTATAAGAGATGTGAGTACTTCGCACATTTGGAAGCTTAGATCCTGGCTCTAAATGAGTAACTTACAACACTGTGACACACTGGAAATATGGAAAGGAGTTTGCTTCTCATTGAGCAGGCACTCACTGGGTGGAGGGTAGTTCGGGAGTGCAGTATTATCAGGCAGCTAGCTGGGTGACAGGAGGGGTAGAGGGAAGAGAACCAGGGATGCTAGTCCTGAACTGGCACACTCCAACAAGTTTGCAAAGTTAGCAGATGAGGAGGATGCCATTACAGGATTAACAAATAAAAGGAAATCAATGCGGCTCAACAAGACAGTAAGGGAGGCAATAAGTGAAAAAAAGAAAGTGTTTAAATTACTAAAACAAGAAGGCAATGAAGTGCTAAAAACATACAGGAAAAAAAAACTAAATATGTAGGGAAAAGCTAAAAACTGCAAAGGATGAGGTAGTGAGACTGATTGCCAAAGAGAGCAAAAATAACCCTAAAATATTTTTTAATTATATAAACAGTAAAAGGACTTGCATTGAAAGTACTAGCCCTTTAACAAACAATGCAGGAGAAATCATATAAGATTATGGCGGGAAGGCAAAACTATTAAATAGTTTTTTCTCAAGTATATTCACGAGTGAAAAAGAAATGTCACACGAGATGCAAGGGGATAAAATGAACCCCCCACTAAATATGACCTGCCTAACGCAGGAGGAAGTGCAATCGACAAATCGCCAGGCTCAGATAGAATACACCCAAAGGTCCTTAGGGAACTAAGTGACGTGATAAACAGACCTCTATTTCTGATATTTAGGGACTCTACAGAGACTGGGGTTGTACCACTGGATTGGCGCATTGCCAATGTGGTCCCAATATACAAAAAGGGGTCAAGAAGAGAGCCTGGTAACTGCAGGCTGGTAAGTCTCATTTCAATAAGTGGAAAAATATTTGAGGGGTTTCTGAGAGATGCCATCCTGGAATACCTCAAGGAAAACAACAGCATAACTCCTCATCAGCAGGGGTTCATGAGCATGTCAAACCAACTTGATCAGCTTCTGCAACAAAGTAAGTTCTAGGCTGAACCTGGGAGAGTCTGTTGATCTTGTATATTTGGATTTTTCTAAAGCATTTGACTCCGTGCCACATAATAGGTTTATATATAAAATGAGACAGCTTGGTCTGGGCGAAAACGAGTAGATGCGTAAAGAACTGGCTCAGAGACAGAAGCAAAGGGTGTTAATTAATGGTTCATTCTCTAATCTGGCCGCCATTGCTAGCGAAGTGCCACAGGGGTGAGTATTGGGCCCCATTCTGTTCAATATATTTATCAAGGACCTGATAGAGGGGCTGCACAGGAAAATATTGATATTGATATTGATATTAGTTATACAAGATAACTAATACAACAGAGGACAAAGTACGGATGCAAATGGATCTAGATAAGCTGGGGGCTTGGGAAAAAAAAAGCAAATGAATTTCAACATTGATAAATGAAAGGTTATGCACATGGGCAGGAGAAACGGATGTCACCAATATACACTAAATGGGGTACTGCTAGGGAAAAGTGATATGGAAAAAAGCTTGGGGATGCTAGCTGACTGTAGACTTAACTGGAGCAATCAGTGCCAGTCAGCTGCAGTAAAGACAAATAAGGTTTTGGGGCGCATTAAGAGAGGTATAGGGGTGAGTGACGAAAAGATTATCCTTCCATTATATAAGGCACTTGTCAGGCCCCACATGGAATACTGTGTACAGTTCTGAACACCTGGTCTCAGGAAAGACATTGCAATGCTTGAGGGGGTTCAAAGAAGGGCAACTAAATTAATAAATAGAAGGGGGGGGGGGGATTAGAATATTCAGAAAGGCTATCAAAATTGGGATTATTCACCCTAGAAAAAAGACAGTAAAAGGGTGACCAAATAATTATATATAAATCCATTAGAGGACAATATAAGGATCTCTCCCATGATCTGTTTATACCCAGGACTGCGACGATAACAAGAGCGCATCCTCTACATTTAGAGGAAAGAATCCCAACCTAGAAGGGGGTTCATTACTGTTAGAGCAGTGAGACTGTGAAATTCTCTGCCTGCAGATGTGGTGATGGCAAAAATCGATAAAGGAGTTTAAGAGGAGACGAGACACCTTTTTAGAGCACTACGACATTACAGGATATAGACATTAAATAACTAGATGGGTTGATGACCTGGCTATCTTCTGACTGACGGTCTTGAAGTCAGGTAGGAACTTTTCAAATGTTGATCCAGGGATTATTCTGACTGACATTATGTAGTCAGAAAGGATTTTTTTCCCCAAAAAATAAAGGGTAAATACGCTTCTGTCTCAAGGGTGGTGGAAACAGGCTGAACTGGATGGACATTGTCTTTTTTCAGCCTAACATACTATGTAACTTGTTCTGTTGGGACATATACGTATGACTGTTAGATACAATATAAGACTGGTTATCTAATTGTACTGATGAAGAACCATATCTATTAGTATATGGTATTTTGGTACAATATTGTTGTGCCTTAATCTTAATCTTACGCTTCGTCTGTACCCTGGAGTTAAAATGTCTCTCTTCAGTCTTAGAAAAATCTGACTCTGAAATATCTGTGTATTTATGCTGCTGATGGTAGTTACTATTTTTCCTCAAGTATACTTGACCCAATTCAAAATCTCCAGAGTCCCTAATAAATTTACCATGCAGTAAATTTTTTCTCTTTGATGTCTCTTTTCAAGACGTCGATAATGTTTTCTAATTTTTGTTTCAGAATTGAGAATCCTGCAGTTGAGGAGAAAGCCCTAATCGTTTTGATCTCCTTTCCTAATTGAGCTGTAATATTTGACAGAAACTTCTTGTAGTTAAGTAGAGATCATATCAAGTACTCAGAATTATCTGTCAGAACCTTTAATAAATTCATCATCATGCTGGAGTGAATTAGGTGTAATATTGATTCTCAATCCTCTATATACAATGGTGGATTGTGCTGTCCATTATGAATGGCAAGCACGGATAATGTCTCATTTATTGAAACTACGCACGTGATCCTATTGGAGGTTGGATTGTTTGTCCAGGCTATTTATCATTTTAAGGTTGCAATTGCAGGGGCTAATGGTTACATTTTAGCTCATGACTTTACTGCGGCTCTGTCTATACATGTGGGCGATTGTGGCCGGTGTTTAATCCCTTCATATTCTAGCATGATATGACTCAGTTTGGTGACCTCACAATTTCTATACCATTATAGGATGATGTATGATCCATGAATACGTTAGTCTATAGGAGCTGCAAGAGTCTTGTAATTTTAATATTTTCATAGGTGTTTTATTTGACTTATATAATAAAAGTTATGTCTCACTTCGGTGGGGGTCATAAGCAACAGACTTTTGGTTGCCCTGTGGCAACTGTGTTTGTCTTTCCTATGGACGTGCACCCAGCAGTTTGTTACTTTCCCCAATCACTTGCGCAGCTTTCTAAAACCAACTTTTGAAATAGTGTAGTGCTGGGCTTGAGATGAGTCAGATGATGCTAATTAATATTCATATATTCACTCTCCCATCACCCTCCAAACGCTGATTGACAAGTCCCTTTGCATTACTGTGCATATAGGCAGACCTGTTAACCAGCTTTTGGAAGGCGAGGGGAGCGTGAATATATGAATATCATTTCGAAACGTGTTGGTGATGGATCTGTTTTTCTGTTAATTCAATCTTGTTTCAATAATTTAACAATAAAATGTGATGTTTTTTATAATACGGTGGTGCTGGAGAAAATGCTTCACTTACTGAATAAGTGACAGCCCATTGAAATCAGCATGTCTGTCACTCTAGTGTAGTGTCTGCAGCCCAGAAACCATCAGGGACATGACAGGCTCCCTTTAAATGCACAAGAGGATCTTATATGCATCTCAATCATTAGGTGAATAGAGTGCTGGGAGATGTGCTGCACTATCTCTATCAGTACTATAGTACTTAATGGAGAGATGTGCCGTTCTCATGATCCTTGGGAGTTCTGATGGTTGGACTCCCAATGATTATACATTTATCACCGATCGTGTGAATAGCTAATAAATACTCTTTAAGTATTTGAGCAATGCAGAAGAATAGCTGTGTTTCAAATATTACTGCATGATTTAGATCAATGATAATTCAGAACTAAAACTGAACATGTATTGTAATTGTATAGATGGAAGGTGGGCCCTTTCGTAGGCCCTTTGTGCCCCAGTCCAACGCTGGTAGAGTGTCCCTATGTCTTCACAGTGCATTCAGTACATATAAAATAAATATTAATAGCAGCTTCTTAGTGGGTGGTACAGCAGAATATTTTATAGAAAATAAGTGACTTGGTTGCTCTATCAATTACTGCCTTTTCTACCAGCACCTTTTCAATATGAGAATAAGCTTTAGGCTCTGGGGAATAGTTGAGATAATTTAATTCTGCGGCATGGTTTATCCACTAGATATTTTTACGTATTCGTGTGTGAAACCACTGTGCCGTTTCTTCAAGTAGGGAAACCACCCAGTTGGACTGACAGCCGACCCAGGGACCAGATACTCACTCCTCGGCACAAAGCTTGGTACGAGGCAGAGACTGGGACTGAGCTAGCCTTGAGCTGGTGGGGGGTAATGAAGTCTCTACCTAACAAAGTCGATTGATTGTCTCAACAAGGATAGCCCCAAGCCAGACCCCGGGTGCTGTATAACCCTGTTAAGACCCTAGCCAAAACAGGACATACCAAGCAGAAACAGGAACCAACGATGTGAGCAGGAACAGAAGATGAGCATAGCGCATAAGTAGCTTACAGCTACAGCAGACTTGATAACAGAGATACTGCAGGAGCAGCAGCCATGAGCCGTCATAGAAGAACAACAACCCGGAAGCACTGGATAGCAGATCTGGGGAAGCTATATAGTGGAGTGATTGGCGAACAGCCTCCAGCTGAGTGGAGTAGTGAGAAACTGTTAACTCCAGAGATGCTGGAGCAAAATAAATGCAAACTGAGATAACAGACAGGGCAGAGCAACAGACCTGTCTGCTATACCTAACAGATATCATATAGTGAGTTTGTCCACAAACATTTAAGAAGGATAAATGATCTGTAGGGGGCTTTAGAGATAGTATCTAGGTAGAGTTGTTGCCTGAATTAAAGCATACCTGATTTTTTTAGCTAACTTTTTAGAATAAGCTGCCATGTCAGTTAGGGTGGCATCCATAGAGATATGGCAAAAATAAAGTGGCAGCTATACAGCAAGACACCGTCCCAACTTGTTAGAGCTGCTAATAGTAATGTTAGGGTAAAGTTTTAGCTTTAAATTCCAACTGCAAGATGGTGCTCAAAACTGATGTATGTTATGAGAAATGGCACTTATGCGCAATATTTCCAATTACACAAGCTACAGCATTAATATTAACAATTTGCTTTTGCAAAAGAACCACTATATTGCAAAATAAATCATTACTCTAGGTAAATTATCTTTGCCTTTGCTATCTACAATGCATACAGTGGATGCCATGACAGTGAAGGGGGCCATTTTCAAAAAAACACGTATATTTGGAAAATATCATCACTTAGTAAAAGGGTGAAGTCATATATTTACTGTATATTGATGATGTGTATTAACATTATGGCTTCATTTTATTGATAGAAGGAATATAGTAAACTCCAGTTTGTGATTCTGTGCCCATGATGGCCACTATCCCCGGCAATGCTGATTGATGGTCATGGCAATGTACAAGCAAATATAGCTACAACCGTCAATCAGCGCTAAACAGAACAGAAGTAGGCAGTGCCCTTATAAACTGGAGTCTGCTGTATATTCTTTCTACAGAACAAACAGCTCAATATTGTTTTGTGCTGTTTGCTATAATAGTCCCTCAGGGGTTCGGTTAGGCTTTAGATCAAAACTCCTGGACATAACTTGCATGGAACTATTGACTGCTAT
This sequence comes from Eleutherodactylus coqui, assembly GCF_035609145.1. Taxonomy (NCBI): domain Eukaryota; kingdom Metazoa; phylum Chordata; class Amphibia; order Anura; family Eleutherodactylidae; genus Eleutherodactylus; species Eleutherodactylus coqui. Next base: position 409,850,586 of record NC_089837.1, on the reverse strand, counting down.
TGAAATCTTCTGAAACAAAAACCAATAGTACTTTGTTTCAGCAGGTTTCTGTTTGTTTCTGGCATTTCATGGTGGAAAAAAATTAAGTCACCCACTGCGTTATTCTTTCTGGCACAAAGGGAAGCATTTATTTACTAATCTATGCCAGAATACTGGTGTAGAAAAGTTGCTAATTTTTGCGAAAGCCTCTCTTTTGCAATTTTTCTACCTCCTGTGTTGGACTTGCCACTTTTCTGAAAAATGGGTAGGGTTTTTCAGGAGGGGGTGTGGCCATCTCATGCTGATAGTTTTATGTATAATTTAAATTATGCCTGAAATCTGCACCTGGTTGGGTCTCTTCATGTATTTAGCACACTGTGCACAGATTTCACCAAAACAATGTCAAACTGCATGACACAAACCAATGTGTATTTCAGGTGCTCATAATACCTTCATATTATGCAGAATGTATGTTACATCACATATAAGTGACTGCCAGCAACCAAATATTGTCTGATCTACCTATGGCCTACTGTGTGTTGTATTTGGATAATTGTCACATATATTAGAACCTAGGGGAGCACATTTGAAAATGACAACAGCAAAGTATTTGTTTGTGTAAGGACAATGTCATGCATTATATAAATCACAGTACGCAGATTGGACCGCCATTTTAGGGTAAATATTTTTTATTACACCATAGTTTTCAGAGTTCCTTAGTTTTCGTTCTAATTTAATACTGGAAAAACATATGTCAAGAAAACAATCTGACATGCAATGGACTTTGGAAGTTCAAATGTAATTTAATAACTTTATTAACTTAAAAAACATGTTATAAACTTAAGAAAATATCAAGCAATTGACTTTAATGCAGGCACAATGTTAATATATAGAGATGAGCGAGCACACTTGTCCGAGCTTGATGCTTGTTCAAGCATTAGGGTACTCGAGATGCTCGTTACTCGAGACGAAGACCACACGGTACTCGAGTCAATTGCATTTCCTTCCCCGCATGTTTAGCGCCATTTTCTAGCCAATAGACATGCGGGGAAGGCATTACCACTTCCTGCTGTGACGTGCCAGCCCTATCCCACCCCACAGTAGTGAGTGGCTGGTGAAATCAGGTGACCACCGAGTACTTAAAATGGTCCCGCCCGTGGCTCACCTCAGACGCATGCTAGCAGAGGTTAGGGAAAGTGCTGCTGCTGATATAGGGAAAGTGTTAGAGTAGGATCCAGTCTTCAAGAACCCCAACGGTCCTTCTTAGGGCTACTCACTCTTCATAGTGTGCATTATAGTTGTGGCTGTCTGGGAGCAGTAGTGCACCATTTTTTTTAAGCATCTCGGGCTGTGCAGGCCATTTCAACTATAGCGTTCTCATCCTGTCTTCAAGAACCCCAACGGTCCTTCTTAGGGCTACATCTGACCGTGTGCTTTACAGTTGTGGCTGGCTGGGAGCAGTAGTGCATCAATTTTTGTATTATGCATCTAGGCCTGTTCCCAGCCTTTCGGTAATTGCATTCTCAGCCTGCAGGGCCGTACAACCAGCTCTCACCGTGAATTTGCTCTGTAATATTTCCTAGCCTACTACAAACGACTTCAGTTATATCGTCCTGTGTCTGCAGTGCATTAGAAACAGTGTAGGGGCACAGCCACTTCTATAGGGAAAGTTATATATACTATACAGTTCTCCTGATCCCCAATGCAAGAACCCCCATGCAAGAATCCCCATCCCAGGACATAGGCACGAGCGCCTCCCTGGCTGCACCCACACCCTCACCTCCACTGTCCTCCACTCCATCCAGCAATGTCTCTCAGCGCAGCGTTCAGCTGTCGCTAACACAAGCGTTGGAGCGAAAGCGCAAATACACCGCCATCCACCTGCACGCACAAGCTTTAAACGTGCACATTGCCAAATTAATCAGCCTGGAGATGCTGCCGTACAGGCTTGTGGAAATGAAGGCTTTCAAAAACATGATGGCGGCGGCGGTCCCGCGCTACTCGGTCCCCAGTCACCACTATTTTTCCCGGTGTGCCGCCACAGCCCCACATCAGCACGTCTCCCGCTACATAAATTGTGCCCTCACCAATGCGGTTACTGGGAAGGTTCACTTAACCACGGACACGTGGACAAGTACTGGCAGGCAGGGCCACTATATCTCCCTGAAGGCACATTGGGTGAATTTGGTGGAGGCTGGGACCGAGTCAGAGCCTGGGACCGCTCACGTCCTACCCAAACCCAGAATAGTGGGTCCTACCTCGGTGCTGGTATCTGCGGCGTTTTATGTCACCTCCTCCAAACCCTCCCCCTCCTCCTCCTTCACCACGTCTACCTCTCAATTAAGAAGTGTGAGCACGTCACCACTTGGACAAGCGTCAGCAAGCCGTGCTGAAACTAATCAGCTTAGGTGACAAGAGGCACATGGCCGAGCTGTTGCAGGGTCTGACATAGCGGACCGCTCCTCTGGCTTTCGCCGCTGAGTCTCCAACCGGACATGGTCGTGTGTGACAATGCCTGTAACCTGGTGGTGGTTCTGCAGCTCTGCAGCCTCACACACGTGCCATGCCTGGCCCACATCTTCAATCTGGTGGTTCAGCGGTTTCTGAAAAACTACCCCCACTTGTCTGACCTGCTCGGCAAGGTGCGCCGCTTCTGCGCAGATTTCCGAAAGTCCACCACGGACGCAGCCACTCTGAGCACCCTGCAACATTGGTTTCAGCTGCCAGAGCACCGACTGCTGTGCGACATGCCCACACACTGGAATTCTATGCTGCACATGTTGGCCAGGCTGTACGAGCAGCGTAGAGCAATAGTGGAATACCAGCTGCAACATGGGCGGCGGAGTGGTAGTCAGCCTCCGCAATTCTTTACTGAGGAGTGGGCATGGATGGGAGATATCTGCCAAGTCCTCAGAAACTTTGAGGAGTCTACCCAGATAGTGAGCGGTGATGCGGCAATCATTAGCGTTACCATCCCGCTGCTTTGCCTGCTGAGAAGTTCGCTGCAAAGCATAAAGGCCGAGGCTTTGCGGTTGGAACAGGAGATGGGGGATGACAGTATGTCGCTTGATAGCCAGACCACCCTCATGTCTATATCTCACCGCTTTTTGGAGGAGGAGGGGGAGGGGGAGGAGCAGGAGGAGGGGGAAGAGACAGCTGGGCACGCTGCAGAGGGTACCCATGGTGCTTGCCTCTTATCTGTTCAGCGTGTATGGGCTGTAGAGGAGGAGGATCCTGAAAGTCATCTTCCGAGTGAGGACAGCAATGTGTTGCATAATGGGACCCTAGCACACATGGCTGACTTCATGTTAGGCTGCCTTTCCCGTGACCCTCGCGTTCCTCCTCATCCAGTACGTGCTTATAAATAGACATGAGGGTGGTGTGGCTATGAAGCGAGCATGTGGCATGAGGGCAGCTGAACGCTGCGCAGGGACACTTGTGTGTGCACTGTGGACGCAGGGTCGTGCGGGGGGGTTGGACAGCAATGCCAGCATGTAACCCAGGAGAAGAGGCAGCAGTGTTACCCGCAGGCAGTGATTTTCCTTGGTTGCAGGAAGTGTGGTGCTTAGCTAAGATGCGCCAGCGCGCGTGCTTTGCTAATGAGGGTTTGTCCGAAGTAAATTGTTAGGGGGGTGACGCCAGACTCTTGCCCCCATTTTGGCTTAATAGTGGGACCTGGGAGCCTCAGATGCAGCCATGCATGCTGTCCCTGCCCTTCCCTATCCTTTTCTGTGGTGTTTCCATGACTTTCTGATGTTTTCTGGTGTTTGACAAGTCATGACCTATGCGGAGCATCGGTCCCTTAAAAAAATGCTCGAGTCGCCCATTGACTGCAATGGGGTTCGTTACTCGAAATGAGCTCTCGAGCATTACGAAAAGTTCAACTCGAGCAACGAACACCCGAGCATTTTGGTGTTCGCTCATCTCTATTAATATATTAATATAGTATAACTTGACACTAGAAATGATAACATATGCTTGATATATTTAGTGTTAATTAGCTCTGTATTCTCTAAGAAGCTTGAATACTTAAGAGATGTTGTTACTCATTTGACAGAATTAATTGTGCTTTAAACTTTCAGTGTGCAGTCTGATAATGTTTTCATGGCTCCAATGACTTCTACAGAATGATGGGGGGAGTGGGAAGTTCACAATTAGGTTTAATTTCATATGCATAACCATATGCTTCATTCATAAATGAAAGCTGTTGACTGGTCATTTTAAGCATAACATATATTATTACCACATTACTGTATTATGGAAAAAAAGCACATATGAGCACTTCTAAACAGTTGTATGAGAGCTGAATTCATCATTATAGCAGTACTTTATCATGAATCCTCTTCTTGTTCTTCTTCTTTCTTCTGCCTTTTGTCTTCTTTCTACTTGTTCTTCTTTCTTCTGCCTTTCGTCTTCTTCTTTCTACTTGTTCTTTTTCCTTCTTTCTACTTGTTCTTTTTCTTTCTTTCTACTTGTTCTTTCTTTCTTTCTACTTGTTCTTCTTTCTTTCTTTCTATTTGTTCTTCTTTCTTTCTTTCTTTCTTTCTTTCTACTTGTTCTTCTTTCTTTCTTTCTTTCTTTCTTTCTACCAGTTCATCTTTCTTTCTTTCTTTCTTTCTTTCTTCCTGTTCTTCTTTCTTTCTTTCTTTCTACTTGTTCTTCTTTCTTTCTTTCTTTCTTTCTTTCTTTCTTCTTGTTCATCTTTCTTTCTTTCTTTCTTTCTACTTGTTCTTCTTTCTTTCTACTTGTTCTTCTTTCTTCTTGTTCTTCTTTCTTTCTTTCTACTTGTTCTTCTTCTTTCTTTCTCTCTTCTTCTTCCTTATTTCTTTTTCCTTCCTTCTTCTACTTCTTTTTTCTTCTTCTTCTTCTTATTTTACTTCTTCTTCCTTTTTCCTCTTTCACGTCTTCTTCTTCTTTCTTCTTCATCATAATCATTTTCATTATTAAATTTGCCTTCAAAATTCTCAAAATACATACCAAACGTTTTGCCACAATTCGTCGAACCGGCCAGACCAAACTTTTCAAATGTTTGTTCATCACTAGCACCAACTTATACAATTAGCTGTAAAATGTTACATTTCTATCAGTTTGACAATCTAGTCATGTAATATGGTGATTCAAGTAACCCAACAAGTTCTACATTGTTGCTCACAGCCATTGCTTGGCACTATAATGCCTGACAAGATTTTTCAAAAATAGAGAGATAGCTTACTTTAGATTTGTTGCAGAATTACCAAATTGTCTCCTCCTTTTCATTAATTACCTTATCTGCTGACAATCACCCAGCAATAACCTGCAGAATTAACTTCACATTTCATTTGTGGCCTCTGTAATATTTTGCTGTTTCAAACACCTTTTGTCCATTTGGGGAAATAGAGTGCATAGGGGTCAGTAATACTTAAATATCTATCTTCAAATCTCTATCTCTCGACTACAACAAATTAACTGTATTTATATTAAAAGCAGTTTAAAAGGATGTTTGCACTTTCCAGTCATGTTTTACAAAAAAAGAGCTTTTCTAAGCCGATAAAATAATGAAAAAAGCAATTCAAGGTTCGTTAATTCAAATTAACAATTTCAGGAATAGATGGAAATTAAAAGTATGATGTCTAAGATTTAGGATTAATTTGATGAAATAAACCTATGGGCAAAACAGTGAAATAATTAAATTTTTTAACTGTAACTGCAACAATTGTACAAAGAGTATGAGTCATATCGAACATTCTGTATAATTTACAATGATACTTTAAAAGTTAATAGTATTTGTAAAAAGGAAGGCAGGAGAACATTAAAAAACAGTGGTTACTGAGAGATCACTGTACATACAGGAGAGCCTTTTAGCTACTCAGGAAATATATACTTTAATATAGGTGTCAAACGCTCAGCCACCAACAAAGAAAGAGGAAACACTAATGGCATGTGTACACAGTCTAATTATCTGGGCAGTGGGTGGCCTGCTTTTTGTATATAGAGGAATGTAGGAGTTTATAGCTATAACCATATCTCTTGTTCTCCGAGCTGTGGAATGAGACTGTTTTTTTTTTAAGACCTTCCCTTATTCCTTTAGGATGCAGAACTCAGGTAATATAATCTCTTCTAGGTAAAACTGGCCAGGACACATACTTTAGCAACACTGCCAACAGGATACCTATATCTGACTACCTGCATCCCCTCAATTCAAATATCTGCTAATTGCTCCATATTTAATTTGTTTCACTACTTTATTGCTCAACCTGTATGTAGTAAAATATAGCATGCATATGTACTGGTAATAAACACAATTTACTGCTTCAGATTACTGTATTTCATGTGTTATTTTAAGGTCTAGATTTTCATGCACTGAAAGGTCAAAAAAATGTGTATTCTGACTGAATATGATTTTAAGGGGTTGTCCGGTTGCTTTACAAAATTTATGTGGCAGGTACAGATGTGGTAAAATAATAAGTCAAGAAGTACTTATCTGTTCTCGACCCTGGTGATCAAGCACTGAAGCCACGCTGTTCTCCTGCTCTCTGTTGACAGTTGAAGCCAGGTGACCGCTGGCTGCCAATCAGAGGCCACAGCATCAAAGTTGGAAACTCCTGGCATCATGGCATCATACACTTCAAAATCATGCATACATTTAGTGATCGCAGACACATTTTGCTGTTTCTTTACCTTGCCCTTCCTTTTGTCAGTATATTTTTGAATCTATCATTAGAAATCTGTACTATACAGGTACATCATGGTATTATATCACTGTTTACATATACCGTCCACTTTTTCCAGAAAAGTTATCTGTCTTCAACCCGCTAGATAAACTTACATTGACAGAGATGGAATAACTTGAAGCTTATATTCTCCTTACCTGGGTTACCTGTGAATGCACAACATTATAAAGGCATTGTCAATAGAAATGAGTGAGCATACTCGCTAAGGGCAATTGCTCAATGGAGAATTGCCCTTAGCGAGTACCTGCCCACTCGGGAGCAAAGGTTCGGCTGCCGGCGGCAGGCGGGAAGAGTCGGGGGAGAGTGGGGAGAAACGGAGGGGAGATCTCTCTCTCCCTCTCTCCCCCGCTGCTCATGGCCGCAACTCATCTGTCACCCACGTCGGCAGCTGAACCTTCTCTGCCGAGTGGAGAGATACTCGCTAAGGACAATGCTCCATCGAGTAATTGTCCTTAGCAAGTATGCTCGCTCATCTCTAAATGTCAACAATGCTTGCACCATGGCTGCCTCCACAGTTATTAGATGCCTGAGGTTCGGGTCAAGGGATCGCAATAAGATTCTACAGCTAGGATGGTTTACAATCTGGTGCAGGCCCTGTTAGAATTTGACAAAAGTGGCTTTTCAGTTAACCTTTATTGCTTAGAGATCCTACCTATGGAAGAATCTGATATGGATTCACAATGCATAGTTAAAACTTTGTAATCAATAGAGGTTATCTAACCAAAAAGCCGTTTTTGTTGACTTCTGTTAAGACCTGCACCAGATGGTACTCCATCCTAGCTGTAGAATATAATAAAACATAGTATGGAAGTTGTGAGATGGGTTCCAAATCATAAACCCCCACTGATGAAATATATGATTTTTTATGACTAGAGGTATTCTATAATCTAAGGAAGTTGAAAGGCTGAGCACTGCAGCATTATGTTTGGGTAAACAATAGGATTTATCTAGACCTTTGTATTCGACATTCACCTTCCCAATATTGGACTCCCTAACATGTCTGAGGAACCTTGTCAACATCTGATCATTGCCAGATCCTGATGAATATGTTAACTATATGGATATAATAACATCATTATCTCATTATACGTCTATGCAGTATGTTATATTTAGAGATGAGTGAGCACGCTCGGATACAGCAGTTACTCGAGCGAGCATCGCTCTTCTCGAGTAACTGCTTACTGGTCCGAGCGTGCTCAGGGGGGCGGCGGGCGGCTAGAGGGTATCGGGGGGAAGAGTGAGTGTTCTCTCTCTCCCCCCGCTACCCTTCAGCGCCCCCCCCCCCCCCCCCCTAGTAAGCAGTTACTCGAGAAGAGTGATTCTCATTGGAGTAACTGCTGTATCCGAGCGTGCTCACTCATCTCTAGTTATATTTAAATAAATGATAAGACCAGCTTCTCATCTTAGACATTGCCATGTCTGCAAGTTGTTTATTAAGGCTTACCAAAGGCTGGTTTTAGATTTCTGCTATCTCTTTGCAGTTAAAGACTTCTGTGAGAAACAAGAGCAGTATCACTACTAAGTATAGCAAGTGTTTGTAAAGAACTGTTTGATATTCACAACCCCTCTCCATCCTCAGCAAACTGGCAAATGTTCAGCGTCTAAGTGCTGGAGAGAACCTATTTATTAGTCTTTCAATACACAATAAGCAATCCATACACATGCAAAATGCAATAGGATGAAAAACAATAAGTATGCACAGGAACATCCCTGGAACGATGGAGCAGCTACGGGCTGTGACTTGTGAAAGGGACATGCAGGAAGCTGATTAGAATACATTGCTGACAGTAAATAAATTCCTTCTAGAAAATGAACTTATTTTCATAGTTACATTGTTCCTCTCACTAAGCTGTGTGGAGCATCCTGATGTTGCCATAAAAGTTCCCCAGCTAATTATTTGCCTCTACAACTTTTCACTTCCTGAGGCGGATTTATACTAAATCCTGTTATTAGTCTTGCTCTGCAATTGCTTTTGTCTGTGACTGGAAGCAAAGCTCAAAGCCTGCAGTCAGCCTTTTATTATATGGAATGTGAATAGAGGTTTGACCCAACGTTCATCTGTTTTCCATTCTGGTGGCTGTAAGCAGCTATCTCTTTGACAGTACATGTGTATGTTTGTTCTGTACTCCACATTTGCAGTTGCTTTCAGTTATTGCCTGTCACAAATAAGTAGAGAATTACAATCATCAGTAATGGTGTAAGCAGTTTTATATCATGTATTGGTTTGTTATATCATTTTCTGAGCATATTATCTACAAAAACAAGCATTCTCTTGATTTTGGAATTCCCATTTGTGCCTAAATGCAAAGGGGTACTGGTTTTCGAGCTTCTGTATGTATCTTCTCAAGATACCATTAGTTACTGTCCAGTTTGGACAAACTCTTCGACATTTTCAGCTGTCCCATAATCCGTTTTTCTTTACTAAGGAAAGCTTGATTAATTTGGATGTTTGCATGATGGATCTTAAATCAATGGGTGCATCTATCAAATATATCATTTTTAATGGGCACATGTTATCCTTCAACATGGCTGATATGACTTTTGGATTTCGCTAGTTATTAATAAACCCCCATTACAATTAAGAGTTATGGAACTTACTAATATACTTTACACTGAAATACCTCTGCATACATTCAGTAACTGTAAATATTCTTTACTCATTAACCCTTTCCAATCCATTGTCTGACGTCTAAAGACATTCTGATTGAAGGCTGTAGAGCTCCGATGTCAAAAGACGTCTGGCAGGGAATTCTTACTGTATATTACTGGCCGCTCTGTTGTCGGGTGCCTCTCCAGTATGTCCTATACTGCAGTACTGGCTCTAGCCAGCAGACGGTGCCATTGTATAATGGCAGAAAGAGAAAACCCCATAGGAAACCTTGAATCCAAAGTTGGATTGCAAAGGGTTAAAGCGCTGCAGAATAAGTTGGCGCTATACAAATAAAGACTATTATTATTATTAGGAGCTGCAAACCTCTATCGACATATTCTACACTCACAGCTGTTGGGTTTGAGAAAGTATATCTACATAAACAGAAGGGATAAGGCTAAAGTCTGCTTTGACTTTAGCACAAGTGATACATTTGTGCTGCTGTTCTGTAAGATATCATGTATGTGGTCAGGATTATCCAAACAGAATAGTGCAAAAGTAAAGCCAATTCATTCATACATGAAAAGACACACAACAGCCGGAATTACATGAAACGATAGGAATAATCTTCAAGTTTTTAATGCACCTTACAGATGTTTGATGTGGGTAACGTTTGTGACACTAGATGAACTGAAACAATGCTTCTCTGCTGTAATGGAATCAGTAACAGAGAATATGATGGGACACATCTAGGTAGGACTGGACTACCAACTTGACATCTGCCATGTCACCAATGGTGCCCATATCAAACATCAGTAAGGTGCATAAAGAACTTGAACAGTTCATTATGCCTGTTGTATATCAATTCATGCACAATCATGAGAAAAACTAAGAACACCTTTATTGCGTTCTATGGTTTTTACATATCAGGACATAATGAAAAAAGGACCTTCTGGTCCTCAGAAGGTCTTAAAATTAAGTAAATGCAATCTCAATTGAACAACAACACATGATGAATTAAACTGTCATTATTTATTTAACAGAAATTAGACCAAAATGCAGTTGGTGAATAAGAAATACATAATGAGACTTTAATTTGTCACGTGTTGTTGTTCATCTGAGGTTGTACAATATTTACCTAATTATAAGACCTTCTAAAACCAGATTTTTTTTTATCATGTCCTGACATGTAAAACCATAGATTTCACAGAGGGTGTATTTTTCTGAGGAAGAACCCTGAGTAGGTTGGAAAGCTCGCTATACCATCATGTATTTTTTTTAGCCATTAAAAGGCATTATATCTACAAGATTACTTGGTTTCTCTTGCTGGGAACAATCACATTTAGTTTTTCTCATGCACATATACAGTATATCAAAAACAACGTGGCCGTCATATGTTGGAAAATGCCTCATGGAAGCTGCCAGGAGAGGAACACATGTGGCTGGAGGATGTCCTAAACATATCACTGAGCTGTCATTGTCCTTCGTACCACTACTAGGGGTGACCGACTGTCATATACGATGGCCCGTAGATCATCACACTAGCAGTGGGGGAAGTGTGGTGCTCCACAGCAAAGGCAGGATTGAGAAGCTCACCCCGAGTTCTCCAGACATGAACACAGCCATTGTCAGCGCTCAAACAACATCTGGATTCATTGCTAAAGACAACCTGGTTCCTCTTCGTAGCAGTCCAGTTTCGTTGTTCATGACACTACTCCAAACTGAGGAAATGCTGGGTGTCAAAGGCAGTGATTGTAATGGGTGACATGAGTCCAAATGTCCTTCAGATAAGTGCCTGGAAATGGTTCCAACAGACACAAAGGCCTATTATAGTGAAAGGTCCCTACTACCCACCTGGTCTTTTGCTACAGGGGGAAATCCATACTACATAGCCAGATTGTTGTTAGAGGAAGTGGTGCAGACTGCTGTTATAGGGGGAAGTCCAGACTACAGAACCATATTGCTGTTATAGGGCAATATCCAGACTAGAAAATTAGACTCCTGTTATAAATGTAAGTCCAGACTGCATAGGTACATTGCTAGAAAATGAAGGCAGCTAGATTGCTGTTATAGAGAGAGGTCCAGAATAAAGCTGGCTATACATTTTAGATAGCTGTTGGTCAAGTGCAAGTTGGGCCAACAGCCATCTCTACTGACCTCTCATAGAGCACATTTGGTTGAGCATGCATATATTTTGAATGTGAAGAGGAGAGCAAATTTCTGCCAGACATCTTTAGCATCTTTAGTAGTTTACTTTCCAAAGAACAACAGGATTTCACAAGTTAAAATTCTTTTCTTCCCCTACATCTGCCATCAGGGGAGAGTTGGAAGGCTGATTCTGCCAAATTAGTCTATTTTTATGGCCAGTTTAAGTTAGACTATAGTTACAGTGGCGATCAAAATTATTGTTATGAGTCAGGGCTGTGGTTGCCATATTACCTTGCCTGTTCCCTCTGACAGTTGTGGCGAGTATGCTCCCCCTATCCATGGTAGGCACCATGCTTTGGCTTTCTGTCAGTCTCTCACTGCTGGTGGAACAGCATGCAGAGGTCCACAGTCTAAAAAGAGCCAGCATTTACCTTGAAATCTGTCCTCCTCCAATCATGAAGCTACTCTGGCTATTTCATTGAATAGCTGTGATTGGTTAACCCAGTGCCAGCTTTCATTGGCTGACGCGGCGCTGGATTAACCAATCAGAGCATTAGCTTGCTGGAGGTGGGGTATTCAAGCCCTGCCTCCAGGAAGAAATACTCTGTCGGCGTAAAGGAGGCTACAGCAGTGACGGAGACCCGTGTGAGGACCTGAACGCCAGTGGTAGGTGAGTATTGATGTTTGTTTTTTTTACATGTAGTGTAAAAGTTACCCCATTGAAATGAACTGAAATGCATTAACGGCGTTTCAGTTCATTTTAATAGGGAAAATTGATTTGACTTACGAGTGTTTTGGGTTAAGAGCTCTGTCACGGAACAAATTAAACTCTTAACCCAAGACACCACTGTATAAGAATAACGGTACCGTCTCACATTGTGGAATCACTGCAGGAATTCCGCAAGGAAATACCCATAGCAATTCCGAAGGAAATCTGCAGGGGCCAAATCTGCAGCATTTTTGTGCAGATTTGGCCAAGTTTTTTAATCACAAATCCAATGGAAAATTTAACCCCTGCATTTCAAAGGTTGAATTTCGCAGAATTATCCTGCAGCATAAACAAACAAAATTTCTGAAATCTCCTCATTATGGCTTTTACTATAAACACTGCAGAATTTTTTCAGGAATTCTGCTAGTGGAAATACCGCAGCATTTACTTTCTGTGCGAAGACAGCCTAAAACCTTCAATGGCAGTAAGTGTTTTAAAAGGCAAGCATCGAACATGAGATATCCTTATTTTCTAAAAAATGGCTTGAATCTCTTTCGGAGGCAAGATGGAAACCATTCCAACTGAACTCTTTATCCTTCTCCATAAATCAAATTCTCCTTTCTATTAAAAAAAAATGAGGAGCTCTAAATTTCATTGGAAACAATCTCAGGTGAACCTTGTTTGATGGAATAAGAATATATAATATACGGTGATATTAAAGAAATTGCCTCTCTTTAAGATTCGGAAAAGAGATTACAGGCTTACTAAGGTTAAAACAAAGTATTACTTGTGCAGAGAATCAGTTCTTGAAGACAAATACCAGGTACCAATATACTGTTTCCTCTTCTGTCAGCATCTGGCTGGAAGGATATGCAAGAGATAAGAGGAGATGCAAAACACAACTGCCTGGGGCGCTTACTGATTGCTGTAGTCAAATGGGACTTTAAAATTGCAGTCCCATGAGAAAGCAAAGCAAGCTAAAGGCATTAACATGTTTGATATAGGATTTACCAGTTAAGCTTTAAAGAGCCACCGGCAGGGCGTTTTTAAAAAAATCAATGATAATTGGTTAGCGAGATCTTGAATACCTGGACTGTTCAGAACTGAACCTGTGAGGCCTACATTTAATATGTGCAAAATACAGATCATGTTTTCTACACAGACGTATGTTTAATTAAGGTTGTTTGTCTTTGTGTTCTCAGCCTCCAGTTCCTCCAGTCTCTGTACATTCTTTCACAGTGAAACTGAAGATGTAAATGAAGCAGCGTACTGGCTGTCTGCTTTTAGTTACAATGTCTGTTTGTTGACATCTCAGATGAAAGCCTGCTGTGTCCCTGGCTCTGTCTCCTTCATTTCCCCTCTAATAAGGCTTTGCTCTCAATTAAGTTAATGATGCAACTTTTCCTATGGATCATTTGGTCTTTCAATCAATTAGCAAAATATGAAGGAAGCATCTCTTTCAGACATCAGCAGATTTTACATCAAAGATTGCTGGCAATGCTTTGCCTTGACTCAACACTGTATTACCCAATTACCAACATTACTGCTACTCCCCTTTTAATGAGTTATATAGCATATGAGCGCTACAAACATATTCAGAGATGACCTTTTGGTTGTTTTTTAAAAATATTTTAAAATTTGTTGTGCCGAAAGCACTTTCTTTATATTTTATCATAATGGAGTGCTAACATACAGCATATTCTACCCTTGTGGCAGGAGTAAAGACCCTTGTTTTCTATTATTCCTGCAATGTGGAACATAGTTAGAAGTAGCTAAACATGTGGGACCCCTTTTAACATTATATCTGACCTTTGAGTACACTGAAAGAAAACCTTGAATTGTAAATTTGTAGATTCCAATTGAATCTTGAGGAATCCATTATCTGCTTTTCATACATGATTTTGTTTCTCTCTTAAAGGATTCTCAAAGACTTTTTCTTTTGATGACTTATCCTTACGATACAAAGCAGGTTTCGAAACTCAATAGCACCAATGATACTCAATAAGTGTTGTATCAAATGAGAACTCACTGGGAATGTGGCATTGGTTGATGCCACACTAAATCCAAGAGAACCTAGAAAGAACTGGAACAGTTGGGTACCCCAGGATATCAGTCACTTTTCTACTCGTAAACCTATAAAGATGAACTGCCTCTTCAGTTTTAACCCACATGGGGATGAGCAGCAAACAAAGGAAGAAAAGACACAAAATGATGGGCACACAGAGTAGAAGAAATTGAGAGTACAGTTGTATGTTTTTCATAACCTTACATCTGTACTCTTAGTATCAGATGCTTCTACTTTCAGTGCCCATTATTTTGTGTTGTTTTCCTTCTTTTGTTGGTTATGCTTAGGTTAGGTCATCAATAGTTAATGGGCTGGGGTCCGTTGCTCAACATCCCCGCCAATCAACTGATTCCAGACACTGCTTTTAATGCAGACCGTGGTTGAAGCAGATAGCACTGTCAACATTGTGGCAGCTTGAATTCAATGGGTCATCAATAGCAAAAGTCTTGGAGAACCTCTTTAAGGTCTACAGCCTTAATTCTCAACATGTAGTAAGTGTACCACAGGGTCAAGATGGCATGTCTCTTGATCAGTTATTCCCTACCATATTGCTGTGGGAGAAAGCTGCCAAAATGTTTTCCCTCCTGGGAAACATTGACTTCCATCCCTAGTTAAAGAAGCTTGGTCTACTGTAGATTTAAGTAGCCTACAAGTTTATATTTTGGCTAGTGTTTTTAGACTGCTTTGCCTGAACCCATGCCGAGCATCTATAAGCAGGCTGAATATGTAACCTGAATTTGCTATCCCTGCCAAAAAGTGATAGTTGTTAGTGCTGTTTTCTTGAGAACGTTTGACTAGTTTGCAGAGAACCACATTTTATGATCAAAGTCTTGGAAATACATTGATATGGCTGATGTAGAACATAGAATTTGTAAACATGTGACAAATTACTGTGCAATATTGTGGTTACTCCATTATCATGCTCTGATATCAACATCTTCATGTCGATAACACAATTTAACCTACAGCTGGTAAAATACATACTGAAATATCAAAGCCAATGTTGGCCTAATATCATAGCATGTATCAATTTAGGTATTCCTTGCACTGGATTATGATAATAATAATAATAAGGATGCATGGAAATTACTACAAGAAACCAATTGAGCTAAAGCATGAAAACAAGAACCTTTACAAATTCATGTGATGTAGCTGTTCCTTTTTGTGGCTAAATTGGATACATGAACCAACAATTGACCAGCAGAGGCAAGATAACACTCATAGAAAATTGCTGTTTGGCTGTATAATAACTATGGGTTCCAATCTGACCCAGCCATTGTCTTTATGGACTTGCTATATTCTTGCCATGTTTTTATGGATTACCTCCAGGTGCTCTTGTTTCCTCCAACACTCCTAGAACATACTGATAGGCAATTGGCTTCATATGAAATTGGCAATATCGTGTGTGTGCATTTAAGAGATAAGAAATTAGATTATGAGTCCCATTCAGATTGTACTCCTCTATGAGCACTGAATTATTGAAAACAATTATTCAAATTTCAGTTTCTCAATGTGTTATTCGTGTCAAAAGAATGCATTTTCCAGCACCCAGTACAAAAAGGAGTATATAATACATTTTGATATAATGTCATTTACAATGATCTTTCTGCATTCAAACCTAGCAATAGAAGCAGGCGGCAGGTTCTTTTTACAGGTATATTGTGAGAATTTTATGTTACCACATAGGCTGTGATATAAGTTAATGGTTCATGGGAGGCCAACTTTTGGAACCTCAACCAATCATTAGAAAGAAATGGGTGCAGGGTTTGTAAAGCACAATGACTCTATTGTACTTCTCATTTGTCTCTGTACACAGCTCCATTTACTTGAATTGGCCAGGAATCATTCTGTGAAATGATGGGATCTCTGTTTCAATGTTCTAGGGTAGGATTCCCCAATCAGTTGTCATAGACGCTATATGTGGCTCTTGGACACTTTGCTTTCGAATTGTAATTGTACACTGGTGGCACCAGGAAGGTCATAAAAACAGTAGAACTTAATGCAGTTCAAATTATAACACTGGCAACAAGGGTCATCGACCTAAATTTTTCTTTTTTTCTGGACAACTTAAACAAAAATCATGGACAACATTTCAACATTTTTATGGACACATTGGATACTATACTCAATGTTAAAGATTATACATAATAAATGTTTATAGGTCAGATACGGATATGATCTCATTAACAGCACTACTATGATCTGAAAAATGATGAAACTACAGTCACCTATACCCTGCTCAAGTACCACCAATTTCACCAGGATACATCTATTTTTTTTTTATGGACACTGGAAAAAAGTTTCCTATTTTTACAGACTGCCCAGGGATTTTGGGGCGGTTGACATCCTGCTGGCAACTAACAATAGGTTAAGGCTTCTTTCACTTGAGCGTTTTATCGCAGCTATTTGGTCGCGATAAAACGGTGTCCTAAAATCGCGACCATCTGAAGCATTGGATTCTAATGCATTTGTTCAAATGGGAGCTTTTTGGCCGGCCAAAAAATATAGCACACACTGTGCGCATTTGGGCCAGCTGCTTCTCCGTGACACTGGAAAACATAGGACTTGTCCTATCTCTTGCAGGAATACGCCAGCCGTTCCCATAGACTCGTATGGAAGCCTATGAGAGCTGTCAAAAAAGGGAAGTGGGAGGGAGTTTAGCAGCAGCTCGCAATTCTAAAGTTCCTCCCCCTCCCCTTGCTAGCAGCTCCCAAAAGCTGGGGAGGGAAGGTGAGAGAGTTTAGCACGACTAGCTCTGCTAAGCTCCTGCCCCATCCCGCCCCCTCCCCTTGCAAGGAGCCGGCAAGGAGTGGAGAGGGGGAGGGAGTTTAGCACACTAGCTCTGCTGAGCTTCCGCCCCCTCCCTTTGCCGGCAGCCGGCAAAAGGTGGAGAGGGGGAGGGAGTTTAGCAGAGCTGAACACTCTCCCCCCGGTCGATGGTATTCCAGGCTGCGGCGTATATACACTGCAGCCTAGCCGTCTGAACGGGCGAGAAAACAGGAGTTGCAGCTGCGCCTTGGTCATGGCTGCCTCTCATTCATGCAATTTTTGACCACGATGCGGGCGGCCGAAAATCGTACTGCCCATGTGAAAGAGGCCTAAGACTCATGAGACTTAGCCTTATCTTTAATAGGCTTTTTTCCATTTTAATGTTCAGTGTGGTTCAACACTAACTGTCTTATAGGACAGTGGCTTGTGTCCCACAAAAGGGTTGAGACCGCTGTTCTAGGGATTGTAAGGATTCAGAAGTTGGACTCCACTAATCATAAAGTTATGGCATACACTAATTTCATATTGTTAATTGCTGTGGTTAATGAGCAACTGATAATATTTCAATTGCATGTGGCAAATCTCAGCAAAAGGTGAGCTTTATAAGGAAAACAAAAACATTATAGCTATGGAAATAGTCAGCAAGTCAGTAAATCCTAGCGTAATAGTACAGGAAACACTTGGCAATGCACAGCAAATTATTTTCACTTAAGATTGCTTTATTATTCTTTAACTTTGACGTACTGAGATATATATACTGGAAAAGGCATTGTGTTATTTTTGATTAAACAATTCACCAAAAATCAATAGAATATTTTTACATAATGTAAGTTAATATAGTTTATCAACATTGTCAAACACAGAAACTTTGGACCCTTGAGAGAGCCCTTTATGCTCACTTAAGTATATCAAGCTGGTAGCTTAAGAAAACAGACTTTAAAAAGGAACATTATTCCTTCTGAACTATAATGTAATCAAATAAAATGTAATTCATACTTGATATTACAAAAAGGAATTGTCTGTGAGCCAAAAGACTAAATAAATCTATATGCAAGCCTATTAGTCTTATCGTGTTTGTTCCTGTTATGAATCACGGCAGGAACAAATAGACAAGGAGGAGAGATAATTTACAGCTAATCACAGTTGTAAAGCTGCCACCAGTTCACAGATATAAACTACAAGGACAAAATAAATATGGGGAAATATATGGCGAAACATTTGATTTAACTATTCGCGTCTGATTCATTTCATTTATTTGCCAGAAGACTGGAATGATTTCTGGCACACTGATATCCATGCTGTTACTTGTAGGAATTGGATGGTTTAAAACTGTCATTTTCATTGTTGATCTATGTACTCTTCAAAATGTTGCAGAATATACAATGTGAAACTGTCTCTCTCAACAGCTATGGCAAGGAGAGACTCCCAGTTCTTTGCACCTCAGGCATTAAAGGGGTTGTCTCATTAAGACAAAAATAAAGCCAGCCAGGTGATCAGCTGACTCATAGAGGGGATCCAAGCAGGCGGACCTCCCTTAATGAACCAGTTCAGCTATCAGCTGATTATTATCAGCCAACTTTGTTTCAAAAAGGTGTTTTCAGGAGACAACCGCTTTAATAAATGGTGTATCACTTTAATAAATGTCATATCATACGTGATATTCCAAGCATGGCAGCAAAGTTGTACATAAATTACTTATAAAAATGTCATATGCTATGAACATTGTTTTTCTTGCAATATTATAGAAATTAGCATCAAGTATAGTGAAGCGTGTTGATCCAGTGATTAGCATCTTCTGTATTACACCCTCAGTTTAAATGCAACTAGGAACACATTTACATAGAGTTTATAAAGTACTTTTTAGATACTTTTATACTCAATAGTTATCTTTTATAATAGGCATGTGTGAAATTTTCAAAAGTTTGGACAAAAAGTTTGGTTTGATCCAAATTAGTTCAAACTGAACCTGAACTACATCTATACTTGTAAAACCGGTCTGTAATACTTTCTAAAACTTATAACCCTGAGCTAGTCATACTTATAGCCCTGTATAACATTTTTAAATCACCTAGGAGTGTATCTAAGTACTTTTAAGCTGTTTTTAAGGCCTCGGTCACACGGGCCATTTTCCGTGCGGCCTGCGCATGCGATCTGCGATCTTAGAGAACCATTGCTTTGCAATGGTATCGGACACATGAGCGCTTTTTATGCGCTCGTCCGATAAATTATAGAACAGAAATCGCAGATCGCACCTATCTGCGATCTGCGATTCCTGTTCTCTTTTCTATATGCGCTCAATGGGGCCGGCGGCAGCAGCGCCGACCCCATTGAGAACATATAGTAGACAAATTATTCTCCTCTGCCACAGCTGTAACAGCTGTGGCAGAGAGGAATGATGTTTGCCCATTGAATTCAATGGAGCCGGCAATACAGTCGGCTCCATTGAAAGCAATGGGCTGCCGGCGATCGCACGATGAATTTTCGGGAAGGGCTTAAAAATATAAGCCTGTCCCTGAAATTCATCCAGAAATGTGTAAAAATGAAAAAAAATAATATACTCACCTGCTCACTCACCCATTCATGAATTCATGAATGGGTGAGCGAGTGCTGCCTCTGATTGGCTCAGCGCTGAGAGCTGAGAGCTGCCCCTGATTGGTCCCTGCGCTGAGCCAATCAGAGGCAGCACTCATTCACCCATTCATGAATTCATGAATGGGTAAGTGAGAGCTGCCTCTGATTGGTGAGGCTGTGACCAATCAGAGGCAGCTCATTCAGCAGGCGGGGATTTTAAATCCCCGGCTGCTGAATACTACTCAGAGCAGTTCAGGAGAACTGCCGGCCGGCCGCGGCTGAACTCCGTCTGCCGGGACCAGGTGAGTATATTTTTTTTTTTTGTTTTTACACATTTCTGGATGAATTTCAGGGAAGGGCTTATATTTTTAAGCCCTTCCCGAAAATTCATCGTGAGATCACCCGCAGCCCATTGCTTTCAATGGAGCTGGCTGTATTGCCGGCTCCATTGAATTCAATGCGCTGGACAGCTCCGGCCCGTTTCTAATGAAACGCAGCTAAGAGCAGTTTTTTCGGGCGATTTTTCGACCCCGGTCACGCGATTTGCGGATGCGCATCCGTCATGCAATCCGCAAATCGCGGGAAAAAACGCCCGTGTGACCGAGGCCTAAGGCAAAGGTAGTGTCAAAGTTATGGAAACGTGAATGGTACCCCACGGTAAGTAATAGTTTATTTAAAAACACACTGCACTGGTGGCATTTTTTTATGCTTTATAAAGTTAAAAAAGACCAAAATGTAACCCTTTTTGGTGGCAGACGCCTGACAGTATTCATACATACATGGTGGTAATGGAAGAAGAACTGGAATTTTCCAAGAGATCCAAAAATTATTCCTTTTTGGGGAGTACCAAGAGGAATGATGTCCTGGAAAGTGAAGAAGAAATGTCATTTTTACAAGTGAGATTGTTTGGGGATCATCTGGTTGATCTGTGATTGTGTAGGCCTGGTAGTAGCAGCAGCAGGGGTGGTGGTAAAAGTAGCTGCACAAGCAGCAGTACAGTATTTACCAATGAAGAGGATAGAAGATCGGTGGTTGTGAAGGCCTGATAGAACTGGGCGGCTGCAGGTGTGGCAGACTGGTGATAGCAGCGAGTCAACAGTTGGGTATTACACACTGACCCTAGTGGCTATCTCTCCTTACAATTTATAGCATGTCTTCCTGCTCTCCTGCTGCTTAGTTCTCTGTTATCCTGATCTTCTTACACCTACATCCCTGGCTGAAATGGCTGCCATAGCAATGGTTTATAGCCTTTTATAGTGGATCTGACCTCACCTCTATACTACTTCTTGATTGGCTGGTAGAGCTATTTGCATGGAATTATGGGTTACCCTGAGGTCACGTGAGCCTTGCTCCTTCCCCTTTCTGCAATGTGGCAGATGCAAATGTAGTGGGTTTGACCAGGACAGATCACTCGAGGTTCGGGTTAGTGCCAAACCAAACATTTAGCAAAATTTGAAATGAAACAGGGTTCGACTGTTTTGGTTCGCTCAACCCTACTCCTAAAACATGCATAGGTTAACTGTCCTCCTATAAATTTGCTATTGCGAAGTGAAATTAGATTGTGAATTCCATTGAGGAAAGGGACCAATTTGAATCTGCTTAAGAATACGTTCAGGAGGAAATAATAAACATACATCCCTTTACATTTTAAACTGCCTGAGGGCATTTTTTTATGTTTTCAACTAATAACCCAACATTTCTGTACTTTTCAAGTAATTGTTTTCAAACATTTCACTTAGACGTCATGCACACAGCAGAGTCCAGTGTGCTGCCATATGTTGCCTAAGGCAGCTAATTACGGAAGTATTCTTCCCTAGATTCATATGGAGATATACAGCAGGCTTTTTTCTCTTGGATTCATAATAAATATGACAAAAAAAAGTCGTAGTCCATCAAATGTTTTAATACAGTGTTGTTTGGAGGCGCCATAAATGATTATTAATATTTGTTTTTAAAGGGACATTAATTCCAAGGCACTGTACAAATAAAGAATAGGGTTACATTTCGCTACATATAAGCTGAAAATGCAGGAATGGTAAACAGCAAGTATCCACTAAATGGCCAACAAATTGATAGAAGGGGAGAAACGTTCCTGTAGGTTGTAGGCTTGTCTTAAGAGGTGGGTTTTAAGGTTCCTTTTGAAGCTTGCTCACGTGATTGAGAGTCTGATGGATTGTGGTAGCGAATTCCAGAGTATAGGTGACACGGGCAAAATCCTGGAGACGATTATGTGAAAAGCACACTAGGGGAGAGTAGAGAAGATCTTGTGAGGATCAGAGGCTATGAGTGTTGAGGTATCGGGATACTATGGAGGTGACATGTTCTGGACAGTCTTGCGTGTTATTGATAATAACTTGAACTGGATTCTCTGGGTGATAGACAGCCAATGAATGGGTTGGCAGAGGGGAGAGGAAAGAGAGTAATGGGGAGAGAGGTGAATAAGCCAGGCAGGAGTATTGAGAATGGACTGAAAGGGTGCAAGTCATTGGAAGGAAGGCCACAAAGGAGAATGTTGCAGTAGTGTAGTCGGGAGACGATGAAGGCATGTACTAGCATTATTGTTGACTTGGGGTTATGGTCTCATAAACATCTATGGATGCTGTACCCCAACATGATATAACAACTTCTAGAAAGTGGTTATATAATTAAATTTGTGCTATTGAGTAGAGTTGTATTGGTACAATCACTAAACTACCACATTTGGTAGCCTCAATGTCTCAATCATGTTGGTTTGTATCCAAAGTATACAATCCTTGTGCATATAATATGTGCATATTCTATAAGCACAGGAGGCTTCTCTTCACACTTTACTGCGCTCATCTGAACGAGCCCTAAAGCTCACTACATCCACAAATGTGTTATAGTTCTTTAAATGACACGGTATGAGTGTCACATACTGTAACTTTGAAGGACCAAATTAGATAAAGCCAATAGATTATACTCACAGACACATCTCATAAAAAAACAACATATAATTTAAAAAAACCAAATATGATTGTTTCACTCTGCTCAGTTCCAGTTCACCTCTTATTCCAGGGCTCCAGATGTATCTGTGCATCACCGTGAATAGACCTGGAGTTCAATTCATTCTCTTCCCCATGAACTGTGAAGATTGGTTTCTTCTGCTTTCACAGTATACATCTGTTTGATGTGTAAGGAGTGTATACAATTTATATGACTTTGGAGAATTCCTTTAATTCTTTTCTCCAGGTGGATTGGATGTCCTTTGTACATAAGGCTTCCTTCTATATTACATCAGAAAGGCATGGCCATCTGATTAGGCAGCTAGGGTAAAATACAGATATACAATGTTGGAGAATGGGAACTGATGAATGAGGGTTTATCATGGTTGCATGTACTAGCCTGTGCCATTTTATTGTCTTTCAGAAGTTGATTTCATCGTAGAGTACACTACATGTAAAAAAAAAACACCTGTGGTGCACGGGTTTCCACAGGCTGCGCCAGACATTACTACTTTCATTTGCCAAGTGTTACAAAGCCAAAATGAGTAGGCCTTAAAGCTAAACTGAATTTCTATAGTTGGATACAAGGAAAAATGAGGCGTATTAACTCAGGAACATTTTTTTCATCTAAACAAATCATATTGTTCATTTTGGCATATCATTGGCACACCCTTAAGATTTAGAAGTGCCAGATAGTTTCCTTTAGCTGCTTAGGAATTAATTGTAAATACCAGACAGATGGATAGGTCTGATTGAATTGCTGCACCGTTAATAAATGCAGATGGCCTTGAGGAAATAGTCACATACTCTTCACATGCATTTTTAAATATTTGATTTCTGTAATGAAATCATATTGTTCTCTTTCCAAAGGTTGAGGAAGCTTTTCCATAACACCATAATAGCGAAGACCCAATAAATGAATTGCAGTGTCGCAAATATATAGACAGAACTCATTTTAAGGCAATTGAAGAGACAAAAGCCATTTAAACTTGTGACAAGTTACACTTTGTCATTATTTAAATAACCAAAACTAGGCCAAAATGCAGAAGCAGTGTGTGAAAAATTAAGCACACCCCATGAATCAATAGCCTGTAGAACCACCTTTAGAAGCAGTAACGTTAAGTATTTTATTTTCTGTATGACTTTATCTGTCTCTTACAATATTCTGGAGGAATTTTGGCTGAGCATTAGTTTATGTACAGTTCTCTTGAGGTCCTGCCATAGCATTTCAATTGTGTTGAAGTCTGGGCTTTGACTGGGCCATTGCAACACCTACATTATTTTCTTCTTCAGTCATTCTAATGTAGATTTGCTGGTGTACTTTGTATTATTATCATGTTCTATGATCAAGTTTCGGCCAAGCTTTAGCATTTGGATAGATGGCCTCACATGTGACTCTGCAGCTGGCCCCATTGAAAGCAATGGGATGCAGGAAACCTCCGCAGTGACTTTTGAAATATAAGCCCTTTCCTGAAAATCATCCCTAGCTGGTGTAAAAAATAAATAAAATATATACATCACCTTCTGCTGCTGTCTGGGCTCTGGCACATCTTGTCGCTTGTTTCCCGGCACTGATCAAAAGAACTTTCAAGAAGTGGGGATTTAAAAATCCCCGCCTCCAGAAAGTACTGGCCTGATTGGCTGAGCGCTCAGCCAATCACAGGCAGCGCTCAGCCATTCATTGAATGACAGCTGAGCGCTGCCTGTGATTGGTCACAGCATTCAGCTAATCAAGAGGCAACACTCAGCCATTCATTGAAAGTGCTTTAGATCAGTGCTGAGGACCAAGCGACAAGATGTGCTGGAGTCCCAACAGGCGCGAAAGGTGATGTATATATTTTTTTAATTTTTACACCAGCTAGGGGTGATTTTTAGGGAAGGGTTTATATTTCAAGCCTTTCCCCCCAAATCACTGCAGGAGTTGCCTACATCATATTGCTTTCAATGGGGCTGACTGCAGTAACGCCTGCCCCATTGAAAGCAATGGGAGAACATTGTGATCTTCTGCCACAGCTGTGGCAGGGGAATCCTTTATCCCCACATTGAGTCCTCTTGTCACTGAACACTGTGACAGTGCTGTCACAGTGTTCAGTGATAAGAAAACTCCCCGTGGGGATATTTTATGTTGAAGGCGTACTTCCCCAGCGCACGAATGTCCTATCTTTTGCAGGTGCGAGTATTTTGCACCTGTAAAAGATGGACATCTGAACATTACATAGGGAAACACTGGTTCTATCAGACGCAGGTTTTTTTGCGCATTTAAGCGCTCGCAAAAAAACGCTCATCTGACTTCGCCCGAAATGTGCATCAGGAGCTTTATGAAATGTGTTTCCATTGTCAAGCAGCTGCATACAAGCCTGAAATCAAAATGTGCAATGTTACAGATCTGCTGGAGTGGGTTAGAGCATGCTGCCACTGGACTCTGGACCTGTGGAAATGTTTTCCCTGGAGCCTTTTGCTCAGAAGAAATACTGCATGTAATAAAAGCCTTAACCGCTTAGTGACCAGGCCTGTTTACGCCTTAATGTCCAGACCAAATTTTGGAAATCAGACATGTGTCACTTTGACATAGACTAACTTTGTAAAGGTTTTGTATATCCAAGTGATTCTGACATTGTTTTTTCGTCACATGTTGTACTTCATTTAGGTGGTGAAAAAAGTTTGATAGAATTTATGCATATTTATGAAAAGCACCAAAATTGGGAAATTTTTGAAAAAATTGTCATTTTTTCACATTTTCAACTGCAATATCTCAAATATGTGCAAACATACTATACAAATTTTTGATGAGATATATATTTCCATCTGTTTACTTTATTCTGGACACATATTTGAAAAACTTCAGTTTTTTTAACCATTTAAGAGACATACACATTTAACATTGATTTTTAACATTTTGAGGAACATTTTCCTTTCGTACATCAAGCCAAGATTGCAAAGGCTCATAGGTGTCAGAATGATAGATACCCCCACAAATGACCCCATTTTAAAAACTACACCCCTTATTTATTCACTGAGGGGGTCAGGAGTATTTTTACCCTACAGTTTTTTCAGGAATTAATGCAATTTAGAAAAAATAGTTTTTGCAAATATGTCATTTAAAAGATGGGATTTGTTTTCTATAGTGCACATGAAAATGAGTATTTGCACCCAAAATGGATTCCCTCATTTGTCTTGTGTTCAGAAACATACCCATTGTGGCCCTAATCTTGTGTCCGTACGCACAAAAGGGCCCAACACGAAAGGAGCAGCCGATTGGTTTTAGAACAGACATTTTG
Organism: Eleutherodactylus coqui; assembly: GCF_035609145.1. Classification (NCBI taxonomy): domain Eukaryota; kingdom Metazoa; phylum Chordata; class Amphibia; order Anura; family Eleutherodactylidae; genus Eleutherodactylus; species Eleutherodactylus coqui. The sequence continues at coordinate 409,824,804 of NC_089837.1, read as the reverse complement.
CTTGAAGGCGTTTTAGGCTCCATTGCCCACTTGTAGACCCCTTGAGCAGCCAAAACGATAGAAACCCCCCACAAATGATCCCATTTTGAAAACTAGACCTCTTAATGCATTCATCTAGGGGTGTACTGCGTATATTTACCCCACAGTTTTTGAATGAATCTGAGCAAATCAGAAGGAAAATATTACGATTTTCGGTGCTCAAACCGAAAGGCGCATCAAACTTCAACTGTCTTAACTTTTATGTAATCGCCTTTATCCAGTGGATAATGGCAATCACATGAACGGGGACTGCTCACTGCGGCCCACGGTCACTGCTCCAGGCTCTTGGCTACCTTTAGTAGCCAGGAGACTTTAAATTTAACGGGCCCTCCACAGCTTCTGCGCTTGCGTCCACCATTTTGCTGATGGGCACATGCGCCAAAGTTGGGGAAAGGGCTGCGGATAAAGATCCAGGTGGCCAGGACACCGCAGAACATTGCAGAAAAGGCAGGTGAGTATTTTCAGCTGCCCTGATGGATCTGAATCATCAGGGCAGCTGAATCTTTAACTTTTTTCAACTTTTTACTAACTTTTACATGATCGCTGGCATTCAGTAAATGCCGGCGATCATGTGACCGGGGGATGGGACCCGCGGCCCGGAATGGCAGCTCCAGGTTGCCGGCTACCTCCGGGAGCCAGCAGCCTAGGGCTGTCACGTCCTCAGCTTGCAGGGCCTCAATCCCTGCAGGAAACATGTTTCTAGGTCCCCAGGGAATAAGGCCCAGCAAGCTAGGACGTAAAAAGGTAATGGGCTAGTCCCTAAGGGGTTAAAGGGTTATTCTTTAACCATTGAAAACCTATCTTCAGGATCGGTCCCCAGTAGTTTATCAACAATGGCCCATTGCTTGGAATCCCCACCAATCAGCTGACCGTTTGCTTCACTCTAAATGCAGCAGGCCAGATGTTGTCATAGGTGGTCAGAGAAGGAAGTATCTGGCTTCACTCCCATTGAAATGGATGGAAGCACAGCCCCCTAATACAGTTCCTGCTTCTAATTGCAGTAAGAACCAAATGTCCAACCCTGATTGCAATGAGAAGTCGGAAGTGTAGTAGGAGACATTGCTCCCATTGATCTAAATGGGAGTGAAGCTGGCTATTACACTTCCTTTCTTGACCACTTATGACAATGTCCAGCCCGATGCATTGACAGCAGGCTGAATTATTTGCACATCATGGAATTCTTGAGCAGCAGGCCACCGGTGATCAACTACTGATGACCTATCATCAGGAAACTCCATTAGTGTTTAAAGTCCTGGAATACTCCTTGAAATGATGGAGGGAAGAAATAATTAATTTCACTTATCAGTAAAAATGTGCACTCCACAAATGTTTAATCTCCTTCACAATCAAGTGACAATTTTCCCTCAAACTGCTGTGACTAAACAAGTCTCTCTTCAATAAGATCATGAATTCCAAATGTGTGGCTTGACCACAACCAGCTAATTAAAGATCAGTTTGTTAACCTCACATCTGCTTCAGGTAAAGTACTGGAAAAAATCTCAGTGGAGAGAAAAAGCACGTTGAAGTGTAAACTATAATTAGCTGCAAAACCTCTGTATGACGTCTATAATTACATGAGATACTCCAAAATAGCAATTTATCTTTAAGAAATAAATTAACTATTAGTGATGCTTTGATTACTACATTTCCTCGTATTCACGACAAACTGGAATTCTGAGCCTTGAATTTCAATGTGATTCATTGTGTATGTGTTTATTATATAAGGGCCCTTAAATGTTGCTGGTGGTCTAGTTTCTTGAAAGAAGTTTGACTCTGACAGGAAAAGAAGCGGCTCGTAGATTATAGTTGCACCAAATGACGCAAAAAATATTTACTGCATAGGAGCTTTGCAGAAGAGGTTTTTCAAGTCCTAGTGTTGCCTTCGGAACCTGCCAACTCTTCTGGAGTTAAAGGAGTACTTTGGTAACATTGAAGGGACCTTTTAATATTAAGGTAAAGTTGTTTTTCCATCAGATACATCCAATGGCATATCTACAGAATAGCTCATAATTGTGTGATAAGTGTGGGTTCCATCTCTAAAACCCTTTTTTGTTGGCGAAATGGGGTTGGATTGACAGAGACAGTACACCTTATAGACTGCAAAGGCAAGTTTATGATAGTAATGGAAAGGGTTGGGAGATCAGTAAACCTATCACAAATTTATGGCATATGCTATGTCCTATGGAATCCCAACAACTGTAGTAAAAATACAACTTGAAATATATCTAGGCCTTTGGGGCACTATGTTCGGGCCTTTAAGCTGGTCTTACAACCTCTAGCTCCCACACAATGAGGCCTACTGTCCATCTTACATCAGAAAAGACTCTTAAATTAGAGGTGCAGGCCATGGAGCTGGCATATTAAGTACACAGAGTCCACAGCTAGCTCCAAAGGCCATGAAGACACGCCATGCAGGTTGAGACATGCACCCTCAACTTCAACTCACTGACAGGCTTGAGATTTCTCTACCACTACTGGACTCCCCTGGTCATCAGCCCACTGGCAAGCTCTTGTCCTCTGAAATCTAAGGGTATATTCAAACAGGTGCAAGTTGTATGATGGTACAAGTTTGAAAAATCACTTCCTGTCCTATTTTTGTGTGAGTCTTGCACAAGAATAGAACATGTAATGTGCATATTGCAGAGCTCAAGGAGAGAATGTCAGTGTACTGTGCCATGCAAGTTGCACATGAGAATCTCAGGTGCAACTCACTCTCGGCTCTGTTAATACGACTGTGGTGAGCTTATCTGAAGGATTACATATCTGCAAAAGTTTGTTTGCTGCAAACTTAAGGGCACTTTTAGTGGGAACGATTATCGTTCAAAAAAATTGTTCAAACAAGTGAAAGTGAAAAATAATCATTCGTTCTAAATGCGAGCCAACAACTGAATGATGAACGATAATCCTTCACTTCTCATTCGTCGTTCATTTTATGCAGGCAAAAAAATCATTGTTGGCTCGCTCACCTATCGTTCAGTTTAAATAGCACTCATTCAGTCACTCTTATTCGCTTACACAGTGAATGTGAAAGACTGAATGCTTCTCGTTTGAATGAGCAAACAATGTATCTGCCTGTCTAAACATGCTGCAGGAGAGAAAATGAACTAGCGATGACGTCACTCGCTCATTCAAATAATAATCAGCTTGTCTAAAAGGACCCTTACTTCTTGCTTCACTAAGGCTGCCTGTCCATGGCCATGACAGAATATCGCTTGTGTCTCCTCGATGAGCCTATCTAATAGATATGCTCCCCACGGAGAATCGCGACAAATACAAGGGGCTGCTGATAAGTCTTTGTCTTTACCCAGAAAAAAATGAGATAGGAATATGAAATTTTTCATTTATTCCACATACTCTCCACTGATGTCAACACACTTCTTACATCGGTATTCCAAGTTCTGTAAGCCTTGCAAAAAGAAGGATTTTGGTTGTGCCTCAAACCTGTCATCCGTAGCAGCCATGGCATCAGAAATGGTGTGAAATTTGGTACCCTTGAGGTGTTTCTTCAGGTTTGGAAACAGATGATAGTCGGAGGGAGCTAGATCTGGTGAATAAGGTGGATGGTCAACCAGCTGGAAGCCTAGCTCCACCAGTTTTGCCGTGGTCACTTTTGCAGTATGTGTGGAGGCATTGTCTTGCAGGAACAAGATTCCTTTGGACAACTTGCCGCGCCTTTCGGCCTTCAGAGCTGCCTTAAATTGGTCCAAAAGTTCAATGTAATGCCTTGCATTGATGGTGGAACTCTTTTGAAGGTAGTCCACTAGCAGCATGCCCTCCTTATCCCAGAACACAGACGCCATCCCCTTAGTGGCTGATTTTTGCACCCTGAACTTCTTTGGGCGAGGAGAACCACTGTGCCTCCACTTTTTTGACTGCTCCGTGGTTTCAGGGTCATACAAATAAATCCAGGTCTCATCCATAGTGACCAGGCGATCCAGGAAGTTCTTATCAGTCTGGAAATGCTGACAAATGGACCGGGAAGTTTTCACTCGCATGCTTTTCTGATCTGTTGTCAAACATTTGGGGACTACTTTGCAGATAGCTTCTTCATGTTCAAATGTTCATGGATAATGACACAAACATGTTCACGAGAAATCCCCATGATGTCTGCTATTCCTTTAGCTGAAATTCGCCGATTCTCCAGTATGAGGTTGTGCACAGCATCGCCTCTCTTGGTCGTCCAGAACGTTCCTCATCATTGGTGCTGAAGTGGCCCATTTTAGTTTGGCAACCCAGTTCTTAACTGTAGAATATGAAGGGCATTGATCCCCCAATGTCCGAGACATATCACCATGAATATCCTTCGCGGACTTTCATTGCAGAAACAAGAATTTTATCACTCCTCTGTTCTCATTTGCTGTGAATATCGCCTTAGACTCCGCCATTTTGTTTTCCCGCGTGCCTAGATCACTGTTGCCATAAGCTACAAACACAAAATTTTGAAAACATATATTAGACACATAAGGCTTTCATGTCATGTAACATTCGTTACCATAGAATGAAAAAAAAGCACACAAACCAAAGACTTATCAGCACCCCCTCGTAGCAGCATGCTGTGATTTTCATTCCGCGAGCGGAGAATTGCTATGATTCTCCGCTCTTGGATGTCGGGCTGCGCTTTCCATAGTTAGCCTATGGAAAGCTTTTCATAGAGTGATCCACGGACGATTTATCGCCATGGATCATCCTATGACTATCGCCCGTGGACAGACAGCCTATGGTTGTTAGTGGCCATCATATTGCTTCTCATCTTTAAACAGGATTCCAGAAGAACGCTTATCCTTTAGTCAACAGAAATGGGTTAACAGTATAATAGAGATGAGCGAGCACCAAAATGCTCGGGTGCTCGTTACTCGGAACGAAATTACCGTGATGCTCGAGGGTTCGTTTCGAGTAACGAACCCCATTGAAGTCAATGGGCGACCGGAGCATTTTTGTATATCGCCGATGCTCGCTAAGGTTTTCATGTGTGAAAATCTGGGCAATTCTACAAAGTGATGGGAACGACACAGTGACGGATAGGGCAGGCGAGGGGCTACATGGTGGGCTGCATCTCAAGTTCCCAGGTCCCACTATTAAGCCACAATAGCGGCAAGAGTGCCCCCCCCCCCGCACTGTCAGCGTAAAGATCGTTCTCCTCTGCCATAGCTGTAACAGCTGTAGCAGAGAAGAACGATGTTTGCCCATTGAATTCAATGGAGCCAGCAATACAGCAGGTTCCACTGAATGCAATGGGCTGCCGGCGATCGCAGGATGAATTGTCGGGAAGGGGTTAAATATATAACCCCTTCCCTGCAATTCATCCAGAAATGTGTTACAATAAAAATATATACCCGCGTATAAGGCGACGGGGCGTATAAGACGACCCCCCAACTGTCACCTTATACGCCGGTAATATAGCGGAGCAAAGAATAAAAAGCATTACTTACTTCTTCAGACGATCTGCGCCGCTCCTGCAGACTGTCACTCCCTCCTGGTCCACGGACTAAAGCTTTCTCTATGAAAGGCTTGAAATCCCCGCCTCCAGAAACACAGCCAATCACACCAATTCAATGACATCACTGTCATTGGCTGTGATTGGCTGAAGGCACGTGTGTTTCTGGAGGCAGGGATTTAAAGCCTTTCGTAGAGAAAGCAATAGTCTGCCGGGAACCAGGAAGGAGCAAGAGCCTGCAGGAGCACCACATAACACCAGGAGGGAGTGACAGCCTGCAGGAGCGCCGCAGATCGTCTGAAGAAGTAAGTAATGATTTTTATTCTTTGCTCCACTGTATTGCCGGCGTATAAGGTGACAGTTGGGGGGTCGTCTTATACGCCCGGTCGCCTTATACGCCGGTATATATTTTTCTCGTAACACATTTCTGGATGAATTGCAGGGAAGGGGTTATATATTTAACCCCTTCCCGACCATTCATCCTGCGATCGCCGGCAGCCCATTGCATTCAGTGGAACCTGCTGTATTGCTGGTTCCATTGAATTTAATGGGCAAACATCGTTCTTCTCTGTCACAGCTGTTACAGCTGTGGCAGGAAAGAAGGATTTGTCTTCTATATGTTCTCAATGGGGTCGGCGCTGCTGCCGCCGGCCCCATTGAGCACGTATAGAGAAGATTTATGGCCTTTAGAAGGACCGTTGGGGTTCTTGAAACCTAAAATCACTCCTAACACTCTCCCTATAGCAGCTCCAACACGATAGCACTTTCCCTGAACTAATGTCAGAATACATCCGTAGCGAGCCGCGGGAGGGGCAAATTTCAATACTCGGGTGACACCTAATCTCGCCAGCCACTCACTGCAGGGGGGTGGTATAGGGCTTGAACGTTGCAGGGGGAAGTTGTAATGCCTTCCCTGTCTTTCTATTGGCCAGAAAAGCGCGCAAATTTCTCAGAGATGATAGTGAAAGTAACCCGAACATCACGTGGTGCTCGTTAAGAGTAACGAACATCCCGAACACCCTAATATTCGCCCGAGCATCAAGCTCGGACGAGTACGTTCGCTCATCTCTACAGTATAACCAAATTTATGTTGTTTTCTTTCAAATGACAATATAGTAACTACTGTGTGAAGTTGTGAACTTCCATTTATACAATACTGTAACCACTCTGCACTTGCTAACAATCCCATCCAACTGGTTATTTTATCCTGTAATGACATCTTTTACTTACACTTCTCCCGCCACCTATGAATTCTGTTAGAATTTGTGAAAAAACACATACAAAACATTAAGCAGAAAAATACTGAAAACGAGAAAAGACATCTGATTGTAGCAATAAAGGCTAAAGACCTAGAAGACCTGTTTATCTCTTGGAATCAAACAGAATAGTATGGTCTTCAGGGAGCGTTCCTACAAATACATTTCTATCAATACCTTCTGCTCATACTGCCTTGCCTGCACCGAAGAACATGATCTGATTATAATTCACTTTGAATGATCTAATCGCACGGCAATATGCATACTGTCTTCAATCATGTGTCTAAAAACAGGTTTTAGACTGTTTAATAAATAACTCCACTTACTTCCTTCCATCTGGAAGACCAGCTGGCTTAAGTATTAACATACACCTGGCACATACCTCATTTGTAAAATATCAGGGAACACAAGACACAATGTAGAACAGTTGACAAGATTACAGAAAGGTTCGACATTTATTGTAGCAAATAGCATCAAAAATGTGCGATGAAGGACGCTCGGTGTTCATTCTGCATAGAGACGTATTAGGCGTTTCTTCTTCTCAATGATGATTTTTGTCTCATTATCTTTACAGAAAATACTTGAACAGTGTCAATTTACCAAGACTGTATAAAACAACATTTTAGCAAAACCATAGTAAAGAACACTGAGAAATGGAAACAGGAAGGTAAAAACCGCAGGCACAGTAGCTGAGCCTTAGTACTTGGGTCTATCTGTAATTAGTAGTTACACTGTGGTGACCGCATAGAGGGCTGTAAGTGAATGCTCTATGTGTGTCAACTTAAGGAAACTTTACTATTCGTAATGCTCACATATGAGTAACATCATTCAGATTTATATTTGTAGATTGCAACTTCCATTTAGAGATCTTCTTAATGACTGCTATACCATTTTGAAGGAAAACAGCCAGCGCACATTCATATTCCTGATTTTTCAGTGCGAGAAATTTATTCCAGAAGATTCAATTATAGGTTACAGCTTATTTTACGAGGGAAAAAATGAATGTTACAGCTGAAAAAGTAATACATTTTTCTGTTACTCGTATTAAGATGAAATGTGCCTGTCATATAGCATCTTAGAGTTAATGCAAGTAGTAAAACAAGAATTCCAAAATGAAATATAGGCGTAGCTCACAAATATTAGTAACTGCCTGACATTTTCTTATCAAACAATTAGTTTTAAACTAAATAAATCAAAAATGATCCAGAATGTCAGAGAAAGTAGTGGCAGGGTTACATAAGGTGAATTTTGTGTGCTTATTCTTTTACGCAGTACGTGACATACTAAGATTAGTACAGAGGAAAACTATGGTGCTGCCTTAATCAACCACTCAGGCAATCATTAAAATTACAGCTTTATGGGCTTCTTTCTGACTGCTGTAATATAACAGCATGTTATAGCTCATGTTATAACTGCAACTGTGAGATTGGATGGTTTTAATGAAAAAAATCATATATAAACCTAAGGCTGAATGCACACGGGTGGATTTGAATTGCGAAATCCGGAGCGGGCCACCGCCTCCGGATTCCGCAGCAATAACCCTCCATAGCATGCAATGCAAAAGTGAATTCTTCATGCACACAATGCTCCATAGCATGCAATGCAAAAGTGAATTCTTCATGCATACAACCAATTGCGGTTTCCGCTCATGGATAAAAATCACAGCATGCTCCATGTTCTTGCAGTGTCCGCACTGACAGCTTTCATTGAAGTCAATGGAAGCCGTCCGATCCACGACCTGTCCACAAATTGACATTATGGACAGGCTGCATATTCCACGGGAAAAGCAGGAGTTTAAAAAAACCTCTACTGCACACCAATGGCGAACCGTGTGGAACATCCACAGAACAGAAAGAAGAAAAAGAAAGCAGATACCCATGGACGCTGCTGCTGCTAGGGACAGATTCTGCTGCGGGACTCTGCATGCAGAATCTGGCTCTGCCATGTGCATGCCTCCTAAAGCAGGTGATCTAAATATTGGTGTAATATGCCTATTTGTTGGTTATTTTGACGCTTTCTGGGACTTTTGCGATTGATGATCTATCCATAGGATAGGCCATCAATAGTTGATTGGCAGGGGTCTGCTCCTTGGGTCCCTGCCAATCAGCTGTCTACAAAGTCACCATCAGTGTGAACAGTGATAAAAGCAGATAGCACTGTCAACATTGCAGTGGGTCAGGTTGCAACTGCAGCCACAACTCCCACTGAATTTAATGAGAGCTCTTCTTGCAATACCAACCCAGACTGCTGCAATATGGAGAGTGCAATCTGGTAGGCCCTAAAAAAAAAAAACAACTATTGATGGCCTACAGGTCATTAGTAAAGGTCCTGGAAAACCCCTTTAAGGCTGTGTTCTCACCATGTTTTAGCTGTACACAGATATGATATCCAGTTTCTGTTAAAAACTATTTTTGTAGCAATGGCTACACTAGTCAGTGCCTTGAAGGGGCTGTCTCAGTTAAGCAAACCCCTGTCAATAGGTCCAGTACAGTAAAAAAAATCAACAGTTACTCACCTCTCCCTGCTCCCCCATTAATCCCCTATTGTTGTCTTTAGTGTCCATTGTCTGTTTACAGGCACCCATGATGTCGCTTTAACCTGCTGTAACAGCCAATGACAGTGCTCAGCCATAATTGTTGAGCGTTGGCATTGGCTGCTGCAACTTGTTTTGTAAACGAGCTCAGTATGAAAAGTGACGTCCAAGGGAGACCGGAGCCGGCAGTGGAGGTCGAATGGGACAGCAGGAAGAGGTGAGTTATTGCTGATTTTTTTATTTTAATGCATGGGGCTAGGTATTTCCTTAATTTGGATAACCCCTTTAACTTACCTTTGTAAATTGAAGTATGCAACTGTTTGAAAAAACATGCACACTTATGCTTATCTCATTGACACATAAGGGAACATTGCAATATAATTTTGTATACCTTTTTAAATAAAAAAAAACCATCCAAAAATACAGCAAAGATTTGGTGTGAAGAGAACCTAATCCAATTTGAAATACATACAACTAATATGCTGTATAAACCAGCTAATGAACTGACAGTAATCCCTGAAGAAGCTGGCATACTGCAATCTGGAGATTTTACAGACCAGTAATAATACAATTACTAAATTTAGGTACTTTAAGACTTGACTGGATTGTAGTTTGAACACAAAAAGTGCGTGATGTGCATAATTTCTGTACTGGTCTTGGTGTTTCATCTGGGAACGTTTCATGGCTTGTATGCAGCTTCAGAGTCCTACTTACTTCTTATAAAACCTCCTATACAAAGTAGCTCTCTCATAAAAAATGCACTACTGTACATCCTTATGTGGAAAGGAGAACAATTATTTGGACTGCCTTGTAAATGACCTGGAAATGACAAGTTCAATAATGAAATATAAAATACTTAGATTTCTCAATATGTTGATTGGAATGTCTAAGAAACATGTTTTATGCTTGGGGAATAACGTCTGGTGCTGTAAACATTAGGATTTAGCTTGTCTGGAACCTTGAATACCATATGTTGACAGATTCTAAATTTGAACATGTAAAAAGCAAATAAAGAAGAATACACAGTTAATTAACGTAGAAAACTAAAATACATTTCTTGACAAAGATTCAACATAAAAAGGTGCAATGAGATAAAATAGACAACTAAAATTTTAGACTAAGGAGCCTGGTAATGAGAATTTGTGTTGTCTTAAGGCCCATTCATGCATAATGATTATCGCTCAAAATTCATGGAAATGAACGAATTTGAGCGATAGTCGCTCAGGTGTTTGTGGTTTGGTAAGTTGACTTTTCAGTCTCATAGGAGGTGAAGCGCTGAGTGAGAAGCCCACGATCCAGTGGAAAGTCTTTCGGTCTGAACGCTCTGCACGAGTGCTGACGACCTTAGCGGTTACGTCAGCGCTTGTGCAGTTGTTTGAAAGACTGTCAGCCTGTGTAAAAGGGCCATTATACTTTCAGTAAACTCAATCAATAAGATTCAATAACTTTCCGTTTTTAAACAATAAGCCTTTAAAAATTGATGGCCTATCAAGATAGGCCATCAATATCTGCTCAGTGGGGGTCCACCGCTCCGGATTCTCATCGATCAGTTGGCTTTAAGGTTGTGACACTATATATTTACATCTGAGCATGAACCTGTTTGTACTCAAAACGCCATATTATTTATTATGACCATTCTGACTACTACAGGCGTTATAACATTCACTTCAATGGGACAAGCCTGTAGTAGTCAGAACAGCTGCTATACATAATACAGAGTTCATAGTATGAACAGGGTTGTGCTTAGATGTAAACACTAAAGAGGTTGCAGTGCTCACATCAGCTGATTGGTGGGGATCTCGAGCGCCAGACCCTCATGGATTAGATACTGATAGCCGATCCTGACACTATAGCCCATAAAACAGATATCATCAAAAGGAAGTAAGGATGGCCGCATGTGATTTATCATATAGGTAGAAAATGTGACTTCTCCATTCATATCTACTAAAATTATATATGACAATCAAAATGCACCATTATATATGTCTATTATATATAACAGTATGTGTGTGTATCTAGCTAGCTATTTGTATATATACAATCATTTATATATGTATATGGAAACTATGGAACTCTCTGCCTGAGGGTGCAGTGATGGCAAACTCGATAAAAGAGTATAAGAGGGGCCTGGCGCCTTGCTTGAGCATTAGAATATTACATGTTATAATTACTAATATTTTCAGAAAGGTTGTTGATTCAGGGATTATGCTGATTGCAAGATTAGAGTCGGGAAGGATTTTTTCCCCTTAAATGGGGAAAATTGGCTTCTACCTCATTGGAGTTTTTTGTTGCCTTCCTCTGGATCAACATTGGGAGGTAATAGGCTGAACTGGATGGATATGTGTCTTTTTCGGTCTTACATACTATGTTGCTATGTTATACTCTCCTACAAAATGGAACCTCCTTGTGGCTTTGCAGTCTGATCTCAGTACTTGCACAGTATTAGTCATATGACCTTACAGGTATCTAACAATGGGTACTCTATGTGAGGATCCGTAATTGGCTTTGAGTACAACGTTGCGCACAGGGTCCACCTGTGTCCTCTTACAGCCCCTGTGACTGCCGGTCATCTCTGCTATGTGACTCTAGCTATAGTGTTTGGCCAATCAGTGCCCCTCTCCTTAGTCCTAGCTGCACCAGGGACATATGCTTCAGTGGACCCCCTAGTTACACCTCTGATTTGATATACCACAGTATCTAAAAAGCCCACAATGTGATGGAAGACATGAAACGTACTTTGAGGATTATTGTTGATAGTTACTACTCATTGAGTAACATTTACGCCGTGTTCACACTTTCAGATCGTATTGTGTTTTTTGCTGCAATATCCCCAAAACCAACAAAGCCTTTTAACAAGCAAGGAATCCCTCTTATCAGCTCATGCATAGGAAGCCTGAGGCTAAAGTTAGAGTTTGATTCAGCTTTTCAGCTTCCAACTTTATAATACCGTACTGGAACATTTTCAATGTTGGTTACTCAATCAAAATCTGTGCTTGGCTTCACCTCTAACAGCTTGACAGCACAAGTTCTACTTCTCTTTATCTCCAGTCATTCTTTTCAGCTCAGTGAACCAGAAGACACCCTGAATGATTCATCTAACATTTATAAACTCTCTCTTAATCAGAAAACCTGTTTAGGATGTTTTTAGATAAAAAGGCACTAAAATACATCTAACACAAGAATCTACTTTAAAAGAAGACATAATCACTAGAGATGACTCACAAATTGTACAGGACCAACATTTCCATATAGAAAAGTGAGATTGACCTTGTGAATCTGAAATGTTGTTACAGTCATCAAACATTGTTAGGCATCTTATATTCAATAAAATGCTAGATACTGCGATCAAGTGTTTTCACAGTTTTCTTGGAAAGACCATTCACAGAATAAAAAAAATTAGGTATTTTCAATATGTCTGTTTGCTGTCATGCAGAAACTGAAAGAATGTCCTTATCACATCCAACTAATTGATTATCTTGTTATAATTATACTTGTCAATGGTTAGGTTATATTAGGCAGTAAGTAAACTATCAGTTCTTGAACTCTGTGTTAAGGCCCATTTACACGGAATGATGATTGTGCAAAATTTGCTCAAATGAAAGTTGGCTAATTAGCTACTTAAAAGTTATGCAGGAGGAGCTGGATACAGTCTCGATAGCTCCGAGAACAATGCAGCTGTTTTGTATATGCAAACAGCTGCTTTGTTCTCAACGCTGTCAGCTGGTGTCCTGATACCAGCTGAAAGAATGCTATCAGCACCGCCTGCTGAGATATTAGCGTGCGATGTTGATAGGCTCATCGCTCATTTCTAGCTTGCTAGAAATGAGCAATAAAAAAACAGTGCACGAAAAAGTGCACAATGGCCGCATGTTTAGACGCAACGGTTATCACTCAAAAGATGGCTTTTTGAGCAAATTTTGAGTGATAATCATTTTGTCTAAATGGGCCTTTAGAAGCAGGAAAATTAGACAAGCGTAAGAATATGAGCAACTCTAACAAGCAGCAAATTGTGATGGGAAGAGAGTCTGAGTATTTCTAAAACAACAAATTGTTTGCGGTATTCGGTGGGTATTACCTACCAAAAGTGGCCCAAATCAAAACAAGTTCATGATTGCCCAAGGCTCACCAATTCACATCTGGTCCAATCCTATAGAAGAGCTACTGTAGCACAAAAAAACTGGCTATAAAAGAAAGTTGCCATAAGACCCTGTGCATCATGATCTGATCCATCTGTAGCTGCAGATCAGTCAACGTGCCAATACTGATCCCTCTAAAATGGGCATGTGAGCTCCAGAATAGGACCACAGAGCAATTAAAATCGGTTCCCTGATCTGATGAATTATGTTTTCTGTTTAGTTGGGTGCTTGTACGTTACTTTTCTGAAGAAGAGATTGGACCAGGATGCACTATAGGAAAAGAGCAAGCCAATGTGATGCTCTGGCCAAAATAAGAAACGAGAAAGGGATGAGCAATGCCTAATATATTCAGATGAGGTGCAACCATAAAGTGTCTAATAATGAATTGAATCTCAAAAGAAGCGCAAACAGACCCATGGAAAAAATGGCAAACACTCCTACATGAAAAAGTGAACAGCTTTATAAAATGTGAAAGCAGCACAAAGACATGAAAAAATGATAAAAGCATTTAAAAGAACAGATCTGTACTACCTGAGCCATAAGAATATGTGGGTTTAGAACAGCAGCAAGACTCCAAGCAACAATAAGCTGCAGCATACAAATCAGTCTCAAGTAAACAGCCCATGGTATACAAAGCCCTATATCCACTATAAGACACAATGTGACATCCTGAAAAATCAAAATAAAGATAGGCTAGGCAAGGACTAGAATGTAATTAGAATCACACATGTTAAAATCATTCCATAGCATGCTGCTCGAGCATTCCAGACCCCACACGTTTCGCTACTGCATAGGTAGCTTCATCAGAGCTCTATGAGTGTAAACAATAACCTTATTTTTGTACCATATTCATAATACAAAAAAGACTTCACCTGCTCGGATAAAGGAGTGTCCTGGCGCCCCATCGCACAACAGCACATTCAGTTCTGCAGATTAGGAAATGTAGACAGAGTATATTTACAGTATGGCTACAGTAGATGCGTTGTTAAGATCATGGCTTAATCAGCTCTTCACAATATTGATTTGCCTTCAGAGACATGAACACCCTTATCCAATCTAAGAAACAGGGGACCCTAATTGTGAAGAAATTAGACACATTAGAGTTAGGAAAAAAGGATTTTGCAAGAGTACAGCCCTGTGGAAATAAATATTCCTCAAAAAATAATGGAAAGAAAAACAGAGTGGAAAGAGGTAAGAGAACAGACTTCATTTATGTTTGGGCCGAAACGTAATGTATACCTAAAGGGGCTATGTCATCACATACATATCAGAGACGGCACTGGTTCCAAGAGAAGACTTCTGAGAGGGTCACCCCTTTTATGATGTCTGTCTGCCCTGATAAGGCATGTGGAGAGGAATCATCTTCATTAGACAATGCCTGTAAGTTTTACTCTGGTATCCTAGTACTGCTCCCCATCAGGCCTATGTATGGATTTGGTCTCGGTGACATTTCATCCATAGTGATTTAATGTCATATGGCAGCGACTGGATAATGCTGCCTTGTCATGTTAAATCACTGCGGCATATGGCATACACAGAACCAATCCAACCAAAGCAGAACCTATTATCTATCTATCTATCTATCTATCTATCTATCTCATATCTATCTATCTATCTATCTATCTATCTATCTATCTATCTCATATCTATTTATCTCATATCTATCTTTCTATCTATCAATCATCTATCTATCACATATCTATCTCATATCTATCTATCTATCTATCTATTTATCTCATCTATCTATCTATCTATCTATCTATCTATCTATCTATCTATCTATCTATCTCATGTCTATCTATCTGATCTATCTATCTATCTATCTATCTATCTATCTATCTATCTATCTATCTATCTATCTATCTATCTATCTATCTATTTATCTCATCTATCTATCTATCTATCTATCTCATATCTATCTATTTATCGATCTATCTATCCATCTGTCTCATATCTATCTATCCATCTGTCTCCTATCTATCTATCTATCTAATATCTATCTATCTCATATCTATCTATCTAATATCTATCTATCTCATATCTATCTTTCTATCTATCTATCACATATCTATCTATCTATCTATCTATCTATCTATCTATCTATCTATCTATCTATCTATCTATCTATCTATCTCATATCTATCTATCTAATATCTATCTATCTATCTATCTAATATCTAACTATCTAATATCTATCTATCTATTTATCTCATCTATCTATCTATCTATCTATCTATCTATCTATCTATCTCATATCCATCTATCTATCTGAGACTGGATTTACAGAGGGGAGTGCAATATCAGGATGGTTTCACACACTTGTATGCACAACTGTGCTTGGTGCTACAGAGTGTAGTTGTGAATGAACGCCTTTTTTTCCATTATCAGGCTCCTCAAACTCCTTGCCATAGCACAGTAGTTTGAAAAAACCTGCAGGAAAGATAGGTCCTGCCCTACATGTGTGAGAGATAGGGCAAGTCCTATCTTTTCTCAGCTGTACAATTAATGGGCGAAAAGCCTGATGAAAACAAAAGCATTGAAATCACTTGAAATCAAAGCTTTCGTTTTGTCCAGTTATGCGGCTGTGATTATCACAGTCACATAATGGGACAAAAACACGCCCATCTGTTTAAACCCTCAGTCTGAGAAACTCGGACCTGTATCGCACTTGAAATCCTGCGATTTGTGCTGCGAGTACAATGCACTTCGCAAGGAAGAATGCATTGCATCTCTACAGCAGGGGACTTTCACGCTTGTTTTTCACACACGTAAAAATTACATGTTGTTTCAATAGAAAACTTAAAAAAAATTGCCTAGAAATAGGACATTCAGTAATTTTTTAAAATGAATTAAATGATTTAAATCCATTGGTCATTTCCACGTGCCCTTGGGTGCATTCACATGGCCGATTCACACCTGTAATAACTGACTGATAGACATATGGTCAGATATGGTGCGTATAAATGACCAATAGGTTTAAATGATGTCATTTACATGAGGGATTTTTTTTCTCAGACTGATATGAAAAACAATTGCTGCACATCCTATTTCTGGGTGATTTTGAGTTGGCACTCACTGTATGAATGCACCCTAAGGGCTCTTACCCACTTGCATTTTTTTAACACTGCGATATCGCTGTGTTTTTTTTACACAAATGTCATTGGGACTTTCTAATGTTAAAAATGTATCACACAAAAATCCAAAAGCACAAACTTGCGATGCGTTTTTAACATTAGAAAATCCCAATGACATTTGTGTAAAAAAAAAAAAACCCCGGCGATATCACAGTGTTAAAAAAATGCAGCAATATCGCAACGTTAAAAAAACGCAAGTGGGTAGGAGCCCTAAGCCTGATGTGGTGCAGTTTGTTATCTAAACAACTCTGCCCTTGGGTGTATGCATTATGTAACTACACACTGTGCCTCACCCTCACTCATCATCACCATAGCATCTACAAGGTGGGCCACGGAAAAGTAGGCCAGCACCACACTTTTATGAAAGCTGTCTAAAAGAAATCTGTCTTTGTTGTCCATAACAACCAATCACAGCGCAGCTTTCATTCCCTATACTGCTGAGGTAAAATGATAGCTGTGTTGTGATTAGTTGCTATGTGCAACAAAGATTTAGATAGCTTTCATAAGAATGTAGTGCCGGCCTGATTTTCCGCAGCCCACCCTGTATGACAAACTTCACTGTTTACCAGGAAATATTTTAATTAGATGCGCTAAGAATAATAGAAAACCCTGCGGAGGCTTCAGAAAATTTTCCACCAGTGTCTACAAAAGTAGAATGGCGGGGGAACATGCAAAGGATCTCCATGTTGGTTTGCCCTATGTATTTTGTGTTTTTACAATAGCTGATGCCTTTCAATTTTATTAGGCTACATTCACATGGGTGAGCGTGATATTGGGCCCAGAGAAACTCGACCTGATATTGCGCTTGCCAATGTGCATTCTTCATGCCGATGTGAAGCATTATTGATTCAAAAATGCCTTGCATCACTTCTGTGAAATTGCGGTCCTCAAGTGTGTGCTTCATGCACGTCAAAGGATCGCAAGCGTTTCCCATTGATTTCAATGGGAAACATCACATCCCACAACATGCGAGTGCCACCTGATGTCTTTTAAGACCCCACTGAAAACAACGGGCGAGGCATTCCGCAGGAATACCCAAAGATGGAACATGCTGCACAAAACTTGCACAAGAATATCACTGGTGTGAATATGCCTTTACTCATAATTCTACTGGATCATTTTCCTGAACATGGACATTATATATATAGATTGCAGTTGCCGTTCTGTGGTGGTCTTTTTACTAGTATATATATATATATATATATATATATATACATATATATACACACCGGTATATATATATATATATATATATATATATATATACATATATATATATATATATATATGAAACTAATATATATATATAGTTGTTTTTTTATATTTTCAAGGTATGGACTATTTTGGGATTCATCTGAATCTTTAATAACCCCTTTAATAATACCTATTATGCCTATTATACCTATTAGCCTCCCCATATCTAATTAAAAAAATAGGCAATTGTATCTATTCAGCATGTTTATTTGTTCAACATTTTAACCAAAATTGCAAATACTGCTTACATGCTGATTTTGATACATGGGCTTTAATAGGCCTTTGGGAGGGGGTGATATTTTGCAACATGCATGATTACTTTTCCTTAACGCTGATATTTTCTAATGGGTATTGATGATTTTGATGCTCACCCGCTGAATGATGGTTACTTTCGTGCTTCTGCAATGAAGGCAGGATGACCTTGTCCTCAAACTCCTCGCTCTCCCTGTCTTTTCCTGTCCTATTTAAAATGTTCCTCCCATCAGGTGGCATTTTTGTACTTGATGTCATTTCCAAGGAGCATATGAGGACTGTAAAAACATTAACATGTGTCATATACTGTATATTATATATGTTTCGTGAAGTCACATGTTCCTTAGTGATGGAGTGTGAATTACATGGAATGTGTACTTACAAACTTGTACATGGTTAACTGATTTATTGTTGATTATATTGGGATGAGTGCTGCTGCATATCTGCTGCTTTTCTTAACCTAATAATTTGGGCAGGATGTTCCTTTTCACGTGCCAATCACTGAATAACTGATTTATAGTTTTAAAGAAAGAGGTTCTTCAGCAGCTGTGTATTATACAGTTCTGTTATTCAACTGCTGCAAAACAACATAGAACACAAACCAATGCTACACAACTTGTTTTTGAACATGAAGAACACATCAATTAATGGCAGATAGGAACTTACCCTTACTTTTTATAAGAGGTTGTGCAACAGCTGTGGCATGTATTATAGTGCATAATGTACCTGTTAGTACTTCAATGATCTTTTCATTCAAAGGGATGTGATGTCCTTGGTAGCTATTGAATAACGTGACTACAAGATGTAGGTATCCCATTAAGGAAGAATCACAGAAACCAGAAGAGTACACAAGGGGCTGGTTATACTGTTGAGACCGCCCCATTGAAACCCTATTAAAGTCTATGCAGATGTTTTTTGAATATGACCAGTTGGCTGAGCTGTCGAAATTTTGACCAGCAGCGTAATTGATCACTCATGATGCTGTCAGACACAGTGCAGCTCTTTCATAACCTCTTTGGTCTCCTGCATGCACTCTAGTGTGAGAGTAGCAGCCTGAGTGATAAGGTTTTGGCTGCACTGCTGTCCAGAGTTTCAGGGGAAGAGGGCATTGTTACACAGAGTGGCACTATTATTTTGGTGGGGGAACAGAGGGGAAACTAGTACTTAGAGAGACAAAGGAGGACATATTTACTTTGGTGGGGGCACAGAAGGGGCACTGTGGTGGCAGAAAAGGAATTACTGTTACTTAACGGAGCACAGAAGGACATATTTACTTTGGTGGGGGCACAGAAGGGGCACTGTGGGGGCACAAAAGGAATTACTGTTACTTAAAGGGGTTTTGTCATAAAAAAAAATTATCTAAACTTACCTATTCCTTCCCTGTCAGTCTCCTTATCACATCTTCTCCTGGTTGAGCTTCTCCAGTGCCCCAGGTCAGCTCACTGCAGGCTGGGCCCAGCTTGTTATGAGGGCTGGTTATCACAAACTCCTTCCTGCTGGGTCAGTGAAGGTCACATCCCTGTGCTGTAGCTTCACTGCCTAGGAAGGAATTGTAATCTATTTCAGAGATAGCTCGCATGAGCAATCTCTGAAGAAGATAGGCAGTCCTCCTGCTGGCCTGTGAGCTGTGACATAATGTACATTGGAAGACTGCCAACTAGATGTACATAACCTCACAGGAAGGAGAGGAATCAGACAGCTGGAGCTGAAGTGACACCCTGGACTGCAGGAGACAGGAGAAGATAAGGGAGATGAAGATCTGGTAAGTAGACTGATGGGGGAGGAATAGATAAGAATAGCATTTTTCTTTTTTAGTGACATAACCCCTTTAAGAGAGCACAGAAGGACATTATTACTTTGGTGGGGGCACAGAAGAGGCACTGTGGGGGCACAAAAGGAATTACTGTTATTTAAGGGGGCGCAGAAGGACATTGTTACTTTGATGGCGTTGGAGAGGGGGCTCTATTACTTTGATGGGGCATCATTACTTTAGTGTGGTCACAGACAGTGAAGGGACCTTTTGAAAATATGCTGATGATAACTTTTTATTCTTGGAAGTCTTTTTAACTATTAAGAAAAAAAAATCAAATCAGTGTTGGACAAATGTTAATTTACAACCTATTCCTAACTAGAGCAAATGTAGCAAACAATTGCCAGTTATATAACCCTTAGCTTAGTGTAAACTGGCAATCATTGTAAAATAAACTGAAGGCTAAAATCTGTACTTGCAACATGGTCTTGCAGGCCACAATATATAGGTCCACATTACAAAAGCTAAGGGCGAAAGGCAGTATGTGTAAAAAAAAATGTAAAGGAAATAAATGGGTATGAGCATTTTCAAATAGTCCCTGGCGTTCAGAAAGTAAACCATTTCTAACTAGTGGAAGGTATGGCTCTTGCTGTGTTATTAAATGTTCTATACATATGAGTTCCAATAAGATTGCATTCCAGCCTTTATTATCACTGGTAAAAAATGCATTCTTAAAGGGAACTTGTCAGCTTGAACATACAGTCTATTCTGCAGGCAGCAGGTTATAGAACAGGAGGAGCTGAGCAGATTGATATAAAGATTCCTGTATTTTATTCATTTATATCTCTGAACATCCAGGGTTGAACAGTCCAATGGGCGGTCCTATTAGTGACTCCGGCTATCTTTGTATGACTGTGCATAGGTAAACAGCTGTCAATCACTGATAGGACTACCTTCTGGACCTCTAAGCTCTCAATAAGCAGAGATATAAATGAATAAAATACAAGTTATACTGAATCTCTCCCCTTAAAACTATATATCATATGCTCAGCTCCTCCTATTCAGTGGCATGCTGCCTGCAGAATGGACTGCATGTTCAAGCTGTCAGGTTCTCTTTAACTGTTATACGTATTGTATAAGAAAAATACATAAAATTAAAAAATATATAAGACAAATGATGAGCAACATTTTAATTCTTATCAAATGGATGAAGTGACACATATGTTCTTTTATTTAACTCCTTCATCACTATGCAGTTCAGCATTGGGGTCAGTATTGTTCTGATATCATAATTTCAGCATAGAATGGGTCAAAGTTTCTAAGCGGTTGAATTCCAAAGTGATGACACTGCCACTCATCGTAGTAATTACTGTACAATTACTGAAAAGGCAATGACCTTTGGGTTGGAATTCTGTAATCATTTTTATGCTTGAATGTGAAGGGGGTGTAATTTAACCTTTAAATACTTTGTATCAATTACAGCACAGTATCTATTTCATGTCAGGGTTTAAATGCAGTGGAAATAAATAAGATTATAGTATTCAGGAAACTGAAAAGAAGGAAACAACTCTGGTTGTTAAACTGCTGGCTACTGTTCAAGTCTAGTGATTTTTCCACATGACCTTGGGAAAAAACAGCTTAACTCATTGGGTAACGTGTAAAGTGCATTGTAAATAAGATGATGGTTTATAGCTTAGTCTTCCTTTGATCCCATGATATAACCTATGAAATTGTAGTTGGAGTAAGTTCAAGAGACTGGAGAGTAGAAGAGTAAGGCTGGGGTCACATATCCTGGTAGTCGTGTGGCACATTTGTTGTCCATGTTTTCATTCTCACAATTGCGATTGGATTAAAGGTGTTTTCCATGGATAATTGGTCATCATTAGTTGATTGGCTGAGGTCTGTCGCTTGGGACTCCAACCAATCAGCTGAGCGGGTGCATGCTGTCAGCATCCAAATACACAGTGGCCGGCGCTTGTAACTGCAGGCACAGCTCCCATTGTTTTCAATGAGAGCTATGTCTGCAGTTACAAGCACTAGCCACTACATGGGAGGTCTGTGCAGAGACTTCCGCTCCAAATACACAGAGCTCAGAGCGGAAAGCTGAGTCAAGCCGAAGGCTGAGTCAACCTTTAGCTGGCTACTTGAACCATTGAACTCGCAACCTTCAGGTCATGAGTAAGAGCTTAGAACTACATTTCTGCTGCCTTAACACTCTGTGCCACACAGGGCTCTGT
This sequence comes from Eleutherodactylus coqui, assembly GCF_035609145.1. Taxonomy (NCBI): domain Eukaryota; kingdom Metazoa; phylum Chordata; class Amphibia; order Anura; family Eleutherodactylidae; genus Eleutherodactylus; species Eleutherodactylus coqui. The sequence goes on along the minus strand of NC_089837.1, from coordinate 409,802,779 downwards.
TAGTGTATATATAGGTCCTGATTAAAGGAACATTAAGGCTATACACATAAGGGCACTTTTACACGGGATGACTGATGGGCGCTGACAACTGCCTCAAAGATTATTGAAATTGCTGTCCCAAAACTTATTAGGAGCGATGATCGTTCACTAAATAGAGGTGCAGCTTGCTCGAGATCCTTTTTGGCTGCCTGCTACTATTCAGAGTAAACAGGCAGCTGTTCATAAATGAATGACTTCCTCTTTAAACTAGGCAACAGTCACTTGTTAGTCAGGTGAGCTGAAAATAAAGGGACTCTGATAAGTGAGCGGTTCTTGCATCCATGTGCTTACACAGGATGACAGTCGCCTATAATCACTCTTTGAAGTGATTACTAAGGTGACTATTGGCCTGTGTAGAAGTACCCTAGTATAGCCGTTGACAGCTATCACCCATGATAACTTCCTAACCAATAAGAATGTGCGTGTTTACAGGGAGAGAGATAAGCTGCTGCTTCTCTCCAGAGAAATAAAAAAATCAGGCATGTTGAAATCCAATATGCCAGATCCAATTGGACAATCCGACTGCCCCATACATCCGGATCTCCCAAGTTGGTACAAGTTGGTATTTGTAAGGATAAAATGTTCACATTTCACATCTTGTCTAAAAATCCTTACTGTGTAAGCTGTTCTTGTACACAGTATTCACAAGCTACCATGCCGAGACGAGAAAATAGAAATGTGAAATGAAAAGGGAGGACATATGACAAAATAAGTCGTCAAAGTAAATGTTTATTGAGAAACAATAAGCACAAGCTAGAGAATGACAAGCAAAGTATCTGTCAGGTAATACATAACAGACACATTGTACTTGTCTACGTTGCTGAAAAGGTGACCTCAGGGGTGTAGCCGCAGACTCGTGGGTCTGGGTGCAAAAGTTCAGTTTGGGTTCCCCCCATGCGTCATACTACCACCATATCGTGGTAGGATAACATTGACACACGGTGACTATTTATCAACTGCATAGCGTGACTAAATAATACCACTGTATACGGACTAGGTAATACTGCCAAGCCATGGCTAGATTACATTGCCAAGCCATGACCAAGTAACATTATTATACTGTGACTAAATACCACCATAGCCCTCATGTCCACGGGCGGGTTAGATTTCACATACGGGAGGTCACTGCAGGATCCGACCCTGCCGTGGCCAAGGACCATGCATACCTGTCCAGGTCTTCACTGCGGATGTGTGTGGAAGTGCTGGCTGGCGCGCCACCACACATGCGCAGTAGAGGTTTTTTGTTTTTTTTTAAAGCTCCTGCTTTTCCACGGAATCCGCGGCCCGTGCGCAGTGTTCACTGCTTCGGAAATCTTTGGGTTTCTAAGTCTGTCAGCCGAAATTCACAATTACTTCACTGGGACTGCATGAGTGTTGCAGTCCAATTGCAGTGAATAGGTGATAGAAAAGGAGCACATCTATTCAAAAATCACAAAATTGGTATACTGCAAAATACAAGGACAGGCATAAGCACCATTTCCCAGCAGCATGCAGACGGGCAAAATGCAATATGGAATATCTTGCACAGGTGCAAAATACTGTTGAATAACTACTAAAGATGAGCGAACACCAAAATGTTCGGGTTCGCGTTATTCGAAACGAACTTCCCGCGATGTTCGGGTGTTCGTTTCGAATAACGAACCCCATTGAAGTCAATGGGCGACCGGAACATTTTTGTATTTCGCCGATGCTCGCTAAGGTTTTCATGTGTGAAAATCTTGGCAATTCAAGAAAATGATGGGAACGACACAGCAAGTTCTCCTCTGCCACAGCTGTAACAGCTGTGGCAGAGAAGAACGATGTTAGCCCATTGAATTCAATGGAGCCGTCAATACAGCCGACTCCACTGAATGCAATGGGCTGCCGGCGATCGCGGGATGAATTGTCGGAAAGGGGTTAAATATATAAGCCCTTTCCTGCAATTCATCCAGAAATGTGTAAAAATAAAAAATATATATATACTCACCTGGTGCCGACAGACGGAGTTCAGCGCGGCAGGCTGCAGTTCTCCTGAACTGCTCTGAACAGCTGTGAGTAGTATTCAGCAGCCGGGGATTTAAAATCCCCGCCTGCTGAATAAGATGCCTCTGAATGGTCACAGCCTGACCAATCAGAGGCCAGCCCTCACTCACACCCATTCATGAATTCATGAATGGGTGAGTGAGGGCTGCCTCTGATTGGCTCAGGCTGTGACCATTCAAAGGCATCTTATTCAGCAGGCGGGGATTTTAAATCCCCGGCTGCTGAATACTACTCACAGCTGTTCAGAGCAGTTCAGGAGAACTGCAGCCTGCCGCGCTGAACTCCGTCTGTCGGCACCAGGTGAGTATATATATATTTTTTATTTTTACACATTTCTGGATGAATTGCAGGAAAGGGCTTATATATTTAACCCCTTTCCGACAATTCATCCCGCGATCGCCGGCAGCCCATTGCATTCAGTGGAGTCGGCTGTATTGCCGGTTCCATTGAATTCAATGGGCAAACATCATTCTTCTCTGTCACAGCTGTTACAGCTGTGGTAGAGAAGAAGGATTTGTCTTCTATATGTTCTCAATGGGGTTGGCGCTGCTGCCGCCGGCCCCATTGAGCGCATATAGAAATGATTTCTCAGGGAAGAAAGTTAAAGTAACCCGAACATCCGAACATCGTGTGGTGTTCGTTACGAATAACGAACATCCCGAACACCCTAATATTCGCCCGAGCATCAAGCTCTGACGAGTACGTTCGCTCATCTCTAATAACTACTCATGCTTACTCACAACCTATTAATGATGCCCAAGCCATTAGATTTGGTAGAATATCCTGCACCTTACAAGTGAACCATACTAGTACTGCTACCCTAAGTTCCCCAAGCATTTTAAAATGAGACAACTTCCTGAAAAGAAAACAAAAATATTGATAAATATAAGGTATCGGTTAAAAATATAAAGGGTGTCAGTACTTTGTATGCACTGTGTTAGCCAGCAGATCAAAATGTGATTGTTCTTAGTAAGAGAAACCAAGTAATCTTGTAGATATGATACCTTTTAATGGCTAAAAAAATGCATAATTTTATTGCAAGCTTTCGTGCCTCTCATGATCCTTCCTCAGGCATCTGTACTCATACTATACCTTGTTCTGTCCCAGAGCCATCTTTACCTGTACTACACCTTGTGCTGTCCCAAAGCTATCTATACCCATACTATACCTTATGCTGTTCCAGAACCATCTGTGCTCGTACTATACCTTGTGCTGTCCCAGAGCCATCTCTTCCCGTACTACACCTTGTGCTGTCCCAAAACTATCTGTACCCATACTATACCTTGTGCTGTCCCAGAACCATCTATGCCTGTACTATACCTCGTGCTGTCCCAGAGCCATCTCTAGCCATAGAATACCTTGTCCTGTCCTAAAGCCATCTCTACCCATACTACACCTTGTGCTCTCCCAGAATCATCTCTACTCGTACTACACCTTATGCTGTCCCAGAGCCATCTCTACCCGTACCATACCTTGTGCTGTCCCAGAACCATCTGTACCCGTACTATGCCTTCTGCTGTCCCAGAATAATCTGTATCTGTACTATACCTTGCGCTGTCCCAGAGCCATCTGTACCTGTACTATACCTTATGCTGTCCCAGAACCATCTGTGCTCGTACTATATCTTGTGCTGTCCCAGAACCATCTCTGCAAGTACTATACCTAGTGCTGTGCCAGAACCATCTGTGCTCGTACTATATCTTGTGCTGTCCCAGAACCATCTGTACCTGTACTATACCTTGTGCTGTCCCAGAGCCATCTCTACCCGTACTACACCTTGTGCTGTCCCAAAGCTATCTGTACCCATACTATACCTTGTGCTGTCCCAGAACCATCTGTACCTCTACTATACCTCGTGCTGCCCCAGAGCCATCTTTACCCATAGAATACCTTGTGCTGTCCCAGAACCATCTGTACCTGTACTATACCTCGTGCTGTCCCAGAGCCATCTCTACTCATAGAATACCTTGTCCTGTCCTAAAGTCATCTCTACCCATACTATACCTTGTGCTGTCCCAGAACCATCTGTACCTGTACTATACCTTCTGCTGTCCCAGAATAATCTGTATCTGTACTATATCTTGTGCTGTCCCAGAACCATCTGTACCCGTACTATACCTTGTTCTGTCCCAGAATAATCTGTATCTGTACTATATCTTGTGCTGTCCCAGAGCCATCTGTACCTGTACTATACTTTCTGCTGTCCAAGAATAATCTGTATCTGTACTATACCTTGCGCTGTCCCAGAACCATCTGTACCTGTACTATACCTTGTTCTGTCCCAGAGCCATCTGTACCCGTACTATACCTTCTGCTGTCCCAGAACGATCTGTACTCGTACTATACCTTGTGTTGCCCCAATGCACTCCTGCATAGACATCCTTCTTCTCTGTTGATGTCTTATGACAGCTCAGTAAAAGAAGAAGGACTTGCATGACATAGTCACTTGTGGGATGCTCACATGTATCATTGCCACTGCTGACACTGGACAAGTAAGCAGAGTGGGTGTATGGAACAGAAGACGTGCTATAATTTGAAGCTAGCTTGGCTAGTACTATAATAAATCTGGCTTGGTGGGGACTATTATGAGGCTGGTACTATTTTGACTACTCTGATCCTGGCATTATGAGCATTACTATGAGGCTGATATTGCAATTACTACTACAAGTACTGTATTAGGGCATAACCAGGAGTGGTTAGGTATGACCATATTATTCACGAGTATTGGAAAGGGTGAAACATACTTGTTTCACCCTTTCTACCTATACTTCTTTCTTATGTGCAGGTGCTATTTTACATTAAATCCCATAAAACTCTCAGCAAGAGTAAGCAAAACGGAAAAAAACTGTTATTAAACTGAGATCCAAAAAAAGAATGCAGTATTTATTTTTGAAGATCCCCACTTTACTTCTATGGCATCTAAAAGCCTATTTTAAATACCACTGTATTAAAATATTAAGGGGGTGTATACTTGATTTCAGGCCCCCACCCACATCCCAGTCCATTGTTATACAATATTCACATTACTCTTCAGCCTTCTGTTGGAGGTATACTGTACATCAGTAGGACTTTCTGATGGATACCTCCATCAGAAGTAGATTGTAAGGACAAAGAATTGCGTGTCCTTATCCTCCGCTTCTTACATATCATTTCTGTCATTTCAGCAGTCGCTTGACTTGTACTTAAGTTGAATGGGTCCTTTTTGTCTCACTTTACAGAGTATTTTCCTGTAGTTAAACATTGGTTTACACTTTATATGTGACCTATAACCTTGACTTCATCTTTTGGCACTTTATAGCACACTTTTATGTTGTGAGTTATTTGGTACTTGTCATTATTATTCACTATTCACTGATGTAATGGGCTGAGTTTGGAATTTATTCTTTATATGCTCTGCTAGAAGCTTATTTATGACTTTAGAGAGGGGGAACTTTGAGCTCGCTAACTATTGTGCTAGGCAGCTTCAGTCCCTTATATATGGGCCTTGGAGACATTCTTTTTTAGATGATTTTATTTGTTCTTTGAGTGTTTTTCATAATAAATATCTTAAGGCTGTGTTCGCACTGCAGATTTTGGCATGGATTTTGGTGTAGATTCCGAGCTACAATCTGCACCAAATCCGTATCCCATTTATTTGAATGGAATCCGCATCACTATCTTTACGAAGCAGATTTTTCCACTATGGGTTTAAAATCCACACTGCTGGGGAAAAAAAATGGATCGGCACTGAATACATGCTCGAGAATCCACAAGCGGATTTTGCCCATTCTCAAGGGCTAAATCCATGAGCGGATATGTGGCAAAATTCATGGATTAGCCGTAGATTTCTGCTGAAGTTTTAAGAGTAATCTGCATCGGATTCCACCATGTGAACATACCCTTAACGTATATATGCTGTACGTACAATTATTTATCTGCACTTTTGCTAGTCTACACACCTCATGATCTAACAGTACCCACTATTCATGCATCGGTGTGCCTCTCTAACAGAACACTATGACATGTCAAAAAAGAATACCATGCAGTAGACATTTTTTGTGGGATGTCTCATTAAAAAGCTTAGTTCACCATACTTTTCTATACAGTTGAAAAAAGTATACTGACATACCAGCCAGATGCCAAAAGGACACCCTATTACATTCATCAGTTGAATGGAGCTCTACAGATACATTTGGCATATGGGCAGGGAACTTTCCTAATGCATATATCATACTAAATTTAGGGCTCAAATCTAATGTGAAATGTGAAGAGCCTTAGGCATCACTCAGAGGGGCATTTTTTGCTGCGAATGTTTTTTGCATTTGCAATTCGCATCTATATAGAACCAATGCTTTACAATGGTAGTGGTCACATGTCTGATTTTTACATGTGCATAAAATTCGCACATACAAAAGATAGAACATAGGGGTGGCAATGGATTTTTTTTTTATGTGCGGATAAACACATGTAAAAAACGCCCGTCTGACTGAGCCCTTAGTCTGAAGGAAATCTGGGCCTTTCAATAATCCATATATCCCTATAACTGTGCCACGACAGTAGATATTGTGTGTGACAATGGAGTGAGGAGTGATCCTTTGAAGGGCTAATGGCATATCAGTGCAATAGTCCACTCTCAGATCAATGGACAGCTGCAGAAAGGTATGCAACAGATATACTGCTTATAAACAGAAGAATTGGAAGCACCAAAGAAATACGTGCATTTGAAAATATCAGTGCTTTGGTACAGAAAAGAACATCCTGTTACAAAATTCTTACAGTTTAGCATAAAATCAAGACATGTTTGGGGAACTGAGGAGCGTAAAGAAAAATGTTCCTCTTCTGACAAGATATTATGCTACCTAAATACACTCATTGTCAAAAAAATCAAGGACCTAGAAGGAGCTGTCGGAATCAAATGAAACTTTCTCTCTGTGATTGTAGTGTTTGATATAAGTGATTACAATATCAGAGCAAAAGGATAATTTATCGCTGAACGGAGGCTCTAGTACCCTGTTGTACCGCTTCTAGCTTGGATAGAAGAGGTGATACAGGCAGGCATGGAGGCTCTAGTACCCTGTTATACCACCTCTAGCTTGGATAGAAGAGGTGATACAGGCGGGCATGGAGGCTCTAGTACCCTGTTGTACCGCATCTAGCTTGGATAGAAGATGTGATACAGGTGGGCATAGAGGCTATAGTAATCTGTTGTACTAGCTCTAGCTTGGATAGAAGATGTGATACAGGCGGACATAGAGGCTCTAGTACCCTGTTGTACTAGCTCTAGCTTGGATAGAAGATGTGATACAGGCAGGCATGGAGGCTCTAGTACTCTGTTGTACCGCCTCCAGCTTGGATAGATGATGTGATACCGGTGGACATGGAGGCAGACAGGTTTTGCAAAGTATCCTGCGGTCTATTAGTCCACATTTGCACATTTGCAAACTCATCAGCTGTCAAAGTTGATGTTCCAAATGGTCCCATGCATGTGGAAAATGCCTCTTGGATGCCCTGCCATGAGAGGAACACATGTGGCTGCAGGGCATCCTGCACATATCGCTGAGCTGTCATTGTCCCTCGTACCACTACTAGGGGTGACTGAGTGTCATATGCAATGGCCCCCCAGGCAATCGCACCAGCAGTGGGGGCATAGTGCCGCTCCACAGTAAAGACAAACGTGCACACGGCTATTCTCACTGACGAACTAAACCTGGATTTGTCGCCGAAGACAACCCGATTCCTTTCCATAGCAGTTTAATTTTGCCATTTAGGACACCACTGCAAACAGTGGCTACAGTGGATGGTCGTCAAAGGCAGTACATGTAATGGGCGCCATAAGACCAAATATCCTTCAGCCAAACACCTGGAAATTGTTCAAAGCAATAAATATAGGAAAAAAATCGGAGTAGTAACACTGCTCTCTTTTATCAGTGAAGCCAAAGGTGATCACAAATAATTTTCATTAGGGCTAAACGTTAGAAAGTCAGACACAAGAATGTCCGACTTTATAATGCTTAGCCCAAATAAAAATTATTCTTGATCCCCTCTGGCTTCACTGATAATAGACAGCAGTGCCAGGACTCCGAATTTTTCCTCCATTTACTATTTTGATATACTGGACCCATTTCCAGTGTCCGAACTGGAGAAAGGCTGAGGCTGTCCTGTTACATTCTCTATCTAGCGCTATTTCACTAGTGTGCCCAGGTGAGCACATTTTCTTTAAATATTTCATCCTCTATTCTGGTGATGTCTGCGCTATGGAAGCGCTTATTTTCATATTCGCTTTTTTGAATGGGAAACAGTTCTGACAGACACAGGGGTCCGTAATGATGGTGCCACACGACTGTAGATGGTGGACAACAAAACAGTTGGATCTGCTTATGCTTGTTGGAAGATCGGACTATCCTCTCTACAGGTTGTCTGTCGAGGCGTCCTGAGCCCGGTTGCTTTGTGTGCACTCCTTCACAAACCCACTGATCAAAACATCTCCTAAAACTCTGGTCATAAAGGCCCAGGAGGTGAGCAATTCGCTGCAATCATCCAGCTTCTCACATTAGTATAATAATGCGCTCCCCTCTAAAATTATGTTAACTGGGTGAAATCTCTATGATTGTATTATAGACGCGTGTCTAGTGGTCAACAAGCTCTACACAAAAAGAGGTCACTACACACAAGTACCACTTTTAGGGCCTCAAGTGACAAGACCTTTCATCTAATCACACCACAACCCTAATCATTTGTATATCTGCCTGAGATGTAACTGCATGCCGAGTTCTGCAGTAAAGCAACAATTCTCTAGGGACTTGATTTTTTTTTCTTACAAAGAGTGTATTTCAGCATAGATATTTATAAAATATTTAGGTATAGCAGAAATTAACTTTTCATATCTATGATGTTAATTGAATATGTATTGTGTCTGGATGGAAGACTCCTCTATCTTCAGAATATGTATTCAAGTAAATGCATAATGTATCCCACACTATCAATCATCAAATTATAGTACTGTACCATATTATTCTAATAAAGAGGACACAAGTTATGGACAGTACACCAACTGAGCTGTTTTGTTTTTTATTGACCATAACCACCAAATACCGATATCATAAGTTCATAAAATCATAATAACAGATCAAAATGTACAACGATTTAGATTACTATGCTCCAACCTGTGGCTAGCTAACTGTTGGAAACTACACCAAGCATGACCTGACGGTCGCAGGCATGCATTTGGGACCATTGATTTAGAGGACTGTATGTTTTCTTGGACTTGTTATTAATGCAGTAGCATAGTTTGTAGGGCTGAAATGAGGCATTTGTCCATCCAGTTCAACCTATATCCTGTAGTATTGCAGTATTAATCCAGAAGGTAAAAAAAACATGACACAACTTGGTAATGCATTGGGTAAATCAATTATTGCACTGACATAACTGAAAAAGTATAATCAATGTAATAGCATTTGGTCCAGATAGAAGAAGCTAATGTGGGCTTCAAAAATGTTCCTGTGAATAATAATCTTTATTTGGCAGCATATTCTGCATCACTGTACACATTAGTAGGTACATGAGCACATAAAAGCAGATATTAGATACAGCATTAAACTAATGAACATTTGAACAATAGGGGTGAGAGCCCCACTCACAAAAGCCTACAGTGTATGAGGAAATAGGAATGGCATAGGAGGTCTAGGTGCTTGTTCTCTGTTTCTGTACAATTGTCCAGAATATGGGTAGGATGCATACAGGTGCGTGTTGGACAGAATGAAGTGTTTTTGAGTGCATGAACTGTGGGAGATACTAATGGATGCTGGGATTGGATTCGGAAGGAGAATGTAAAAGATTAACATTAGGCCTCACTAAAGAGATGTGCTTTTAAGCCACACTTAAAACTATGGGTATTGGGAATTAACCTGATTGTCTGGGGTAGCGCATTCCAGTGACAGCAGTGGGAGGTTCAGATTATGAAAAAACTTAAGCCCCATTTACACGGGACGACTGTCAAACAAACGATGCCCAATACTCGTCCACGCATGTACTAGCTCTAGTGCTATTGCACAGGAGCGAGTATAGTTGGCTTGCAGTGGGGCGGCTAGAGGAGATTTCACTCCTCGCTCTCCCCCGCCCCTCTCCATTCACTTAACACAGCAGACGTTCAGTACTTAATTGCTGCTGTTCACACTGAACGATCATCATTCAGTTCATCTTTCATCATTTAGGCTGTATAAAATCTTGAACGATGATCGCTCAGTGTAAACAGCAGCCGTTCAATACTGAACAGCTGCTGTGTTATGTGCATGGAGAGGGGTGGGGGAGAGTGAGGAGTGAAATCTCCTTCAGCTGCCCAGCTGTGAGCCAACAATACTCGCTCCTGTGTGATAGCACAGGATAGAGTACATGCAGGGACAAGTGTCAGGCATTTTTTTGCCTGACAGTTGTCCCATGTAAATGGGGCTCTAGTCTAACATCATTAGCAGAATGAAGAGCAAGGGTAGAGTGGTAGACAGAGGGAGAATATATAGGGTGGTGCAGCACTGTGGAGAGCTTTATGGATGAGAGTGATGAGGGTAAATTGTATTCTATAGTGGATGGGGTTTAGTGACTGGCATAGGGTGAAGACAGTGGTTTAGTGATTGAACAGAAAGATAAGCCTGGATGCTGCATTCAAGACAGATAGCAGAGGAGAGAGTTTAGTGAGGGAAAGTAGTCAAAACTAGAATGGATCAGGACAAAATGATTATTATAATTTTAGAGTCATGGAATGGAGTGGAGAGAGAACATCAGAGAAGTTCTAAAGCTGGTCCTAGCTCTAGCCATGTTATTCTGTAGTCGTAGGTACCTATACAGATGCATCACAATAAACAGGCCAATTTTAAAATTACTTGAGTAAGGCTATTTTCACACTTCAGTAATACAGAATTATTTGTGCATTTGTATTATGACTGCACCAACCAGACCCCTGAGGTTCTACAGAATATCTCTGGTATCTCGACTGTAATACAGTATGTATGTAAAATGTGGCTGTATTACCGCCTTGCAAAACTGAGCTAATGCACATTTACTGGCAAACTAAGAAACCCATTTAGTAAAATATTTGATTTCAATTTATGCGACATAAGACTTCGTATGTTATCTATAGATACAGTAGGATATAATGCTTAAACAGTAATATTCTCTTCTGTTACTACTACTAGATCTGTGATCTTTCATTTATCGCCTTTCTCATCAAGGTATATGAAGAAACCAGGAAATACATGACTCATTAATCTGCCACCTGGTCATCTTGAACAAGAGGATGAAGGAAGGATTTACTAAGCCCCTGCTTCTCATGGCTCTGCTTCTGCTATTGCCCACACCTTGCATTGTTAGATCTCCATCAGTTTATCCTTTAGATTTTAGGGATTACTAAAAGGAAGGGGCACTCCACAGATTGCACTTAATCAACCGTGTCCCAATGCATGTATGAATCTGAAATCAAGTCCTCTGAAACGGCTCTTTATCTTACAAATGTGGAAGAACAAAAGTAGCTTGACCAAATAAATTAAAAACATAAAACAGAGATGAAATACAAAGATGAGACAGAAAGATACATTTAATCACTCGATACAATAACAATTCCTTGACTGTAAGTGAAATGGATTTGTTTCATTAAATCTCTTTTTATTAGAGAATATTAACATATAAAAGAAAGTTAGCAGATAAAGTGGTAAAGAAAATGGGCACCACGCCGAATATCATATCACGAATATCAAAGACATATACGAGTATACTGCTTAAGTAGATCGAGTAACAATTAAAGCAAAGAAATAAAAGTTTGATAGAAGGCACATTGAAGTTTACAGCTGCACAGAAGTTCTTACTAAGGGCTCAGTCACACGGGCATTTTTACGCTCGTTTATTCTCGCGCAAAAATGTTCGCACTGCACACGTCAAAAAAACATGTGACCACGTCCATTGCCACTCATATGTTCTATCTTTTGTAGGTGCAAATTTTCTGTGATGTACGCAGTGCCAACACACTTGTGACAGAAATGCGCGATTTTTGTGTGATGCGATCGTGAGTGAAAATGCAGAATTATAAAACCAATGATTTTCAATGATTTCATAACCATGTGACGTTAAAAAAATCGTAGCATGTCCTTTCTTTCTGCGTTTTGCAATTTTTTTCTAGCCCATGTTTCCCTATGGAGCCTTCTTTTTATTGCATGGCAACACACGAACGTTTTCATGCAATGCGGTTTTTAACATTAGAAACTCCTATTGACTTTTGCGCGAGAAAATCGCAAGCAGAAGCGATGGGATGCACAATTTTTGACAAGAAAAAGCATAGCTGATGCTCAAAAATTACATGAACAAAAGACGATATCGTGATCACCAGTGTGAAGGAGCCTTAAGGTTGAGATACAAAGCTGAAGACTTAAGGCCCATTTACACGGGACGAATGTTGGACAGATGATGGCCAAGACTTGTCCCCGTGTGTTCTCGCTCCTGTGCTGTTGCACAGGAGCTAGTATCGCTGGCTCACTCACTGAATGGCTGCTATTTACACTGAGCAATAAGCGATCAGCTCATCATCATCCATTATTTATGCTACAATAAGCAGATCGCTGATTGCTCAGTGTGAATAGCAGTCGTTCAGTAGTGAATGGCCGCCATGTTAAGTGAATGGGGAAGAGCGGCGGAGCACAAGGAGAGAAATCTTCTCCAGCCTTCCAGCCTCCTCGTTGTGAGCCAGTGATACAAGCTCCCGTGCAGCAGCATGAGAGCGAGTATGTGCAGGGACGAGTGTCCGGCATCGTTTGCCCGACAGTCGTCCCGTCTAAATGGGCCTTTAAAGGGCCACTCCAGCGATTTCTTTAATACATTCATTATGCAGCTATCTTCTAGTATATAAAAGTAAGGTAGTGTCACCTTGCTTAGTTATTTCTTATTGTCTAATTCTCCTAGCCTAATTTTCCTCAGAAGGCCATGCGATCTCAATTCTGACAAGCTCAGATCTGCTTGGGGTTATGATGTCTGAAACTAGTCAATTTCTCAGTCTGGGTGATGCTACTACATGATCCCTACAATAGAAACTATCTAAAGGGGGGCACAGGCTCTCCTATTATAGTTACTGATGATGATCACACAGCGAATCTTATACAGTTATAATAGAGGAAATTACAGCTGATCCTCATGACTGTACAATTATGGTCTATGGCTTATTTAGGTGACTATAGAAGGTAATGATAATTAAACTGCTCCCCAAGCAGGCAGAAATGGCACCACCTCCACTAGTGCCATACTGATGCATCATGGGATTGATGTGGAATTGAAAGTTTAAAAAAATCTCAGACCCAAGATGGTAGCTGATAAGCATCAGACAGGGGGCTGCACTGCAGGGAAGTGGCTGGAATACACAGAGGAGCCCTCCAGAGTGTGACAGCCAATTAGATGAGGGAGGCAGGCATGGGAAAAATACATTTTTGCAAGAGTGGCCCTTTAAAACAGTAGAATAGCAAATGTGCAAGGTAATGTAAGTGATAACAAGATCTGGTACTGGAAAGAGTGAGCTCAACAATAAGGGTATTGGTGTATTTGCTGCAGGCTTTCAGCAGCGGAAAACCCGCAGCAAATATGCGCCAAATCTACAGTGACCAAATCTTCATCTAAAGGGTACAGATTTGGCCACGTTTTTGATTGTGGATTTGCTGCATGATTTAACCATTGACTTCCAGAGTATAAATCTACAGCATAAGGGCTCAGTCACACAGGTACATCCGGGTGCTGATGCGCCGTGTTACTGCAGGATAAGACGACCGCACTACAGGTGCGGACGACTCTCCGCACTCCCGGAAGAAAGAGAACATGACTGGCTGCAGGTGTGGATGACTCTGCGCACCCTGCCGGAAGAAAGAACACATGACCGGCACCTGCAGTGCGGCCGTCTTCTTTGTGCAGTAACACTGGCGCATTGGCGCCCAAATGCGCCCGTGTGACTGAGCCCTAAATAGACATGCGGATTTAGAATCCACAGTGTTTTTTAAAAAAAACATTACGGATCTGCAGTAATCTTCAGCACCATGTGAAGGAGATTCTTAAAATCCCCACCACATGGCTTGTACTGTAAATGCTGTGGAATTTCCACAGTGATTCCACCAGCGGAAATTCCACAGCATTTACAGTACAACCCATATGGAGGGGATTTTAAAAATGGTGCATAAAATTTCTGCAATGGATCAGCAGTGTTTTTCAAAAACTCTGTGGATTCTAAGTCTGCAGCATGTCTATTCCGGCCTAAAAGCAACGTCAACCGTTGCACAAAGGGGGAGGATGGGCAGCAGTAACTGGCAGGTTAAGGCCCATTTAGACACAACGATTATTGCTCAAAATTCGCTCAAAAGCCATCTTTTGAGCGATAATCGTTGTGTGTAACTGCACTGCACTGTGCAGTTTTCGTTATGCCGTCGCTCATTGTTGTCTTTCAGCGTGCTGATGAGTCTTATCAGGGATTTACAGCGGGATACAGCTGATACTATTGTTTCAGCTGTATCCTGCTCCCTGATGACAGGCTGGGTATGAAGAACACAGCGGTCCAGCTCTGTTCTTCTTATCCCGCATGGAGTGCACAGCTGTATAACAGCCAGGTGCTCTGTGCAGAAAACAGTTGGATGCAGAAGACAAGCGGGGACAACGTGCTTGTCTTCCACCTCCTCCGCTCCGAGCGCTCGGCTATATAACAGCCTGGCGGTCGGAGTGGGGAACTGCCGGATGCACAAGACAAGCGGGGACACCCCGCTTGTCTTCTGCATCCTCCGCTCACAGTGCAAGATGATTGCTCATCTTGAGCGATCATCTTGCGCTGTAAATGACACAACGATTATTGCTTAAAAGTGGCTTAAAAGACATCTTTTGAGCGATAACCGTTGTGTCTAAACGGGCCTTTATTGTAAATAATCTAGTCCCACCTTTTCTAAAAAAAATTTTGCCTAGAGTCAGCCTACCAGATACTTAAATTGTATATCTGACAAATGAATAGCAGTCAAATTCAAGAATTCATGACTGATTTATTATAACAATTAGTTTTATAATAATTATTGCTAATAAAATGCAGGTTTATCCCTTTGTTATCCAAAAATTGAGTTCAGTTCTAGACAACGCTAGCCTAAAAGCTATTACTTCATTCTAATCATTGAATCCCTAACTGACAAAATGCACGTATCATTTGCAGGCGTAGATTAATATTTGCTGGGCTATCATTCCACAGATGAGGCGAAAAACTCCATGGTAGAGCATGCTCACAGAGCAGCCTGAAAAGAGTCACACTGTACGCACGCCGACTTCACGGGGTCAGAGTGCAGGAACGGGACACCCGGAGAGTATTTAAACACAGCTCCCCATTCACTCACCTTTAAACCCCATAATGTAGGTTTCCTTTAAGGATGGATTGGAGGGGTGCAGAAATGTTGTCTGGGGGACCACAAAGAAGGATGTTGCAGAAGGATGGAAATAGCTGGAAAAACATTTTCGTAAGATTTAGTAAACAGCGTGACCTTAACTCGACATTAGCAAGGGAAAAAACAAAATCTTTACAACCTGGCAGAGTCTTTGATCTTATTTCTTAAAAGAATAATTGCCGCCGTTCTCTTGTTTTCAAAGTCATTGTGTAATTTTCCGCATATGTGCTCATATCAAATATTTCTGAATGATCCATTTTACAGTCCTGGATGACAAATAGATTCATATTTGTTCAGCACAATAAAATCAATGCAATGTCTTAAGTGCAAGTTCTGCATTTATTAGTAATTAAGTCAAGCAGAGCTGCTTTTACGTTGAACAATACTGCCAGTGTCAATCACCTCTCTACATTCTGCGCGCTGCACACTGCATAGCAAAGTGGTTCTTCTACTTTTCAGTTCAGGAATGAATTCAGGAATGAAAAGTGCCAGCATGTTGCTACCTGAGGCTCTGAGCCATGAATAGATTTATCCTGTAGTGTATCAATGACAAAAGCCATGAGGAGCCAGATTCCCACCCCATTCCACGCCCACCATAACACACTGGAGTGCAGGCACCACAGTTCAGTCCACAGAGCTGTTTGATTGCTTAAGCCTGGTGGTCAGACAATAGAATCAGAAAGAATGGCTGTTTCCTTCCTTCCTGTTGAGTGTTCTGCCTGAGTGAACAAATTCAATGGCAGTGTGCTTCACAGCAACACTAGGCTGTAGCACAGGCGAAAATCAACAAAGAGCCATTATAGGGCATTTCCAACTGCACTTAAGCCAAGCCACTGGGCTGTGGAATCATCCAGGGAGAAGGGGGCGGGAGATGGTATCAAAATGCAGACAATTCGAGGGAATGAGACTTTGCAAATTTGTTCTCAAAACACTGCAAACATCATGCGTAACATACGGCCAAGTTATTGGTTTTTGTGGTTTGTCAAGAGTTACACAATACATTGTTTTCACACGGAATAAAAGCTGCGCTTTCATCCTTAACTCAAATAATACTATTACAATACAAGTAGGATAAATATGAGAAGGGAAACAATGCGCAGTAATCATATATGCATACAAGGGCAAATGTGAGGAAGCTTGCATAATTATGTATTGAATTGCATTCTGTTGTAGAGTTGACGTTTAATAAACACTGAGATGATTGACATGAGGAATGATACAATATGTGTAATAGAGGACATGGCAAAGGACTGGATCACTTCAGTGTGCATCTCTATGAAGTTAAATGCTGAGTATGCACAGATTGTTGTACAGTCTCGGTATGGGGTACTTAGGGCCCACCTGTAGAATTGACGCTGAGGGCCCAATTTACAGTTAATTTGTAGGACTCATATACATGTAGATTATGCCACACTGCATTGCACATTATACTTATGATGCGAGTTTTTCTTTAAAGGGAATCTTTCACCTACTTTTAGTCCTATAAGGTATGCTTCTGAGCTGAAAGTAGATGACCCGTGGAGTCTGGGAATATAAGTTTTAGGCCGTCTGCACACGTGGGTGGATTTGAATTGTGGAATCCGCAGTCAGCGTCGCAACGCGGTTCCACAGCAAATACCATCCATAGCATGCTATGGGAAAACGCTTTCTCCTGCACACTATCGGAAACCAATTGCGGTTTCTACGAGCAGAGGAAAAATCACAGCATGCTCCATTTTAAAGACAATGGAAGCCGGCAGGTCGCAGATTCTGCGTTAGCACCTAGCAATGGCACAGAAAAAATAAACATTTGAAAAAAAATCTGTACTGTGCATGTCTGATGGTGAGCCCCTGGGTCCATCCACAGTACAGATAAAGAAGCAAAATGACAGGTACGTGCGGTCGCTGGCTGCGGTGAGAGCCGGATTCTGCTGCAGGCGGATTCTGCTGTATGCGGAATCCGTCTCTGCCGTGTGCAGGTGCCCTTACACTTACCTTCCCGTCATTCCCCTGTTGTGAGTGCTGAAAGCCGCCACTGGTAGTGGTCTGCCACATCCCTTCACTGTTTACACAGAGAGTGCGGTTCATTCATACAGGCAGCTGTGTTTGGTACTGTAGTTGTGTCCAATTCAAGTAAATGGGACTAATCTGCAGAAAAATGCACACCAATAACCAATATGTACCTGGTTGTGCCTGGTTATATATAGTTGGCAAACAGTTGTGTTCCTTTTTTGCAGTACACAAACAGTAAGAGAAAAGAATACATTAAGTGTGGTGCATATTAGGAGGTCTGTCAAGTCTGAGCTCCATAAATTAAATTTATCAGGCTCTCCTCTACATACTGTAATATACATAAGAAAGACTCGTCATCGGAGTTCTGTTCTGTATATGTATATTACAGTATGCAGAGGAGAGGTGTGATGTTGGATCTCTCCTCTGCATACTCTAATATACATCTACAGAACAGAACTCCGATGTCAGACCTCTCCTCTGCATACTGTAATATTCATATACAGAAGTGAGCTCCGACATCAGAACTCTCTTCTGCATAGTGTTAGAAACATGTGTTGGACATCATCCGCCTACAGCTAGGCCCAGAGAGACTGTGCAGAAGTTTCTGCAAAAGATGATCCTTGATGAGGATATTGAGGCCTATCTGACTGTGTTTGAGAGAACTGCTGAACGAGAGAAACTCCCCAAGGCTGAGTGCATCAAAGTTCTAGCACTGTTCCTCACTGCGGAACCACAGAAGGCATACCATAACCTTAGTTATCACGAGGTAAATGACTACGCCAGGTTAAAAGCAGAGATCCTGGCTTATCTGGGTGTTACGGCGGTGGTCCAGGCTCTAAGAGTGCATAATTGGAACTACAGGTTCGACCAATCAGCCAGGACGCAAATGTTTGACCTGTACCATCTGGTAAAGAAATAGCTGGAACCGGACGTTTGCACACCTGCCCAGATGGTCGATAAGGTCGTGGTGGATTTGCCTGCAGATCTGCCACGCTGGGTCGGCCATGGAGGACCCAAGGATGCTAACCAGCTGGTAGATCTGGTCGACCGCTACACTGCGACTGAGAACTACCTCCGTCCAGACCCTTGCTACGAGTTCCAGGCCTACCTGAGGTAAGAGACCACTAGATGCCAGAGGAAAGCTGTGGCATTGGGAGAAGCAGGTTGGGCCACCGGAAGTGGCACCGTTGGAGTTAAAAGGCTCTGATAGCCCCAACCAGCTTTCTAAACCAAGGAAACCAGGGCCTTTGAGGTGCTGGAGATGCCAGGGGCTCGGGCATGTGTTGGCTCAGTGCCCTATGACCGATGAGCCTATGGAGTGTGACGGGGCTTGGCCCTGGTTGTTGTTCGCAAGTCCTATTTGCGGTGCCTCACAGAGACTAGAGACTGAGCCACAACTGTGTCGTATAAGTGTAAACCATCATTCTGTAGAGGCTCTGTTGGACTCGGGTAGCCTGGTCACCTTAGTGCATGCTAGCCTGGTAGCAGAAGGCTTCATACCGGGTAAACACATAAGTGTGGTATGTGTACACGGTGATATAAGGGTGTATCCTATGGCACAGTGTAACTTTGAAACTCATGTCGGAACCGTGACCTATGATGTAGGTGTGGTCAAAGGGTTAATGCACAGCGTGATATTAGGGCACGATTTTCCTGTATTCTGGGACTTGTGGGGAAAAATGATAATCCCTTCCAAAGAGACTGACGCAAACCCAGCTGACCTTACACCCCTGCAGGATAGCGGGGTAAATGTGGATGCTGAACCAGAGAATATAACTTTTCCTTTACAGGTCTTGGCTGGAGATGATGCTGAAGAGGAAGTCTACCCCTTGGTTCAGGATGTGTCCGATCTGGAGGAAGCGCCTAGGAACTGTGGGACAGCCCAGGTAAGGGACCCCACTCTTATCAATGCGAAAGAAAATGTCGTGATAATAAATGGTGTGTTACAGGAACCGAGTTCTGACCAACAGTTCCCCCATTTTGCCATGAATAATAACTTGTATAGAGTAACAAAAATAAGCGGGAAAGTGGTGGAACAGTTGGTTGTGCCAAAGCCGTACAGGCACAGGGTGCTAGACTTAGCACATAATCATGTATTAGGAGGACATTTAGGAACTAATAAAACGCAGGATAGAGTTCTTCAAAGGTTCTTCTGGCCAGGGGTATACAAGGACATAGAGGAGTACTGTGAGTCGTGCCCCATCTGTCAGATCACTGCTCCTGTGGCGCACTTCCACAGTCCCTTAGTGCCTCTCCTGATTATAGAGGTTCCCTTTGAGAGAATTGGAATGGATTTAGTGGGTCCCATAGTCAAGCCGGCTAGAGGACATCAATACATTTTGGTCGTATTAGATTATGCCACTCGATACCTTGAGGCAATCCCTTTAAAAAGCCCTACTGCCAAAAACATTGCACGAGAGTTATCCCTTATGTTCTCCAGAATGTCTTCCCAAGGAAATCCTCATGGACCAAGGGACCGCATTCATGTCCAAAGTAACGAAAGAATTGTGCCAACTCTTTAAAATTGATCATATACGAACCTCGGTATACCACCCTCAGACGGATGGGATGGTGGAGAGGTTCAATAAGACCCTACAGCAAATGCTAAAGCGGGTAGTAGAGAAAGATGATCGGGACTGAGACCGTCTGTTACCTTATCTCATGTTCTCCATACGGGAGGTACCACAGGCTTCTCGCCATTTGAGTTGCTTTATGTTTGGCACCCCAGGGTTGTTGGATATAGCCAGAGAAACCTGGGAGACCGAGTCTACTCCCTATAGGAGCGTCATAGAGCACGTGGCTCAGATGCAGGACCGCATTAATACTGTAATGCCCATTGTCAGGTAACACTTGCAGAGGGCACAGGAGGCCCAAAGCAGAGTGTACAATTGTTCTGCCAGGGTGAGAACTTTTAGTCCCGGTGACCAAGTTCTTATCTTGATACCTACTGTAGAGAGTAAATTCCTCGCTAGATGGCAGGGTCCCTACGAAATCGTTGAGAAGGTAAGCGATGTAAACTACAGAGTGCACCAGCCGGGAAAAAGGAAGCCATATCAAGTGTACCATGTTAATTTAATAAAACTCTGGAAGGACAGAGAAGCTTTGGCTACCTCAAGCATTAGGAGGGGTGGGCCGCAGCCCTCCCTGGCTGATGTTAGAGTGGCTGAGGCCTTCTCGGTGTGCCAATGGCAGGATGCAAAAGAGTTCCTGCAAAGAAACAGAGACATATTTTCTGACCTGCCACGTCGTACACATATCATAACATATGATATCATAACTGAACCAGTGATGAAGGCAAACTTAAAGGATTACAGAAGTACATAGGGAAGCAGTTTCTGCCAAGGTTAAGCGCATGCTTGAATTAGGGGTGATATAGGAATCAAAAAGGGAGAGGCCAAGCCCCATTGTGTTAGTTCCCAAACCAGATGGTACCTGGAGGTTTTGCAATGATTTCAGGAAGTTAAACAAAATCTCCAAACTTGATGCGTATCCCATGCCCAGGGTTGATGAATTAATTGAGAGACTGGGTAATGCCAGATATATCACAACACTTGGCCTTACCAAAGGGTACTGGCAAATACCTCTGACTGACAAGGCCAAAGAGAAAACGGCCTTCTCAACCCCAGAGGGCTTGTTTCAGTACAAAGACATGCCGTTTGGACTACATGGCGCACCTGCTATCTTTCAAAGGTTAATGGATCAGATTTTGAGGTCTCACCATAACTATTTTGCTGCGTACCTAGATGATGTCGTAGTTTATAGTACAGATTGGGAGAGTCACCTTGGGAAGGTACAGGCGGTCATGGATGAGATAAAAGGCGCAGGTTTAACCTTAAACCCTGGAAAATGTGCACTAGCCCTGGAGGAAGCCAAGTACCTTGGCTATGTTATTGGCCATGACATCATTAAACCCCAGGTCAACAAGGTAGAGGCCATACAGGCAGTGCCTAGACCTTTAACAAAAAAGCAGATCAGAGCTTTTTAGGAATGACCGGGTACTACCGTAGGTTT
Source organism: Eleutherodactylus coqui (assembly GCF_035609145.1). Taxonomy (NCBI): domain Eukaryota; kingdom Metazoa; phylum Chordata; class Amphibia; order Anura; family Eleutherodactylidae; genus Eleutherodactylus; species Eleutherodactylus coqui. The sequence continues at coordinate 409,781,309 of NC_089837.1, read as the reverse complement.
GTACCTAACTTTGCCTCCATTGCAGCACCACTTATGGACTTTACGAAAGGGGGCAAGTCGGTAATGGTGGCATGCACAGCCGAGGCCGGGCAGGCCTTTCAAAGCTTAAACTCTGCTCTTTGCCAACAGCCAGTGTTGATAATGGCTGACTTCTCGAAAGAGTTTATTGTGCAGACAGATGCTTCTAATGTAGGGTTGGGTGCAGTGTTGTCCCAGTCCATAAATGGGGAAGAACATCCAGTACTGTATTTAAGCCGGAAACTATCTCCTGCAGAGAAGAATTACGCTATTGTTGAATGTGAATGTTTAGCAATAAAATGGGCACTGTAAACATTAAGGTACTATCTCTTGGGGAGAGAGTTCAAATTGGTGTCAGACCATGCCCCCTTGACCTGAATGAAGCAAAATAAGGAAAACAATGCGAGGATGATGAGGTGGTTTCTTTTGCTTCAGAACTTCAAGTTCGCCCTTGAATATAGACCAGGCAAGTCACAAGATAATTCTGATGCCCTGTCTAGTGTGCATTGTCTGATCACCAAAAAGGCCCAGCCCTCCGGTCTGGAGAAGAGGGGGCGATATGTAGGCAGTTAAAGGGTGAAGTGGTGGATGGAGTATATCTCCCTTCCAGGCTCTTAGTTTGGACAGGGTGGCGGTCCAGTCCACAACTTCAGCCTGCTTCTCAGAAAGTTCAGCTGTAGGCACTGACCCCATTACTGTGGCATAAAAGACTGCAGCTCTAAGGAGTCAGTGTCTGACAAGCTGAGGAGGGAGAAATACCTTACAGCGTGGACCTGAGCACCCTGCGTGGTGCATCTTTGCATCTGATTTGTTACACGGAATTTTCTATTGGCTTTGCCTGGAGTATAATTTGCAATAAAACTGAAGTAAGTTTGACGTACTTGCTAGTCCAGTGTGTCATTGCTGACCTCACCCCTGGTGGACTTTCTTACTATATATATATATATATATATATATATATATATATATATATATATATATATATATAAACACAAGCTTTAGCATACACAGAAGTACACCTTTACAGATTGGTCGCATACACACAGAGGCAAATGATATACATATATGTCAACTGATGTTTCTGGCAGCAGCTGTATGGGACCTGTCTGCAACTTCACTATTGTGAAAGTGATCTTCTTTATGACTCCTCCAGGAGTCCTGTGCGGCCTCTGGGTGAATATTAGAAGTATAATCTGCTGCAAGCTCATGCATTCCTGTAGTAGCAGGTAGCTGCGAGTGGACAGCGGAGTGGGCAGGTAGAGGAGGGTGCCATATTGGCGTTCATCAGGTGTGCCCCAAAGAGTGAAGAGAGGGTCTCTACCAACAGCTGTCCTACGGGCACAGACCAGGATGGGCGAGGGTGGAGTAGCCAATCAATTAACACCAGTGTCAAAGAGGTCTGCTTTCTGGTTCAGGAGCCTACGGGGAATCCATTGGCTCCCTGGTGGGCCAGTCCAAACCTCATCTTGTAGGATAACTACTAGAGATGAGCGAACGTACTCGTCCGAGCTTGATACTCGTTCGAGTATTAGCGTGTTCGAGATGCTCGTTACTCGTGACGAGTACCACACGATGTTCGAGTTACTTTCACTTTCATCTCTGAGACGTTAGCGCGCTTTTCTGGCCAATAGAAAGACAGGGAAGGCATTACAACTTCCCCCTGCGACGTTCAAGCCCTATACCACCCCCCTGCAGTGAGTGGCTGGCGAGATCAGGTGTCACCCGAGTATAAAAATCGGCCCCTCCCGAGGCTCGCCACAGATTTATTCTGACATAGAGGAGGGAAAGTGCTGTTGGTGCCGGAGCTGCTATAGGGAGAGTGTTAGGAGTATTTTAGGCTTCAAGAACCCCAACGGTCCTTCTTAGGGCCATATCTAACCGTGTGCAGTAGTGTGGATGCTGCTTTTTGCAGCGTTGCACTTTTTTTTTTTTTTTTTGTATATTGGCCGTGCAGAGCATTGCGCCCTGCAGTAATTATACATACTCCAGGGTCAGTAGTGGTGGTGAGGCAGGGACAGAAGACATATATTTATTGAATATAGGCAGTGGGCCTTTCCAAAAACATTTGGGGAAAAAAATCTATTTGGGCTGCCTGTGACTGTCCTCAGTGTACTGGGTCTGTGCTGGGTGTAGTTGTCCTCCTAATTCATACTCAGCCAGCTAAGTGTTACAGCAGGCTTGCGCAAAATTATTTCCTGGCTCTGTGTTGCCTCTTACATCACCGCTGTATTCCTGTTCACAGTGCAACAGTCTGCAGTTATTTTACATACTCCAGGGCCAGTAGTGGTGACGCAGGGACAGAAGACATATTTATTGAATATAGGCAGTGGGCCTTTCCAAAAACATTTGGGAAAAAAAATCTATTTGGGCTGCCTGTGACTGTCCTCAGTGTACTGGGTCTGTGCTGGGTGTAGTTGTCCTCCTAATTCATATGCAGCCAGCTAAGTGTTACAGCAGGCTTGCACAAAATTATTTCCTGGCTCTGCTGTGCGTTCCGTAAGCGAAGTCAGCCTCCAACCACAGGCCAATAAGTGGCACATTTAATTACAGCGTTCTGTTTCTGCACTACTGGTAATACAGCATGCTGAGGGGTAGGTGTAGGCCTAGAGGACGTGGACGCGGGCGAGGACGCGGAGGCCTAAGTCAGGGTGTGGGCACAGGCCGAGCCAGTGCGGTGGCCAGGGGGAGAGGCAGGGCCAGACCGAATAATCCACCAACTGTTTCCCAAAGCGCCCCCTCGCGCCATGCCACCCTGCAGAGGTCAAGGTGCTCTATGCCTGACGACCGAAGAAACAGTGGTGTGCAACCTTTGTCGCGCCAAGATCAGCTGGGGAGCCACCACCACCAGCATGCGCAGGCATATGATGGCCAAGCACCCCACAAGGTGGGACGAAGGCCATTCACCGCCTCCGGTTTGCACCACTGCCTCTCCCCCTGTGCCCCAACCTGCCACTGAGATCCAACCCCCCTCTGAGGACACAGGCACTACCATCTCCTGGCCTGCACCCACACGCTCACCTCCGCTGTCCTCGGCCCCTTCCAGCAATGTCTCTCAGCGCAGCGTCCAGACGTTGCTAGCGCCACTGTTTGAGCGCAAGCGCAAGTACGCCGCCACGCACCCACACGCTCAAGCGTTAAACGTGCACATTGCCAAATTGATCAGCCTGGAGATGCTGCCGTATAGGCTTGTGGAAACGGAGGCTTTCAAAAGCATGATGGCGCAGGCGGCCCCGCGCTACTCAGTTCCCAGTTGCCACTACTTTTCCCGATGTGCCGTCCCAGCCCTGCACGACCACGTCTCCCGCAACATTGTACGCGCCCTCACCAACGCGGTTACTGCCAAGGTCCACTTAACAACGGACACGTGGACAAGCACAGGCGGGCAGGGCCACTATATCTCCCTGACGGCACATTGGGTGAATTTAGTGGAGGCTGGGACAGAGGCAGAGCCTGGGGCCGCTCACGTCCTACCCACCCCCAGAATTGCGGGCCCCAACTCGGTGCTGGTATCTGCGGCGGTGTATGCTTCCTCCACTAAACCACCCTCCTCCTCCTCCTCCAACGCAACCTCTGTCTCGCAATCAAGATGTGTCAGCAGCAGCACGTCGCCAGCAGTCGGTGTCGCGCGGCGTGGCAGCACAGCGGTGGGCAAGCGTCAGCAGGCCGTGCTGAAACTACTCAGCTTAGGAGAGAAGAGGCACACGGCCGACGAACTGCTGCAGGGTCTGACAGAGCAGACCGACCGCTGGCTTGCGCCGCTGAGCCTCCAACCGGGCATGGTCGTGTGTGACAACGGCCGTAACCTGGTGGAGGCTCTGCAGCTCGGCAGCCTCACGCACGTGCCATGCCTGGCCCATGTCTTTAATTTGGTGGTTCAGCGCTTTCTGAAAAGCTACCCACACTTGTCATACCTGCTCGGAAAGGTGCGCCGGGTCAGCGCACATTTCTGCAACTCCAAGACGGACGCTACCACCCTGCGGTCCCTGCAACATCGTTTTTAATCTGCCAGTGCACCGACTGCTGTGCGACGTGCCCACACGGTGGAACTCTATGCTCCACATGTTGGCTAGGCTCTATGAGCAGCGTAGAGCTATAGTGGAATACCAACTCCAACATGGGCGGCGTAGTGGGAGTCAGCCTCCTCAATTCTTTACAGAAGAGTGGGCCTGGTTGGCAGACATCTGCCAGGTCCTTGGAAACTTTGAGGAGTCTACCCAGATGGTGAGCGGGGATGCTGCAATCATTAGCGTCACCATTCCTCTGCTATGCCTCTTGAGAAGTTCCCTGCAAAGCATAAAGGCAGACGCTTTGCACTCGGAAACGGAGGCGTGGGAAGACAGTATGTCGCTGGATAGTCAGAGCACCCTCATGTCTATATCTCAGCGCGTTGAGGAGGAGGAGGAGGTGGAGGAGCATGAGGAGGAGGGGGAAGAGACAGCTTGGCCCACTGCTGAGGGTACACATGCTGCTTGCCTGTCATCCTTTCAGCGTGTATGGCCGGAGGAGGAGGAGGATCCTGAAAGTGATCTTCCTAGTGAGAACAGCCATGTGTTGCGTACAGGTACCCTGGCACACATGGCTGACTTCATGTTAGGATGCCTTTCTCGTGACCCTCGCGTTACACGCATTCTGGCCACTACGGATTACTGGGTGTACACACTGCTCCACCCACGGTATAAGGAGAACCTTTCCACTCTCATTCCCGAAGAGGAAAAGGGTTCCAGAATGATGCTATACTACAGGGCGCTGGTGGACAAACTGATGGTAAACTTCCCATCCGACAGCGCTAGTGGCAGAAGGCGCAGTTCCGAGGGCCAGGTAGCAGGGGAGGCGCAGAGATCAGGCAGCATGTACAGCGCAGGCAGGGGAACATTCTCCAAGGCCTTTGCCAGCTTTATGGCTCCCCAGCAAGACTGTGTCACCGCTCCCCAGTCAAGGCTGAGTTGGCGGGAGCACTGTAAAAGGATGGTGAGGGAGTACGTAGCCGATCGCACGACCGTCCTCGGTGACGCCTCTGCCCCCTACAACTACTGGGTGTCAAAGCTGGACACGTGGCCTGAACTCGCGCTGTATGCCCTGGAGGTGCTTGCTTGTCCTGCGGCTAGCGTCTTGTCAGAGAGGGTGTTTAGTGCGGCTGGGGGAATCATCACGGATAAGCGTACCCGCCTGTCAACCGACAGTGCCAACAGGCTTACACTCATCAAGATGAACAAAGCCTGGATTTCCCCAGACTTCTCTTCTTCACCAGCGGACAGCAGCGATACCTAAGCAATACGTAGGCTGCACCCGCGGATGGAAGCATCGTTCTCTATCACCATCAAAAATGGGGACATTTTTGCTTCATCAATCTGTGTATAATATTCCTGCTCCTCCTCCTGAAACCTCACATAATCACGCCGAGCGGGCAATTTTTCTTAGGCCCACAAGGCTCGGTCATATAATTTTTGTAAACAATTTTTATACGTTTCAATGCTCATTAAAGCATTGAAACTTGCACCTGAACCAATTTTTATTTTAACTGGGCTGCCTCCAGGCCTAGTTACCAATTAAGCCACATTAACCAAAGCGATTAATGGGTTTCACCTGCCCTCTTGGTTGGGCATGGGCAATTTTTCTGAGGTACATTAGTACTGTTGGTACACCAATTTTTGGGGGCCCTCGCCTACAGTGTAATCCAATTAATTTTTTGCCCACCTGCATTACAGCTGACGTTACATCAGCTGTGTTGGGCACTGCAATGGGATATATTTATGTACCGCCGGTGGGTTCCAGGGAGCCACCCATGCCGTGGGTCCACACGGAGTTGTAACTGCATGTGTCCACTTCTAAAGAACCCCAGTCTGACTGGGGCATGCAGTGTGGGCCCAAGCCCACTTGCATTAAACATGACATTACCTCAGCTGTGATGGGCAATGCAATGGGATATATTTATGTACCGCCGGTGGCTTCCTGGCACCCACCCATGCTGTGGGTCCACACGGAGTTGTAACTGCATGTGTCCACTTCTAAAGAACCCCAGTCTGACTGGGGCATGCAGTGTGGGCCGAAGCCCACCTGCATTTAATCGGACGTTACCTCAGCTGTGATGGGCACTGCAATGGGATACATTAATGTACAGCCGGTGGGTTCCAGGGAGCCACCCATGCTGTGGGTGCACACGGAATTCCCATTGCGTGCAGGGGGGGGGGGCAGCATGTAACCCAGGAGAAGTGGCAGCGGAGTGTCATGCAGGCAGTGATTGTGCTTTGTTGGAGGTAGTGTGGTGCTTAGCTAAGGTATGCATTGCTAATGAGGGCTTTTCAGAAGTAAAAATTGTTGGGAGGGGGGGGGGCCCACTCTTGCCGCTATTGTGGCTTAATAGTGGGACCTGGGAACTTGAGATGCAGCCCAACATGTAGCCCCTCGCCTGCCCTATCCGTTGCTGTGTCGTTCCTATCACTTTCTTGAATTGCCCCGATTTTCACAAATGGAAACCTTAGCGAGCATCGGCGATATACAAAAATGCTCGAGTCGCCCATTGACTTCAATGGGGTTCGTTACTCGAAACGAACCCTCGAGCATCGCGATAATTTCGTCCCGAGTAACGAGCACCCGAGCATTTTGGTGCTCGCTCATCTCTAATAACTACACTTCTCATATACAGTAAATAAATCAGTGTGTCCTCATATGTTCTAGTTCTTTTCATTTGTAAACCTCGTAGAGATGAGCGAACGTGCTCGGCCACGCCCCTTTTTCGCCCGAATACCGCGATTTCCGAGTACTTCCGTACTCGGGCGAAAAAATTCGGGGGGGCGCCGTGGCGGCACGGGGGGTAGCAGTGGGGAGTGGGGGGGGGGGAGGGAGAGAGAGAGGGCTCCCCCCTGTTCCCCGCTGCTACCCCCCGCACCGCCACGCCTCTCCCCGCCCCCCGGCGACCCCCGAATCTTTTCACCCGAGTACTGAAGTACTCGAAAATGGCGGTACTCGGGTGCGTAAGTACTCGAAACGAGTATGTTCGCTCATCTCTATAAACCTGTTTATGTTAAATGTTACTATTTTGTTGCTGTTTTCTCCTCTAGATGTTAAATAACACAGCAATGTTTGCAGCACTACTACTAATAATTATATAGATTGAATAATCTATAAACAGAACAGTAACTCTTAAAAGTTAACATTATCTTCAGTCCCTGCCGATGTATTATAGGTTATCCAGTGAACAGCGTAGTACATGCAAATGAAGATATTGATTTAAAGGGATCTCCTTGCTGTACTAAGCAGAGGATCACTGATTTGAATAGTAGTTCACTTACAGTGTTGTCACCCTACATTTCTGTTATTACGGTTACATTTATTAAATGCTTCTAGAGTCTTACACAAAATTTCCCTCAATATAAGAATAATAAAGTTTTTCAGTGTATGTTTGTATGTATGTAGCTGATTTGCTGTGGATTTTATTGTAGATTTTGGTGCAGATCTGCAGTACATTTCAAAGCTTCAATTTAAATTTAATTGAAAGGGTGAAATCTGCTACAGCTCCACAATGTACAGCAAAATCCGCAGCAAACCAGCAACATGTGACCATACACTAATAGAAAAGAATGTTGTATCAGAGATTTACAGTTGCAGAGATATTCTATTTTTACCTGACAGCCATTCAGATAAATGGACGTTCATGTAATACATGGATAGCTAAGTCTGCTAGAGGGAGGCATGTGTGCAGATGTAGTCTTTAACCCCTTAAAGTCATTAGATGGTGGGAACATTTAGGCTGGGTTCACACGGGGTGGAATTGCCATGGAATTTCTGTGCGGAAATTTCACATGCGTTTTTAAACCTAACACTAAGTGGACAAGATCTGCAAAAATCTCATTCTTACGCTGTGGACAGTCCATTGCGGACAAGCCACACAGAAATTGACATGCAATGCGGAATTCAAATTTTGTGACATGTCAATTGTATCGCCGTCTCCGCTGTGGACTCTCTTCTCTCCATGGGGAAGGATTTTTGCAGGCTGAAAAGCCGCCTTAAACCTGCGCCAAATGACGCTGGTTTTTAAGCAGCCTTTCCGCTGCAGAAATCTTGTAGAATTTCCATGCAGTCCCACTGCGTACATTATGCAAGATTTCCATCCCGTGTGAACCAGCCTTAGGGCTCAGTCAGACGGACGTTTTAGGGTGCAAATTTATGTGCCCCAAATTTGTGTGACCAAAGCAGGCGTCATGTACGAAAAAAAAAATGCACTAGGCTGCGTTTTTGCACGCATAAAGTGTGCTGCCCGCTATCCCCTACTGTGGCTGTGACAGCTGCAGCAGGGGATTCCTTGGATGTGAAACCCCTGGATGCTGTCACATCCAGGGGTTTGACCTGTGGTTAATGGGGCCGGCGGCAGCAGCGGTGGCCCCATTGACATAAAGAGAACATTGCGATCCTCTACTACAGCTGTGACAGCTGTGGCAGAGGATTCCTTCATCTTTGCGTGGAGTTCCCTTGTTAATCAACACTGTGACAGCATTGTCTCAGTGTCCAGTGACAATGGGACTTCCTGCGGAGATGAAGAAATCCTCTGCCACAGCTGTCACAGCTGTAGCAGAGGATTGCGATGTTCTCCCATTTAAAATCCCCGCCTGCTGAAAGGGCTGCCTCTGATTGACTGAGCACTGTGACCAATCAGAGGCAGCTCTCAGCTGTCATTCAATAGCTGAGAGCTGCCTCTGATTGGTCACAGTGCTCAGCCAATCAGAGGCAGCCTTTTCAGCAGGCAGGGATTTTAGATCCCCACCTGCTGAAAGCACTTCAGAGCAGTACAGGGAGAAGACCCGGCTGGATGCGCCTGAGCCCCTGCACACGAGTCTATGGGGGGTGCACAAATTCACACCCAATACCTGCGTAATTGCACATTGCGCTGGAAAGTTTTGTGGTAAAAAGAACACATTTGGAGCTAATTAGGCTATTAAATCACAGAATGGGTGTGTCCCACGCTGATGTGAAAAAAGTACAGTGAAAGTTCAATGTTCATGGTGCAAATGCGTTATGCTAACATGTGCGTTTTTGGCCGTATGCCTGCGGGAAGCTGCCCTAACACTCAAATTTTGTCGCACATTTCACCACTGAAAGGGATGAAGTCCGTGATGAAAATCTGCTGTAGAAATTGACATGCTGTAGATTAAAAAAGTCCAAACTACAGGTCAAATCCATGTGTAAAAATTCTGCAGCATGAGTTTGTTAAACCTTGTCTACATACTGGAAGCATCTCTTGTGTTTTTTTGGTGTGTAAATCCACGTGGAGAATTTGCAACATTTCTGTTATGTGTGAACACACCCTTATGCCATGTCATGCCCTAAGGCGAACTTTACATGGGGGAAAGGTATATCAGGCGGTGAAACACAGCCCAATATCGCGCTTGCCAACATGAAATTTCCCCGCTGATGCGAGACGTTTTTACATTAAACTTGCTGCGCATCACTGACATCCGCGGCAGGGGATTGCAGACTGTCTCCCATTGTTTTCAATGGGGAAACCTGACATTGCAATTGCATGCACCTAGCACGTGGTGCGATGCTGCCGCCCGGCCCATTGCAAACGATGGGCAATGTGAGGGCACTCCCAAGGATGTGCCATGATTTGTTTCTCACAACACACAAATCTTGTGCAATTTTCTCGGACGTATGAAAACGGCCTTATGCTGCAGATTACATGAGGGTGTTAAGGCAGCAGAAATGCAGTCCTAAGATTTCACTCATGACTTGAAGGTTGTGAGTTCAATCCCTGCATGGTTCAGGTAGCTGGCTCAGGGTTGACTCATCCCTCTGAGATCAGCAAAATGAGTACCCAGCTTGGTGGGGGTAATAAATAAATTAACTAAAAGCAGTGTGGAATAAGTTGGTGCTATACAAGTTTTGTTTTTTTTAATCTGCTCTCCAAATCCACTGCTGCTATTGCACTGTGGAAATTTGCTGCAGATTATGACTTTTTGAAGTTTTTTGTTTTTGTTTTTTTTTTAAATCAATTTTTATTCAAGTTTTCTAACAGACAAATCGTCTAGGATATCAAAAACAGTTATCTTTTCACTCAATGCAAGAAACAAACATTCATTTGGATCAAATTACAAGCTTGACTTTTTGAAGTTTATGGAAGAAATCCACAGGTTTTCTCCACCAAATCTGCTAGCACAATTGACATGCTGTGGATTTAAATTCCGAACCTCAGGTCAATGTCCAGACTGATTTAGTGCAAATTATTTTCTGCAGTGTGTCTTGAGATTTTGAAAACATCATCCATATTATCGCTACTGAAAATGTTGTGGATCTTCCGTGTAGAAAGTCTACAGGAAAACCCACTGAAAATCTATTACATGTGAACATGGCCTTAGAATGTCAAAAGTTGTATGTGGAATGTAAAGTAATTTCTACTCCTGAGATACAGTTGTGCTCTGCTGTTTACATAGGACAGAAAGAAGGCCTGGAGCCCCCTGTTGATACTCAGCCCTCAGGCATTTCTAGATTGTCTGACATCTCCGCTCACTCCTGGCCTTGAACATTGCTGCCTTGAGTGGAAACTTATATAAAAAGTTTTTGTTCTGGTAAGCCTGTCTATCATTCCCTACCTATAAAGTAACTTATTTGTAGTGATTAAATATATCAGTAATAATAATTAACATTGGAAGCGTGTGAAATCTATTTCTTAATGGTAAATGGTATATAATGAGCTACAAGAGGACAAGTCCACGACTACTATTTATAATGGTAGTATATAAAACTAATAGTTATGACCTTGACATTTAAAGTTTTACTATAACAAGCAAAGGCATAGATTTACTGCCCAAGAATTAGCATGACTGTGGAGGCTTCATGTCCCAGAAGTAACCTAATGCCATCTAATCTGAGCAAGACAGAAATGAGCCCATGCCAGAAGTTATACAGCCAATCAATCATTCATAGCTTTTAATCAACTTTCATTTTTCAAAAATGAAAATGTAGTTGAATTACATTTGCTGGTTAAAAAATTTGACATAAAAATATAAAATTATATAGAAAAAATACATTATTCATATTTTACTACATTTCATATTATATTTATATACGGCATGAATAAATTACGTTATAAAGCTATGTTTATTATTCATTGTGAAAACAATCATCTTAACACCTTACTGGGCACTGCCAACTTTTTATAGTGTTAGTAAATCTTACATGTCAGAATGGCCTTGTTTAAGCAAAGAATGAATTTGAACTTGCAGAATGCCAATGAACTTGCTGTAGTTCTTTCAAATTAGAGATATAACCCTTTATCATTTAAGGTTTATAGATTATAGAGTAGCTTCAACCAAACAAGAAAACTTGACTTTGATCTTGAACCAGAAACATATTTTACTGTCTTTCTCTGCCATTTGTGCTCCATACTCTTCCTACCTTCAATTTCCAACAAGGAAATTAATTCTATTCAGCCATATGAGCTCACATTGAGCCAGTATCTCTGTCTGTCAGCCACAGAAAGTGTAAAAGTTAGTGTGTATGGCAACCCAATCTGTCAGCTGTCTCTGGTATTCTCTCATTTTGACTTTCTCACAAAGGAAATGGCAGCATCCAGGGCGTAGTGCAAAACGATAGTTTATTCCTCCAGTTTATTGCTTGATAAAGACCCCAAGAGGGTCGAAACGTAGCGAGATTTTGGAGGAATTAACTATCGTTTTCCACTACGCCCTGGATGCTGCCATTTCCTTTGTGAGAAAGTGGAATATATCTTTGCTGGGGTCCTTGGAGGCTCTGACCCCTAAACCATTGGCGTGCATCCTATGGACTTATTAGTCATCTTTCCATAGGTTTAAAAATCCTGAGGTGTGCTGTAAATTAATCTAAGTGAATTCTCTCATTTTGAGTCAACCCTTCCATTCTCCTCCCTCTATAGAGCAGAAAAGGAAAAATAAAGTCCTGTCTGGCCCCATGGGGACTATAGCTATTATGGCAGTATATATTTAAAATTTGTTTAATGTACATGTTTCTTAATGTATGCTTGAGAAAGGAGGCATATTGCAACCTCCAAAAAGCATCACATGAGGTCCTAGTTTATAATAAAGTGAATGGTGCAGGAGTATTAGTGGCTCAGCCCTGGCAGTACAATTGGATTCCATGGCTTACACTGTGGGCAAGCCTGAAAGGGGGTAGCTGGATTAATTTACTACCTCCTCTACCAAGTAAGAGTGCTCTTACATGGAACGACTGTCAGATAGATCATCAATAGTTAATCACCAGGAACTCGCCTTTGTGGGTTCCTGGCTATCATCTGGCCTGACGTCAGTGCGAAGGGCTGAATATTGACTTCATTGTCATCGGAGTCAGAGGCAAAAGCATCATAAAGGGCCTCACTACCTTTGAAATAATGGTAGCTGAAGCCTCCTAATACATTTCCGGCACTTTCAGTTCTGACACCGTGGAGTGAAATAGGAGGCAATTCTCCCATTGATTTAAATAGGAGTCAAGCCCTCTATTACACTTCTGCCTCTGACCCCAATGACAACGCCCACCCCCGTTGCACTGACAGTGGGCCAGGTGCTTACCGGAGATCCCAAGCTATGGGCACTGGCGAATAGCTATTGATGACCTACACTGAGGATAGCTCATTAATAGCATTTGCCCAGAAAACCTATTTAAGCTTAGCTTTATTTAAAGCATAAGTATAATTTCAGATGGCTTTACAGAATATGCTGTCATGTATGTGCACGAGGAACAGTGCTATTTCTGGCAATTATATGACTTAAATACTCAGCTCCTCCTTATTCCTCCAATCTTTCCTTCTCCATAGATGTCTATGGGCAGCATATAATCTGATCTCTCAGTGATAGTCTATTTTGTCTATCCCTAGAGTGAGTGAACAGTTAAGGAGGAAAACAATGGAATCTGATAAGTGTAGAAAGAAGCAGTTACTGTGATGATTTATATTAAAAAGTTTATTAAAGTCACCTCTACTATTGACTTTTGCAACAATTGTTGAAAGCTCAGTGACCAAATAAATATCAAGTTGCAGTAAGTGAGAATACGGAGCAAACATCAGGAGTTTAGTTTTGGAAAGGTTTAGTTTTAAGTATACAGAGGGCACTACATGAAAGTCTGTCAAAAGATACTAAATTGTGCTTTTCTGGAGAACCAGTGATATATCACAGCATAATAGTGTATTATTTGTTGTCATCAGCATAATGATGGTGCTAAGAATAAAATCTGCTGATAGCGTTTCCATTTGGACCTGTATAAAGAGAGAACAGAAGGGGGTCCAGCACTGAACTCTGAGAAACCCAGACAAAGAGAGAAAAAGGAGAAGAAGTAGACCTGTTTGTAAGAGCTTAAAATGTATGAGGAATAAGGTTGCCACAATAGGAAAAATCCCTTGTTCTGTCAAGCTGTCTATATAAAGCAGCATGAGCCACTCATCAGCCAGTGTCTGTATATGTATAGACAACCCCATACTCTATGCACTCTAATGCACTTTGTAGATATAAAGTGCATTAGAGTGCATAGAGTATGGAGGTTACTGTTGAATAAAATGATGAGGCTCTGAGGAATAATGGCGTCAAGAGGACGGAATTCAATTTATGAAATGTGATAGACTTGCTTAAAAAGATAATTTTTAGAGCTCACTTAAAACTGTTGGGAATTAATCTGAATATCAGTGGTAGTGCATTCCAGAGAACTGGTGCAGCTCTAGAAAAGTTTTGGAGATGGAAGTAGAATGTTCAGATTATGGCTGATATTAGCCTTAGATTGTTGGCAGAACATATAACATAGGTAGGGTGGTAGACATTGCAGCACGGTGGAAATCTTTATGGGTGAAAGTGAGATGTTTAAATTGCCATAAGTAAGTGCATCAGTCTGAATCTCATAGGTTTTCCTGCCATGTTCCTACCAATGTTTTTAGATGCAATAAATGTCATTTGTAATGAAAATTTTTCCAATGGATTTTTTCTTCTGCTATGCATGTTTGCTGAGATGCTTAATTATATTCTGTGGGCAACCAATCCAGTGACTGGCACAGGTTGGAAGCATCGGTGTAGCGGTTGGACAGAAAGATGACCCTGCATTGAGGATAGATTGCAGAGGAAATTGACTTTGGACAGGGAAAGGTAGATTATTAATGAGTTACAGTAATCAAGACAAGAATGAATCAGCAACAAGACGAATTTTGGCTGCTTCTACAGTAAGAAAAGTGCGAATTCTGGAGATGCTTGTGAGGTGCAGATGGAATGATCATGCAAGTAATTGAATATAAGAAGTAAAGGAAAGAGCTGAGTCGAACATATAGCCGAACACCAATGGTTCTAATAGACGTGTGGTTATGTGCGCACATATGTACGCACATAAACATGCTCGTTTGAATGCACCCTAAAGATAGCAGAATTATCCCGGGTGCCGGCTGTTTCTTACAGCTGACACCCAACAGCAACAGCTGCGATGAGCCGTGTGGCTCATTGGGGTTGTTAACCCTTTAAATGCCACTGTCAGTTAGGACAGCGGCATTTAAATCCCCCGAACGATGTTCTGGGGCCCCATATGGCCCCCCATGATAAGGGAGCCGTACGGGTATCATGGCAGCTGGGGGCCTTCTGAAATGCCCAGGGCTGTCATGGCAGTATGCCTATCTAGCCATCACTGTGGGGTGGCTTGCTAGATTGCCCATCGATTTTTTAAAGGGGGAAGGAAAAAATGAAAATGGAAAAAAACAAAAAAGCTTGGTCACTAAGGGGTTAAAAGTTTTTCAGTACATTATATGGTACAGTAAATAATACCATTGAAAAATACAGCTCATTCCACACTAAACAAGTCCTCATACAGCTACGTTGATGGATAATTAAAAGAGTTATAATTTTTATTAGTAGTGAGGAAAAAACGAAAATGAAAAAAAAATGCTTCCTTAAGGGGTTAATATATAATGGGTAAACAACTCAGTTTTTGAAAGATTTACAGTAGTTCCAGAGAGAGAAGACATGATATTAGACACAGGTCTCACTAGTGTTTAGGGTGTGATGTCACAAGAAGAGGCATATAATTAGGTGTCATTAGCACAGAGATAGAACTGAAAGCTAAATCTGCTGATACTTTGTTCAATATGAGTGGCCTAGACTAACAAAAAAGAGAGGACTTACAACTGACCATGAGGAACCCCAATGGCAAGAAAAGAAGTAGAACCAGCAAATGATATATTGATGAGCAATCGGAGAAATAGAAAGAAAACTGAGAGAAGTATCTTTGAGGGTCAGCCGAAATACGCTACGATCAGATGCAATGGATTCGAATGTATCAGATCACATGCTCATATTCCCATGGCGTAAAAGCACCCGGCCAGGCAAATATAGTGCTGGGCGCTTTCACGCCCTGCTGGAACTATCTTTCCAATTGGAATACATCGGCCGCTGCATGGGCCAGAGAAGGGAGGTGGGAGGGAGTTTAGGAGGGTGACTGCTAAACTCTCTTTCTCTTCTCTCCTCCTCTCTCCTCCCCTTTGGCTGTTAGCAATGGGAGGGGGTGGTACAGGGGTTGAGCTAAGCTCCACCCCTCCCATTGCAGGCTGCGGAAACAGGCCGATTCTCCAGTATGAGGTTGTGCACAGCATCGACAATCTCCGGAACAAACACCTCTCTCGGTCGTCCAGGACGTTCCTCATCATTGGTGTGGCCCGTTTTAAATTTGGCAACCCAGTTCTTAGTTGTAGAATATGAAGGGCATTGATCCCCCAATGTCTGCGACACATCACCATGAATATCCTTCGTGGACTTTCCTTGCCGAAACAAGAATTGTATCACTCCTCTGTTCTCACTTACTGTGAATATCGCCTTAGACTCCGCCATTTTGTTTTCCCGCGTGCCTAGATCACTGTTACTATAAGCTACAAACACAAAATTTTGAAAACATATATTGGACACATAAGGCTTTCATGTGATGTAACATTCATTACCATAGAAACAAAAAAAGAACACTAAGCGAAAAACATCAGCACCCCCTCGTAAATGCTAAATTTGTGCGCCTGTTCATGCGTTTTTATGGCGCCGGTGGGCGCACGTAAAAACGCCTATGGCCATGTGAGAGAGGCTTAAACCCAATCGTAGGGGAGGATCTAGTGGTCCAGTTGGTTGTGTATTACAAAAAGCTCCACAAGAGTCTATAGAAAGTACTTGTATATTAGTTTTAGCCCACAGGAGATTATTTGAGATTTAGTAAGGGTAGTTACAATACAAAACAGCAGCTCTGAAGCAAATACTGCTGCTCTCTGAGATCGTAAATACTGAGCAGATGTGAATGATATCACTTGGAGGGAAACACCCTAAATAACTGCACATCTTGTTCATACATATAAAACATCTGAATCTATAAGCCATATGCTGAAGTTTGTGACATATGTATATATCATTTTTTTTCCCCATTTCTTTTGCCTATCATGTCCATTGTTGTATTCCAGAATGATTGCCGGAGTATGAGCACTTATTAACCAGTGTTATTAAAGGGATTGTTTGCATCAGCTCATCAGTAAACAGTTCACACAGACCTGTCAAATGACTTTATCCCTCCCCATTCACACACATTATTGCAACCAAGGTGGCTTCTTCTTCTCTATACACCACTTACAAACAAATGTAAATGTTAAGCAGCTGTAGAAGCTCCTAGCTTTACACATGAGGAAGGCTGCATCTATGGCCAAAAAATGAACAAAAACATGAATGCACAAACTGCTGGAAGAGCCTTTACTTTTTTCTATGATCTATAAAACTTAAAGCACACTTAACCATCCACCAAATCCTCAAATCCTTAACACCACTGTTATTAATGTTACCAGTCATAATTAGTACAAGATTTCTTCTAGCTTATAATATCTATTTTCAGTGTAACTACATTCTCACGGATGTGCTGTATTCAGGATTATCAGTGAAGGAGCTTATTGAATGGTAAGTCACTCAAGTAAAAGATTACTTAATGATATCCTGTTAATAGTAAATCATTAATTAGTAGAGGATTGTAGTGCTGACCACACACACTCGACAACTGGCGAATGGCCAATATTGCAATGTGTGTGGCCCAAAAATGACCCCGAAAACTTAACAGAGTCATTATCATTCATTGGATAAATTACATTTAGAATATCACCAGTACAACACTCTACTGGCAGGTTTGACTGCCATCCACAAGCTTCCTTTATTTGATTACTGGTTTGGCTTTTATGTGGCCTGCTTTAGTGAAAGTGTCCAAGAACAGAACTGAGTATCCTGCTTGGATTTGCCAAGTTATTTCAGGGACAAAATAGCTCCTACTGTTGATTGTTGGGGTCTTGTGAGTGATTGATAGATTAGCTATACGATTGTGGGTACTTTAAATAGATGTTATGCACTGTTGTCTCTTTCCCTTTATAGATAGATATGAGATAGATAGATAGATAGATAGATAGATAGATAGATAGATAGATAGATAGATATAGGATAGATAGATAGATATGAGATAGATATGAGATAGATAGATAGATAGATAGATAGATAGATAGATAGATAGATATGAGATAGATAGATAGATATGAGATAGATAGATAGATAGATAGATATGAGATAGATAGATAGATAGATATGAGATAGATAGATAGATATGAGATAGATAGAGAGATAAATAGAAATATATGAAATAGATAGATGAGATAAATAGATGAGATAGATATATGAGATAGATAGATAGATAGATTAGATAGATATGAGATAGATTGATAGATAGATGAGATAGATAGATAGATAGATAGATATGCATGAGATTTATAGATAGATGATAGATAGATAGATATGCATGAGATTTATAGATAGATGATAGATAGATAGATAGATAGATAGATAGATAGATAGATAGATAGATAGATAGATAGATACATGAGATAGATAGATAGATAGATATGAGATTGATGGGTAGGTAGATATAAGATAGATATTTGACAGATAGATATGAGATAGACAGTCATACAAACAAACAGATAGATCTGAGATAGACAGATAGATAGATTTGAGATAAACAGATAGATAGATCTGAGATAGATAGATAGATAGATACAGTTAGGGCCAGAAATATTTGGACAGTAACACAATTTTCGCGAGTTGGGCTCTGCATGCCACCGCATTGGATTTGAAATGAAGCCTCTACAACAGAATTCAAGTGCAGATTGTAACGTTTAATTTAAAGGGTTGAACAAAAATATCTGATAGAAAATGTAGGAATTGTACACATTTCTTTACAAACACTCCACATTTTAGGAGCTCAAAAGTAATTGGACAAATAAACATAACCCAAACAAAATATTTTTTTTTCAATATTTTGTTGCGAACCCTTTGGAGGCAATCACTGCCTTAAGTCTGGAACCCATGGACATCACCAAACGCTGGGTTTCCTCCTTCTTAATGCTTTGCCAGGCCTTTACAGCCGCAGCCTTCAGGTCTTGCTTGTTTGTGGGTCTTTCCGTCTGAAGTCTGGATTTGAGCAAGTGAAATGCATGCTCAATTGGGTTAAGATCTGGTGATTGACTTGGCCATTGCAGAATGTTCCACTTTTTTGCACTCATGAACTCCTGGGTAGCTTTGGCTGTATGCTTAGGGTCATTGTCCATCTGTACTGTGAAGCGCCGTCCGATCAACTTTGCAGCATTTGGCTGAATCTGGGCTGAAAGTATATCCCGGTACACTTCAGAATTCATCCGGCTACTCTTGTCTGCTGTTATGTCATCAATAAACACAAGTGACCCAGTGCCATTGAAAGCCATGCATGCCCATGCCATCACGTTGCCTCCACCATGTTTTACAGAGGATGTGGTGTGCCTTGGATCATGTGCCGTTCCCTTTCTTCTCCAAACTTTTTTCTTCCCATCATTCTGGTACAGGTTGATCTTTGTCTCATCTGTCCATAAAATACTTTTCCAGAACTGGGCTGGCTTCTTGAGGTGTTGTTCGGCAAATTTAACTCTGGCCTGTCTATTTTTGGAATTGATGAATGGTTTGCATCTAGATGTGAACCCTTTGTATTTACTTTCATGGAGTCTTCTCTTTACTGTTGACTTAGAGACAGATACACCTACTTCCCTGAGAGTGTTCTGGACTTCAGTTGATGTTGTGAAAAGGTTCTTCTTCACCAAAGAAAGTATGCGGCGATCATCCACCACCGTTGTCTTCCGTGGACGCCCAGGCCTTTTTGAGTTCCCAAGCTCACCAGTGAATTCCTTTTTTCTCAGAATGTACCCGACTGTTGATTTTGCTACTCCAAGCATGTCTGCTATCTCTCTGATGGATTTTTTCTTTTTTTTCAGCCTCAGGATGTTCTGCTTCACCTCAATTGAGAGTTACTTTGACCGCATGTTGTCTGGTCACAGCAACAGCTTCCAAATCCAAACCCACACACCTGGAATCAACCCCAGACCTTTTAACTACTTAATTGATTACAGGTTAACGAGGGAGACGCCTTCTGAGTTAATTGCAGCCCTTAGAGTCCATTGTCCAATTACTTTTGGTCCCTTGAAAAAGCGGAGGCTATGCATTACAGAGCTATGATTCCTAAACCCTTTCTCCGATTTGGATGTGGAAACTCTCATATTGCAGCTGGGAGTGTGCACTTTCAGCCCATATTATATATAGAATTGTATTTCTGAACATGTTTTTGTAAACAGCTAAAATAACAAAACTTGTGTCACTGTCCAAATATTTCTGGCCCTAACTGTAGATATGAGATAGATAGATAGACATGAGATTGATGAAATAGATAGATATGAGATAGATAGATAGATAGATATACACAAGATTGATAGATAGATGTGAGATTGATAGATAGATATACACGAGATTGATAGATTGATAGATAGATAGATAGATATAGGATAGATAGATAGATATGAGATAGATAGATAGATAAATAGATATGAGATAGATAGCTAGATAGCTAGATAGATAGATAGATAGATATGAGATTGATGAAATAGATAGATATGAGATAGATAGATAGATAGATAGACATGAGATTGATGAAATAGATAGATATGAGATAGATAGATATATAGATAGATTGATAGATATACACGAGATTGATAGATATGAGATTGATAGATAGATATACACGAGATTGATAGATAGATAGATATGAGATTGATAGATAGATATAAGATAGATATATATATATGAGATTGATAGATAGATAGATATGAGATAGATTAATAGAGAGATAGATCTGAGATAGATAGATAGATAGATAGAGATATATGGTCCATGGTCTTATTTTATTTTACTCGTTTATATATATCTATTTTGCAACACTGTACACAGATTATCACATACATTGGCCCCTGTCGCCATTTGACCCCACAATCTAAGTTCACTGTAGCCTCAGATTCACAATTATATTGTCTGGCCAGAATTGGTAAAGTAAAATACTATCAGCTATGACTAAACAGGAAAGTGATCATAAAACATGTGCAGTTTGGAGATAAGTTTAAACTGCTAAAACAGTCAGGCACATGATTCGTATAAAACGGTGCATTGATCCAATCTAAGTCTCAGAACTCTGCCGAAAGTCTTAAAGAGTAACTGCACTTTTTACAAAACTTTTGACATGTCAAAAGTTTTGATCCGTGGGATCTAGGTGCTGAAACCCCCACTAATTGCTGAAATGAAGGAGCTGCAGTACTCATCCAAGTGCTGTGTCCCTTCAACTGTCACCAATGCCTGTTGGCTGCTCTCCGCTGCTGAAGACAGATGCATAGGTATCTATAGAAGTCTATGTGTCCATCTTCAGCTCCTCAACAAGAGGAGGCAAAAAAGAAGCAACGACAGCCGAAGAAAAACAGCGCTTGGGCGATCGCTGCAGCTCCTCTATTTCAGCAACCAGCAGGTCACCTCCATACTGATCAAAAGTCTTGACATGTTGTCATGACTTATCAAAAGTTTTTTAAAAGTGCAGTTAGTTACTTTTAATTTTTTGAAATTCTGAATTCAGACACAAATAAAACTTATTAGGCTGCACCATAAGTATCAGTAAAATGGTAGGATTTCCGTAACTTACACAACATATTTACATACGCTGTGACATGATCAAATTTTCGTGACTATCACAAGTAAACCGTGACTTATTCCCTCATAGGGAAACATTGAGACTGAGAGAGACAGAGATGCAAACAACCAACTGCTGTTGTCACATAACCTATTCTAAATATCAATATTCAATATTACTGATATTGTGCCTAATATTACTTGGGTACATGATATAGTAGAATCACTCAAACTCCGAACTTAATTGAAAACCATTTACAGACTGGCATCATATAAATGTTTTTATTTATAATAGCACAAACGAAAGCAGCTCACCGCCACGAATGTCCTTGTATTCTAGGGATCCGGGCTATGTAAACGGGTCTCTGGAGACCGTAGGTGAGCAGTCAAAGGAATCTTGTAAGCAAAGAAGGAATCCAGCACTTCTTTAAAAGTAAAATTACTTCTTCATTAACTTAATCCTAAAAGTGCATAGTGTACAGTTTATATACAGTACTGTTAAAGAAAAAAACATGGCGATATAGCATTTTTCAATTGGTAGGCTACCTGCCTATCTTGTCTGTAGCATGCACTTAACCTTGGCTTTGACAGTTCACATATACATGAATGAACCGGACAATCTTCAGAGTGGTTATAAATCAAAGTGCCTACAATGGACAACTTCTACTACTACTTCTAATACATCTGCCAACATAACCAACTTTGCAGGTGATGGCAGGTGCAGGCTGTGCATTGGATGGTACTTACTGCCCCCATATGATATACTATCATACAGTGTGTAAATACCTATACTATATAGTGCCTAAGTGTCATATAGTATGATGCCTATATAACAGTGCTGTTCATACAAAACCTACACAACAATCCTACGCAATCCTGCCATTACCATACCATGCAAAAATACTATACTCTATAGGACACACAATAGGTAGCATCGTCTTCAGCAGTGATAGCTATTAGCTAATGGGCCATGTGACAGCATTAAAGGCACACCCCAAAGGCCACCTGTGACAAGACATCTATCTTGTTTGGGTGGCCATATACTAAAATAGTGAACCTTTCTACATATTACTGTTTCCAAAGGCATCCAATATGACCAATATAGCACACCACATCCCATTAAAAAGCTGGTTGCTCCAAATATACATTATTACCCAACAAAATAAGACCTTAAAGCTTATTTATCACAAACTAAATTACTTTAGTACTCAGTGTTGTAACAACTTCATGATAAAACAGCAATTCTCCTTCAAACAATAGCCACCAGTCCACTGCAGAAAATACATGGGATACCTCCTATGGAGTTTTAGAACATGCTCCATTCAGATCGCTCCCCTACGCACTGCGGAATATGGTGGTGTTATACAAATAAAGATTAATGCAAAATCTTTAATTAATTGATTTCGGTATTTTCCTTCCTATTTTTTTCTATAACTATGCCCGGTCCCTATAGATGTTATGTTCTACCTGGAGTCATGACATGAAATAACAGTGGGATAACAGTTAGGCAAGAAGTAGCAGCAAGCTTTTCAGGAAGAACATGCTGAGGATATAAATTAATATCACTAAATAATGTAGTACCGAGGAGGAAGTGCTGATATACATAATTAGCTCAAATATGTGGAACAATTTAAGGCTTAACCATATGGATGCTTGAGCCCACTGAACTGCCTGATTCTCAAATGCCTTTGAAGCACTTATCAGAACAGAAGGCGTTAAAACACAGCAAGGAATGTGGGACTACAATTTAGTTCTCACCCTTTTCTTGTTTCCCAGGGGGCTTTTTTTGTCTATTTTTCAGCATGACATCCAGCATCCTGCTACATGGGCTGGCAGCTGCTTTCTGTTTGATGTGTGCTTTTCACCTTAAGGCAATTAACTCATTAGTGAAAAACTACATCTGCAAGTTCTGAACTATCCTGTAATAGCATAATAGTTTAATGGTGAAAATAAATGAAAGTTGAAAAATTTCTTTTGAAGTCCCGTATAGAAAAACAGGCTGGTATAAAATATACTGAGTTATGGAATGCAAATACACCTAGGCCCATTCATCAAAGTCCTGGGAAAAAATTTGCATGTTCATACTTATTCAGCTTTCATGAATACTTTTAATATTGCCAGCCTTTTATATTTATGAGTTGGAAATTGTAAAGTGTACAGGATAATCCACTAAAAAGACATTTGCTAAAAGCATCTCGCATTATAATTGCAATGCATTTGCGTAATCAGATTCATAGTTTACTGCGAAAGATGTGAAAACTTATTGGGAGTTTGTGGGACAAGTTCACCTTCAATAAATAAGCCTTTTAAAAGAAATTGAGTTATTTCATCAGTTTGTCACAAATTGATCTGTGGGGGGAGGGGAAAGGCATAAGACTGAAAAACAGATTTAGTTTTTTGTCAATGTATGATTTGTTTTTGGCAGAACAAGATGACCTATGTCGTAATAATGCTGCTATAGCACATAAGGTAATAGCCAATGTTTAACTTGTTGCAAATTTCCTGTCTATTCTAAGAATTCTTGGTGAATTTGTGTGAAGCATTGTAAGATCAGCCTTCGGTCCAGGGTAAACCAAGATGGCCACATCGTTTCTGTAGTAATGCCTCAACAGCAAACTGTATACTGGTCAGGAGAAGTTGCCATGATAGTCTGGGCCAGATGGAGAACAAATGGAAAGAAAGCAGAATTTATAGAGGACCAGTTTCCCTTCCTGACATCAATTAAATGACTTTTTATATTGGCCAATGATCAGGCATGAATATCCATATGAATGTTTGTTTGCCCGATCGTTGACCTAAATGAATATGCCGGCGATCAGCTCATGAACGAGCAAACACTTTTGGATCTTTTATGCAAGCATTAAATATCTTGCTCAACAGCATCCCATCCCCACATGTAAATAGGCGCATGTGCACCCAACAAATGCTATTTGGGGATAATTATTCATCCCCATACTAGCTATTCTCTGCTGCAGGTGAAGAATAGTCAGGGACACCAATCCGCATCCTATCTGATGATCCATGCTCATTCTAACAAACAAAGAATAAGCCCATATAAAAGGGCCCTTAGTAAATACTCTTATTTCACAACATGTAGAAGAGAGTTCTATTGCTTTGATTGAGAAGGCTGGATTCAGAGGCGGACGTCTGTCTTTCAAGCTGAGCTGGGAGAAGTTAGAAGAAAGCTGCACAACAGACATTTCTCCAAGCGCCCGACTGTTTCTAAAATCTATGTTTTCTTTGAAATATTGCAGTATTTCACAGTAAAACACAGTTCTTTTTAATGGAAGCCTGTCAGTGTTTCATACTACCTCTGCTTAGGGCAGCAAGGATATACTGATAGGTTTCCTTTAATTCTCTATATACATTGTGCATCAATCGTGTTCTTCTAATCTGTATGATGGCTTTCAAAGACACTTAGGTATACATTCTTAGGTGGAAACAGGCCTAGATTACCAACTTTTGTGGCACAGGGGTCAAACGTTCATCCTCATAGGAATTAATGCATGTTAAGCCAATGCAAGGGAATAGAGGGTGGTGGATGTTAACCAGCTATTACCTAACAGTCTGTTATCAAAGAGGTTGATTGAGGCTGCGCTCCCACACAGCAAAAACAGCTTGATGCTGAAACATCGCTCAGCCGCGACAGCCAATGGCCGCATGATCTTGCCATAAATGTAGGCAAGATCTTGTGGCTACTTGTTGCAGATGGAACTAGAGGGAATTTCTACCACAAGCATTTTTTGCTGTGTCAGACGCAATCTAAAGCCCCTTTTACACATAACGAGTGTCAGGCAAACGATGCCCGACACCCGTCCCTGTGTATCCTCGCTTCCGTGCTGTTACACAGGAGCGAGTATCGCTGGATCACTCACAGTGCGGCCAGCAAGGAGGAGGGCGGCTGGAGGAGAGTTCTCCCCACTCTCCTCCCGCCCCTCTCCATTCACTGTAAACAGCAGCCATTCAGTTTTGAACGTCTGCTGTTTACATTGAATGATCGTCGTTTGGGATTCTAAGCGGCTTAAAACTGAATGACCGGATTATTCTTGTCCAGTAATTCAGTTTCTGCATGCTTTTACACGGGACGATTATCGTTCAAAACCCTGCGGGAGCCTGAATGGCTAGAATGATAATCGTCCCGTGTAAAGGGGCCTTTAGTCCATTTTACACTGCGTGATTCTCTTCACAATTCGCTCATTTCAGGTTCAATAATAATTGGCCAGTGTAAATGCAGGAAAAGATCAATAATAAAAGTATCTTACTATCTTTTCAAACCACCGATCATTTACCTAAAGTTTAAAAAATGGCCTAAAAAGTTGTTGCATAAAAAGGAACAAATAAGACACATCACTGCCCAAAAAATATTAGTGAAAAAGGCCTTCCTGCAATAAACATGTTTACTGTAGCACAAAGTTATTTATATACTAGTATCCCACACCTCCTCCATAATTTCAACTGATGTAGGTAGTAAAGGAATGCTATACTATTTTCAGAGCCAATCTGGTGATATTTTGTTTTTCCTTCATTATGTAAGCAGTCCCCCAGTATGTATAGATCAGCTAGTGTTACCTTGTTTAGTTATTTCTCTCTTCCTAACAAAATTCTCTTTAGTTGGGCCATGTGATCTCATGGTGACCCTCCTGGGAATAACTTGCTTTTCTGTCCTCTGAAGAAGTCACCACAGCTTTGTCACCAGAACGTCCTGTATGATGAATTTACATGGACTGTACCACACATGCTGTTCTTGGGGTAGGGAGAAACACGCCTATCATATTACTGATTATGACTAGAGGCTCATGTCACACAGTCATAATAAAGGAGAGGATAGTTCATCCTTCATGACTGCATTATTATTTATGTCTTTAACGTATATAGCTGACTATAGAGATTAGAGGGGTTTTCCAGCCACCGTATCATCAGGATAGGTTATCAATAGTTGATCGGCTGGGGCTGTCACTCGGGAGCCTGACCGATAAGCTGAGCGGGCACATGCTGTCAGCACCACAATTTTACAGAGGTCAGAGCGGAAGCCTCCGTGCCGACCTCCCATGCAGTGGCCAATGCTTGTAACTGCAGGCACAGCTCTCACTGAAATCAATGGGATCCATGCCTGCAGTTACAAGCACCTGCCACTACACAGAGGTCAGCGCAGAGGCTTCCACTGTGACCTTTGTGTTATTGCGGCGCTGACAGCATGCGCCCGCTCAGCTGATCGATCGGGGTCCCGAATAACAGACCATGGCTGATCAACTATTGATGACCTATCCTGAAGATAGGTCAGCAATAATATTTCACTGGAAAACCCCTTTAATGATATTCGTATTGTCATTGCAGAAGGCAGGGATGAGGCTCAAGCACTAGCTGCCCATGTGAATCTGTGCAGATGCATCATGGGATTGCTAGCGCAGAATAGTGAAAGAGAAAGCACGGTGGAATCTGAAAATCAAGTTGGTGCCTAATAAGCATCAGACAGGGGGCTGCACTGCATGGAAGTGACTGCAATATACATAGGAGACCTCCAAAGTGTGACAGACAATCTGGTTAGGGGTGCAGGGATAGAAAAAAAAAGTATTTTAACATGAATGCTTCTTTAATAAAGAGAGGGAAAATGAAGAAAATTAAACCATTTGGTGTTATTTCTCTATGTGTGTCTTGTTTACTTCCAACTACACCATCTCTATCAATTTTTGTTACTTGTTACGCTTTTCTTACCACTCACTCTCTCAAAAATATTCAGCGTGCAGTCTTTGATTTCACTATGTGGAATGGTCATGCCTATTTGCTTTCTGTACAGATTCCCAAAATTAAATAAAAGCCTTGGGCAATAATATCCTACCCTTACGATCCTGCCTTTGGCAATATATATATATATATATATATATATATATATATATATATGCAGCTCTAATTCTGGGCTGCAATATGCCCATCTAAAGCCTCATGCCACAGCTGTAATACATGCCTGCTATGGGCTCATACCGCACCTCCGTGAGCCTCTGCATAAAGTGGAGCCATATCCAATATGTGAATGCACAGTGCCTCATGGAGGTCTTGCCTTGTGCAGGAAGCCGTACGCTGATGAACTGATTAAATTAATTGTTTCATTTTTAAAATATAAGTATGTAACATTTTTGACATCCAAGGTCTCTCGCCTTTAGATTTTTTTTCAGCAGTTTAATGATATTCGGTAATGAAAGATTGTAATCAATTAAATGTATAGTACACAACATCTACTGGGACTAAAGAATTAGCATAAATACATATTTAAAGATGAACTTGTGGTGAATATTAAAAAGCATGGACTAAAACAATGTGACTGGGTTACTGGAATGTGAACAGGTTGCTGAGGTAACACATTAATCTCCTGGGGTGGAATAATTCAATCAATCTGTCCACACATATCACCTGAAGGCGCCCACCTGTCCTCTTTTGCTGCCAAAAAAAACTGGAAAGGAGTTATCACAGTGCATTTGTAGAAAAGTGCTGAAACTTGCAGTCTCCTGTTAATATCCGTTCTTTTCTACAAGTTTATGGCAAATGCTTACATTTCCTTGGGCACTGTTAACATTCAGTTTAGCGCTGATACTCGGCTAAATTTTTCTCTTTATTAGAAGGACAGCTCGGTAATATCTTGTTTACATTGGCCTTGCGTTCAAGAATAAAAGTGGGTGAAGTCTTCCAACCTTTCAATAACATATTAGACTTTTGTAATTTTAGATTTCCTATGCAATCATAGTTACGATACTTTTTTTTTTTTTACAGAGATTTCCCTCATTTCTTAACCCCCTTTTAAAACTGCTGGTGCTATACAGCACACATGTGGCCTTTTCATTAAGTTAAATATTGGCATCTACTGTTTGTAAATAACCATTTATTATTGCAACAGTTTTCTATTTGTTGTCTTTGCTCAAAAATACCAAATAGTTGTCCACAATTTCATTAAGGCTGGATTTCCGCCACGTAAAACGCACAAGCCCGTCACGGCCATGTGCATAAGGCCTAAGGGATCTTGTCCACAGGCGATAGTGCATTGCGTTACTCACAGCGATAATCCGGCCGTGAGTAATGCAGTGCACGCTTTCCATAGTGTTGCTATAGAAAGTGAAGCCCCCTGTCCATGAGCAGAGAATCAGAGTGACTCTCCGCTCGTGGGACTCAAATTGCGGCATGCCATGATTCTCCACGGTAAGCCTATCTATCAGGTAGGCTCACCGCTGAGACCTCTCAGCACTCCCTCCTCGTTCCTCGCAGTGGAAAATCACTGGCGATATTTCGGCACGGCCGTGGAAAGGGGACCTAACTGAGCATTTTTAGGATATTTTCAAATATCTCTGACTGTCTCACTATTTGACCTTGGGAATTGTAAAGCCACCTTCTCACATGGCAGAATCACTGTTGGAATTCCATAATAGAATTCCTGCAGCAATTCCGCACGAATTGTGCGGCAACCAAATTCGCACCTGAATGGCAGCATTTTTACTTGCGGAACGGCTACAGAATGTAACCCTTGTGTGGTAAGGGTTGAATTCTGCAGCATGATTCCGGAGCATAAATAGACATGCTGTGGAATTAGAATATCCAGTGCTTTTGAAAAATGCTGCGGATTGGTTGCAGTAAATATCCGCACCATGTGAAGGGGATTTATTAAATCCTCTCCAAATAGTGCTTACTGCGATGCTGCAGGATTTCCACAGCAATTCCACTTGTAAAAATTCTGCAACAATTTGTGAGAAGGCGGCATAATATAAACTATCCGCATGCTGCAGAAACAACCCCATTCAGTGGCATGGAATGGAATTTTATGAACCTACCTTTAGGTAGGCTTCACACATAGCATAAATGCTGCAGAATTTCCACAGTGCATGATACAGAAATATTCTGCAGTGTTTTTGAAAAACAATTCTAAATCTGCAGCTTGCCTTTTGATGCTGTGGTTTTCAGTTCGCAAAATACGTAGGTTACAATCTGCAGCAGGCCAATAATAAAAAAAACATGGGCATATCCATTCCATTTGGGTGAAGATTTGGCCTCTATGGTTTTCCAGCATATTTACTGCGGGTTTTCCACTGCAGAATGCCTGCAGTGAATACACTGTGTGATGAGGCAGCCTTGAGGGTGTTTCACACATGCGATCGCGATATTGCTGCGTTTTGTTTTTTTTTACGCAAATGTCAGTAGGACTTTCTAATGTTAAAAATGCATCGCACAAATCAGACTTCTATCACCCATCCTATAGATTGGTTTTAAAAGTCAATTTTGGGAATAAAAGCCATGATGCCAATTTGAATATAGTCAAGATTTTATCTTACCAATATATTAAGATGTAGTGACCTCCAGGTTTTGTATGTGTATAACATTACCTTTAATATATGCATTTTAATTAGGCCTCATACACACAGGCGGATGTTTGCTGCGGAATCTAGAGTGCATGTCCGCCTCCAGATTCCACAGCAATAACCCTTCATAGCATGCTATGGAAAAATGAATCCTCATGCACACAAGCGGAAACCAATTGCGGTTTCTGCTCGCAGATAAAAAAAAGCACAGCATGCTCCATTTTACTGCCGTCCCCACGTGGACGGTTTACATTGAAGTCAATGGAAGCCGTCCAACCCACAGGCTGTCCACAATTTGACATTGCAGATGGGCCACGGATTCTGCAGGACAAGCAGGAGCTTAAAAAAAAAACTCTACTGCACATGTCCAACAATGAGCCGCGGGCACCATCCGCAGTACGCAGTACAGAAAAAGAAGAAAAAAGCAGATACATACAGATGACGGCCAAGCACAGATTTGGATTCCGCTCCGGGCTCCTGCATGTGGAATCTGACCTTCCCGTGTGCATGCAACCTGAACTATTGGTTGCAGCTCTCTTATTTGCATGCTTTGTCCATGTCAAAAACAGGATCACTGCTTCCAAGCATTTATAATATCTGATCTGCGCTGGTGTCAGCAGTAAGTATTTTGTTGCTCTGTACATGTTGGGGATAGAAGCATCAGTCCCAGAGTGTCTGCATTGCTTGTTCTGCGCATGTGTACCCATTTAGATTATTCTGCGCATGTCACAAATAGAATCACCAATGTCTGCATTGTTTTCTCTACACATTAGTCAGTAATGGCTTGTATGTAGAGATGAGCGAGTATACTCGCTAAGGCACTACTCGCTCGAGTAATGTGCCTTAGCCGAGTATCTCCCCGCTCGTCCCGAAAGATTCGGGTGCCGCCGCGGGGCGGGGAGCTGCGGGGGAGAGCAGGGAGGAACGGTGGGGAGATCTTTCTCTCCCTCTCTCCCGCCCGCTCTGCCCCGCTCTCCCCCGCAACTCACCTGTCAGCTGCGGCGGCCCCCGAATCTTTCGGGACGAGCGGGGAGATACTCGGCTAAGGTACATTACTCGAGCGAGTAGTGCCTTAGCAAGTATACTCGCTCATCTCTACTTGTATGTTGTTGTATTCAGCACTAATGAATTGACATTCATATACACAGGTAGGTGAGTGTTTTGCTGTCATTTATATATTTGATTCCAACAATATGCATTTACTGGCATCAGTGACTGGATTCATGTTTATCCATATTCTCCTAGATATGTTGATATTACTATATAACTGTATAGATTTAGGCTGCTCTCACACAGCCCGCTATTTACAACGGTCAGTGGGGCCTTGCAGAATAGCGATCAAACGCGGTGTTTCTAATGCCGCGATTTTCAAAGGGCTGTCTGCTCCCATTTTGTGCGTTTTAGCGCTTTTTAACGCACCTCATCACCCATCACAATGATGGGGTGCGTTAAAAAAACACAGTCAAGCGCTTTAGAATGCATTCGAAAACACAGTACAAAATCAAGGTAAGACGCGGCGGTTTTGAATGTGGCGCTTTGTAAGGCATGTGAGAGAGCGGCCTTATGTTACATATGGTGAAACACTTGTCTTTGATGAATGTGACAGTGTTTATATATTGCTTATGTTTTGGTAGTTTGTATATGTTACTCTACGATTATGTTGTTATCATGTGACCAGTTGTTTGTAATTAGTGATTTTATATATGATGCATTGGCTTCATTTTTTTGCTACGTCTAAGGGTACAAATATGCGCCAGAAATGCGTCAGCAAAGCATATAGAGCAGTGATGGGGAACCTTTTAGAGACCGAGTGCCCAAACTGCAATCCAAAACCCACTTATTTATCGCAAAGAGCCAACATGTCAAGGGGCGGGGCTTATCATGACATATGATTTTACCCCCATCGTTCTAAAAAGGACAGGACCACTTCAAAACAGACAGCGTGCAGATTTTCACTGCTTTTTGGACACGGAAATACTACAGAATGTCCTCAGTGGAAATTTCTGTGGAAAATTCTGCAGCGTTTCCGCACTCAAAAAGCAGTCAAAATCAGCACACTGTCTATTTTTAAAAAGCCCTGACCATTTCCACCACATGTAAACATACCCCAGCCGTAATAGTGCCCACCCCCCTCCAGTGGTAATAGTGACTCCCCCCACAGCGGCCCCTGGTATAATAGTACCTCCCCCCCACACACACACACAGCAGCCCTCAGTAGAATAGTGACACCCCACAGCTGCCCCCAGTAGAATAGTGACACCCCACGGTGTCCCCAGTAGAATAATGACACCCCACGGCAGCCCCCAGTAGAATAGTGACACCCCACAGCGGCCCTAGTGTAATAGTGACATCCCCCATTATATGTAAGCATCACTGGAAAATAACCCCCCAGGCCAGGTAAAATGAAAAGTAATATTAAATGCATATGCTGACCTCTCTTGCAGCCAGCGCCCGCTTCCAGCGGGGGAGTGGTGCTGCCATCGGCGCTTAGTGTCCTGGTGCCGCCACTGCTCCCTCCAGCGGCTCTGGTCCTGCCGTTGCGCTCCCTGACCTCATCCTGCCAGTGCTGCATGTGCTGCCGCCGCCGCCCTGGCCGCCGATGCTTCCTCTCCTCAGGCCACAAACGCCCCCAGCCAATCACAAGCTGGGGACGTGACTACATGTCAAATTCCTGTATGATGTTGTCACCCCTAACTTCCGGTGGAGACATAATACAAGAATACGGACGTCAGGGGGGTGGGGAGGAGGATCCCAGCTGCACACTGATGTCACAGTGTGTGCTGGGATCAGCGCCACTAGCTGCGCTGGCCCCTGCCGGTATTCACTAGAGTGGTAAGCGGCCGACGGCGGTGCGTGCCAGCAGGGAGGGCTCCGCATGCCGCCTCTGGCATGCATGCCATAGGTTCACCACTACTGATATAGAGTGGTGGTCGACATTTTTTTTAATATGGTTATGAAATAAAGTTGTGGATCTTTCTACAAGTATTCTGTGCTTTTGTGGTCAAGCATGTCTATGCTCTCCCTAAAGATTGTATTTGGCTGGTGAGCTTGTTCCTTTGTGTGTATATGTTTTTTCCATAGTGACCTCCTGGCTTGCTTAACCATTACATGACCTGGATGCATTTTTTTGATCCACCTGATCATCAGTATAAGATAATCACTCCATCTATTGGATACCTTTTTTTGCAGTGATTCCCACTCTTATTACCATAGGGAATCCCAGTCCTTTTTTGTCAAACTTCTATAAGTAGGTTGAAGTTAGTTTCTCACAATTACTGTAAATACCAGTTCTTGTTTGTGTCTTTTGTTGAACCTGTGATCAGGTTCCACGTCATTTACCAGTATCAGGTAAAAAAGATGTGGTAAATTACCACAAACTTGGGTAGAAAACATAAAATGCATGAGTTAAGGTGACCCTCCAGTTTTAGTACAAAATTATGTCCTAGGACAGGAAGGGACGTAGGTGTATATTACCTGAAGTTTTTCTTCTCTGCCAATCCTTTGATCCACTGGTTTTGGTTCCTGTGTTTGGCCATCAAAAGATGGTCGGTGCAATGTTCAGACTACCTAGTTCCCACAGTACATTGGAAGTATTAGACTAACAATGCACTACACCTGCTCTCTGATTGGCCTGACCAGCTCATGTGATCAGTGCTGGCCAATCATACAGAAGTGCACAGTGTGTATTTCTGTAGCCATATTTGACAGCTGGGGCCCAGAACTGGTAGATTGAAGGAGCAGCAGAGAAGAACAACTGTAGGTAATATACCCCTCCTTTCCTGTGACTTAATTTCATCCCAAAAGCAGACAATCGATTTAATGGGTGAAATATATTACCTACATTGAGATATAAATCTCTGCAGAACCTACATAGCCATATGGAGGACTTACTTTTTTACATATGCTTTTCTCTCTTCTTGTTTTAATCTGAACACAGCTTCTGCATATTTCCTAAAAGAGTGTTCTAGTATATCCAAAACATGTATACGAAGTAGTAGAACAAAATAATGTGTTATCTGTTCCCTTAGATAGTATATTTAGTATAGCGTATCTCATTTTCTCATTGAAAGCTCAAAAGGAAACTGTTAACTGTGAGTCAGTACTGTCCATATATTTTCTTAGTATATAGTTATCACCGAGTATAACAGTTCAATGACAAATTCAGTCCTACTGTATATGTGTTATATTGCAGCTAGAATGAGAAATCCAAAGTCATACAGAGAATGAAAAACTGAGGAAACTAAAAGTAAATAGGAACAAGGTAATTTTTTCCAACATAGAACATTGCGAATAGTTCAGAGACAAGATACGTGACTCTAAGGCTTCAGCTATCTGATAACAAGGTAGCTCTTGATTATCGTACACTGAAAAATGAAATCTTGTAGAGGAAATTGTCACCATCCAACATCTTTGATGTGGAAATTACCATCTGAAGTGCTCTACACAATAAGGAACCTCTGCATTGTCAAATCATCTGTTTACTCTGTCTTGTCCTTTATTTAGGGGAAAGGTTAGAATAGAAATCAGCAAGAGAAAAACGATGTATATAACTCAAGCACGCCACATAAAAAATATATATTTATTAGAATATATCCAGAAAAAGGTAAAAACACTCACATGAGCAAGCAGGAACCTACACTTTAGGTAAAAAAACAAAGCCCTAATCAAGCCTGTACAAGAAGCAAGTAATTTAAAGGTAACAGGATATGACATGACAAAAGCAAGACCGCTCCTACTAATGAATAAATAATAAGGAAATTAAACACGCGAAAAACAGTAAAAAACAATACAAAAACATTCGTATATAAACATCAGATCAGATCTACGGTTAAGACCATGTGGAAATCTGGTTTTTAACTGCATAACCCAATAAGCCTCCCTTGAAATAATTTTTTTAAACCAATCCCCACCTCTTGCTGGGCAGAACACCCTTTCAATGCCAGTGATTATAAATGAGAATATTTTCCCCCGGTTGGATTTCCAATAGATGTCTGGATGCTACAGATGGGGAATGTCTCAATATACTGGAGGAGGAATTACAGCCAGATATATACTCAGCAATATGTAGTGTTAATTTACATGAGTAACAAGGGGGCATCTTCTGTGTCTAGAAAAGAAGGTTTCTACACAGACATAGAAAGGGTTCTTTACTGTAAGAGCAGTGAGACTATGCAACTCTCTACCTGAGGATGTGGTGATGAGAAATTCCATAAAAGAGTACAAGAGGGGCCTGGATGCCTTTCTTGAGCAATACTATATTATAAGCTATAATCATTAATAACTTCAGAAGGATTGTTGATCCGGGGATTATTCCGATTGCCAGATTGGAGTCAGGAAGGAATAGCTTCCCTTAAATGGGGAAAATTGGCTTCTATCTTCTTGGGGTTTTTTTTGCCTTCCTTTGGATCAACATTGGGGGTTAGTTGGTTGAACTGGATGGACATATGTACCATGTTTCTATGATGTACATTTGATGTATTGCTCACAACAGTACATTCAACAACCTAAATGACAGGAGCGGCATTACAGTTTATAAATCAATTAATAGAAAAAGTCTGGGAAGTTGAAGAAGAAGAACAGGTTTTGCTTTGTTTTAATAAGGAGCACAGACCACATCTTGATTGAGCCCATCTGAAACAACCTTTAGTCACGAGCCAATTTTGAGATGACCATTCCTACAGATGAATAAATAATAAGGAAATGAAACACATGAAAGACAATAAAAAACAATACAAAAACATTAGTGTATATAAACATCAGATCAGATCTGAGGATAAGACCATGTGGAAATCTGTCTGTTAACCACATAATCCAATAAACCTCTCTTGAAAGCATTTTTAAAAAATATTGTTTACTTTTTTGTGGATATAGTCTAATAAATATTCATTTTTTATAGGAAGTCCTGAAGCTATATACATCTTTTTTTCCACATTGCATTTCCTGAGAAAACGGCTTGGCGTTGTTCTCCATGTACTCCCCATATTGGAGGTTGGCTGTTTGGCATAGTGCTGTGGATCAAGATTTTTGGCGAGCTGTATTTGACCTTTTTACTGTTTATATATGATGAAGTTGTAGCTTATTCCTCTTTCAAAATGGTCACCTATCATTCGGTAGCTCCAAACTATCCTGCACGCGCACTGAATTTAATACTGTAACAAAAGTTATGGCAGTTTGATGTGATATAAGAAGATCACCCTGCAAGAGGCAAGGATGTCAGATCACCATCATTGAAGCTGTCAAAGCTCTTTGGAACTACTCAAAGATTTGTTACTGAAAAACTGACAGACCATTCTAACCCAACTCCTATTGATGTGAATGCCCTGTTCAATAGATTATGGTGTCAGATTTTCAGTAACAGAAGTATTTGAGCCGTGTCTAAGCCAACTACAGTCCTCAAGGCAGCCCAATAGTTTTCAGGATTTTCTCAGAGTTACAGGTGATATAATTATTGTCGGTGCCTCAGACATTGCCACAGGTGTTCTCACTATGGGATATCCTGAAAACATGACCTGTTGGGGTGCCTTGAGGACTGGAATTAGGAAACACTGGTCTAAAGTATTTGAGCTCTCTATAGAGCTTTTGTTAGTTAAAGGGTTGTTATGAGTTATATTTTATTTGCTCACCCTCACGCTGCCTTAATGGCATATTGAAATACTTCACTGTACCCTAAATGCTCCATTTTGCCTGGTTTTCTGGGCATCATGTGATAGCTGATGTCACCTCATGAAGAAGGGAAAGTGACGTTGCGTAAACCTGTGAAATGGGCAGTCCCACTCATGTTTATAGGATTTCACAGTTGATTATATTGTTTCAGGGCTGGCTTTGATTGTGCATGCCCAATAATCTTCCAGTGATCTCACATGCACCTGTCTCCATGTCTCCAACATAGCATAGTAACATAGTATGTCAGGCCGAAAAAAGGCATATGTCCATCCAGTTCAGCCTATTACCCCCCTATGTTGATCCAGAGGAAGGCAAAAAAAATCCAGTGAGGTAGAAGTGAGGTAAAAAAAAGTTAAGTAATGTGCAATTGAGGATAATTGCACTGCGTAGAGTAGCCTATGTCAGTGCTCAAATCATCTAGTTGTGAGTTATTAGCAAAAAAAAAGAATTTGTATTATACCTATGATTCTTGTGAATAAATCTAAAACGATATAATAAACCCAAGATCTTTATAATTAGCAGCACCTAGCAGATTCCATTGATTAGAACATGTGGATCAGATAAAGCTGATTTTGTGATAAGCATGTTATTGGCATTATATTATTCTGTAATTACAGAGAGGTGAAAGGGATCAAAACCTGGAATCTCCCTTTACAATCCTGCCCTTTGGCAAGGTCTTACTTCAGCACTGTAACTGCATGCAAACTTTTGAATCTGGTGGCTGAGGCCAGAAGGGGATCTGAGTGGAATGTTTAATGTTGACTAAGAGCCTATATCTTGCTCTCCCTCAAGCCTCATTCAGCTTAAAGTTCCTTTTAATTATATAGTACCACATTTCCTTTAACATCCGGACATATTTTTCCTTGTACTCTATCTGTCATGATTTTCAAAGAGGAGACACCATTTTAGCAAAAACAACAGCTAAAAGGTAGAGTATTTTGTTTTTTTATTCTGTTTTCTGCCTACTCTGGTAGGTGGAGTTATAGAATAATCTCCCCTTCTTGATCAAAAGTCTATGTCACTGCTAATTAAAACTTGTCTTACTTACATTCCTGAAGAATGGCAGCAGGAGCAGAATGGAATGGGGAGGGGGGGAGGCATGAGCCCCCTCTAAGTCTGGTCCCCAAAATGCTTAAAGGGGTTGTCCCGCGCCGAAACGGGTTTTTTTTTTTTTCCAACAGCCCCCCCGTTTGGCGCGAGACAAACCCGATGCAGGGACCTAAAAAAAATCCGCACAGCGCTTACCTGAATCCCCGCGCTCCGGTGACTTCTTACTTACCGGTTGAAGATGGCCGCCGGGATCTTCTCCCTCGGTGGACCGCAGGGCTTCTGTGCGGTCCATTGCCGATTCCAGCCTCCTGATTGGCTGGAATCGGCACGTGACGGGGCGGAGCTACCAGGAGCCGCTCTCAGGCACGAGCGGCCCCATTGAGAAAAGAAGAAGACCCGGACTGCGCAAGCGCGTCTAATCTGGCGATTAGACGCTGAAAATTAGATGGCACCATGGAGACGGGGACGCCAGCAACGGAACAGGTAAGTGAATAACTTCTGATAACTTCTGTATGGCTCATAATTAATGCGCAATGTACATTACAAAGTGCATTAATATGGCCATACAGAAGTGTATAGACCCACTTGCTTTCGCGGGACAACCCCTTTAAGGCTGCTATGGCCCGCTTCTAAAACTGCAGCAGACAGGAGAACTTTCATTAAATACACGTACAGTGTTTATGAGGGGGTCACTACTGTTAAACTGTTTCGCTTCAATGCTTTGCTTCCATTGGATGAAGCATTGAAGCATAGTGCACATCAGGGTACACCCCAGTATTGATTTACAGAACCATATACAGCAATATCACAGGTCCAAATTTGTAGGTTGGTCAATGAGATATATACAGTAGCTTGGTCAGATATAGACATCTTCAAGTTTTCCTAAAAGTGTGACAAATTGCCTACTGAACCTCAAGGCCTCATGTCCACAGGCACACACGGTTTCCAAGTGTGGAATCCTGCAGCGGTTTCCAGCCATGCCCGCAACCATGAGGCCTAAAAAGACATTTACTTACCTATCTGGCTGCTGTCTGGGCCAATCTTCTTTCTTCTGCACGGGGGATGCGCTCGGCACGTGCGCATGCGCTGTGCTTTTTTAAAAAAAAATCTCCTGCTTTCCCGCGATCCGTGGCAAGACATAGTGTCGGCCGAGTCTGTGCCGCACCGTGGATGGCTTCCATTGCCTTCAATGGAAGCCGTCCATGCAGGAAACTGCAGAAAATGGAGCATGCTGCAGGTGTTTTCCAGGAAAAAATGACTAATTAAATACCTGCAGATGCCCAATGAATGTCTATGGACATATTGAACTGCGGATCATCCACGCGGATTCCATAATTCATTTTTGCCCTTGAACATGAGGCCTAGAGGTCAGGCTAGAAGTGACAGATATTTCCGACACAGGACATTTGGAATGTAAGGGTAACATTCACTGAGAAAATCTGAGTTGGCAAGCCATAGATTAGAAAATCTGCCGTATGCCCTGAATTCCACACAGATTTTTCCACCACATCTGGATGAGATTTTGAAAACCCGACCCACTTGCATTGTGCATTAAATTGTCACCAATTTTCTGTGCGGAAACCACCATGAAAATCTGTGACATGTTAATACCCTTAGCATTACATTAATTTCATCCAAGTGATCTTGGGCAAAAAGCACTGAGTTAACATCACAGTCACATTTTCCAAAGCTAGATAAGATGTACTGCTATCAGAATTGTACTGCATTTCAGATCTATCTGGAAGAACATTTATAGCTTCTCAGATAAAGAATACTTATTGCAACCACCAATTTACTAGTTCTTGAGTTCAAATACTATTTACTGCCGAAATAGTATGGTTCATGAGGTTCCTTATGTAATAAACTTTTATGATTAGAAATTCAGATTCTCTTCAGGAAAGGCAAGCTCATATGCAAGAAATACACCAGCTACCCAAACTCTGCTAATGCTAGTATCGAGACAGGAGCTAAATGTCTACACTTGTAGTTTGGTAACAAACATTTTAGCACTCAGCTAGTTCTCTGTCTCTAGTGCCACTTTTTCTGCTCAGTAGGAATGAGATAAGGGTACATTCCAGAAAGTTTTTAACATACAGTTTCCTTAATCAGTTGTATATAAGGATGTCAAGAGGAGTTTATCCATTGTCTTCTCAATTTTTTTAATAATGGCCGATTTAGGAAGTTAAATTGTAATATAATTCCACACTTTTGTCCACACAATAACTTTTCATGTACAGATTTCTGTCCAAATTCGATCCAGACAATCTAAATTTATTTGTGCAATGGGGCAGCAGCAACCATGGTGATTGGGTTGACTGCATGAGAGATAGTAGGCCTAAACACTTGTCATGGTCTGTTGCTCTCCAATCTGGTTAGCCGCAAACATTATGGGGTATGGGGTGATGGTGTTGTACACTGGGGCTGGTCTCTGCTCTCTGGATGGTGTTGGTGAAGTGCATTAGTCCAAATAAAGTTCAGAGAGTAATGAGGGGGAGGTGAAACTCACATGCACTTGCAATCAAAGCATAGGGGTACAACATTGACAGATGAAGGCACAGCTCCTTGCAAACAGCAAATTCATTGCTCTAGCACTGGTGGTGGCTTTATTCCCTTCTCAGATCTGTCCTCAACCTCCATACTGCACTACTGTGAATTTTTCATCACAGCCCTGGAGTGTGTCTAGCCTCTCTGGGAGACTTTCCATCAGTGTAGCCAATCCTGTAGTAGCCTGTAACCTATGTATAGTGATATCAGGTGTCAGGATAGAGAGATTGTCATCTACTCAATAGTAGACCTCCACATCTGATTCTCCTAGGCTGGGAGTGAAGCAGATAATTTCTTGTGGTGAACTAACTAAATATCTAACTAGCAACTGAACTGCCTAAGTTAGGTATGTTACTGGCTTATATAATTTAAACTCCACCTACTAGTCTAGCACCCGTTGGCTGTTTGGGATTGCAAACTGGGCTGATTAACCCTATCTATGCCTAATTACACTGAGCCACCACTTGTAAAATACAATTCAATGGGTAATAGACTAATCTTACAGATATTGAAATCGGCCTTATACTTGTGCGTAGTAATCCGTACATAAATGACTTCAGTCTTTACAGTAAAGCATCTGCTTGACAATCCAAATGTTGTTAAACTGCCTGGGAAACGAATATGGATTTGGCCAACAAAAATTGATTAAGAGCGCCACAGAATGTAGATCACTTTCCAAAATGTACTTTTCTTTTTGAAAATCATGAATATATGGGTGATATTGCATGCCCATATTTTGTAAAGAAACTACTTTTATTACATATTTCTATAAAAGTTGTATTTATTTACTGGTAAACTATGCCGAGAATGACATCTTTCCAAGAAACCAATTATCAGCTGGGCTGTTTGATGGTCTCCAGCAATAAATACCTTTATAATAGTTATTTCAACATGTTCCTAGTACAATAGTTTTTCTTAAATCACTGCTATTGTGATAGTTTCTTATTATTTTTGGAATAACTGCACAAGGACAAAAGCTTTTTTTTTTTTAAATTGCACATACAGTGGTTCTTTAACGTTTGCGAACATTTCAGAATTTTCCATGTTTCTGCTTAGATTTGACCTGAAATTACATCACTTTCTATACAAGTCCTAAAAGTAGATAAAGAGAACCAAATGAGTCAAAAATATTAGACTTGGTCATTATTTACTTAGGAAAATGATCCAATATCATACGTGAACCTTTGCTTTTAGTATTTGGTGTGACTCTTGTGCAGCAATAGCTGCATCTAAATGTTTTTGATAATTGTTGATTAGTCCTGCACATCGGAGGAATTTTAGCCCATTCCTTTGCACAAAACAGCTTCAACTCTGTTATGTTGGTGGGTTTCCTCCTCAACATTTCTATAGGATTAAGGTCAGAACTTTGCCCTTGCCATTCCAAAAACTTTAACTTTATTCTTCTTTAACCATTATTTTGTAGAATGACTTGTGTGCTTTGGGTCGTCTCGCTACATGACCCACGTTCTCTTGAGATTCAGCTCACGGACAGATGTCCAGACATTTTCCTTTAAAGTTTGCTGGTATAATTCAGAATTCATTGTTCCATCAATGATGGCAAGCCATCCTGGCCCAGATGCAGTAAAACAAGCCAAAACCATGATACCACCATCACCGTATTTTACAGATGGTATAGTGCTTTTATACTGTAATTCGGTGTATTCTTTCTTTCAAACATAACACTTCTCATTTAAGCCAAGAAGTCCCATCTTGCTCTTATTCTTCCGTAAAACATTGTTTCAATAGCCTTCTGGCTTGTCCAGGTGATCTTTAGCAAACTGCAAACTGGTAGCAATGTTCTTTCTGGAGAACGGCAGCTTTCTCCTTGTAAATCCTGCCATGCATACATTGTTCTTCAGTGTCCTCCTGACGGTGGACTCATGAACATCAGCTAATGCAAGAAAGGTCTTTAGTTGCTTATAGTTTACCTTGGTTTTGTTTGACCTTGCTGACTATTATGCTTTGGGGGTGGTCTTTGTTGCTTGACTACTCCTGGGGAGGGTAATAATGGTCTTAAATTTCCTCCATTTGTGTACAATGTCTTACTGTAGATCGGTGGAGTCCAAACTCTTTAGAGATGATTTTGTAACCTCTTCTAGCCTGATGAGCATCAACAACTCTTCGAAGGCCCTCAGAAATTTTGTTTGCTCGTGACATAATTCACAAATGTGTTGTGAAGACCAGACTTTGACAGATCTTTGCCGTTTAAATAAACAGTGTCACCCACTCCCACCTGACTGTCATGTCATCGATTGAAAACTCCTGACTCGCAGAAAATGGCCATATACGAGGGACATTCATTCAAGATTTCCTCTGA
This sequence comes from Eleutherodactylus coqui, assembly GCF_035609145.1. Taxonomy (NCBI): domain Eukaryota; kingdom Metazoa; phylum Chordata; class Amphibia; order Anura; family Eleutherodactylidae; genus Eleutherodactylus; species Eleutherodactylus coqui. Next base: position 409,739,367 of record NC_089837.1, on the reverse strand, counting down.
CTCACGTCTATTTATTGCAGGATGCTAAAAATGCACATGTAATAATAGAAGTCTCTATAGATTTCGTGCCAATTTGCAACTCTAAACTGAAAATGGTCTTCCTTTTACAGGTGCTGAAGTGGTGCGAGGTCTGATAATGGACCCAGTGGAATACAGAGCAGTTCCTTTATTTAAAAGGCTGCACGTCAAGGGAGACATTCAATGATATAAAAGTTTAGGGATTCCCCATCACATGATGTAGTCAAAAACTGGCATCGCCAATCCAAATATGGTCGGACTTCCGTGGAAATGGCTCCAATTCCAGGGCGACCCCACTCTGCTATTGATGAACACACCATCCAGCAAGTGGATGGTATCATTTTGGAAAAATCGCTACATAACCATTCGCAACCTAGCCCAAAATGTCAAGATTAGTGTGGAGTCCGTGGAAAAAAAAATCATCCAAGACCATCTTCATATGCATAAGGTATCCGCTTGCTGGGTTCCTGGGCGCTCACACCTTTCCAGAACCAGGAACGAGCCAAATGCTCCTAGGGTCTTTTGATGATGTGCCATGGAAACCAGGAGGACTTTCTCAACAAACGGAGCACACAGGATGAAATCTGCAGAAATTGCAGGAGGCCATCAAAACCAAGAAACGTGGCATGCTCACCAAAGATGTCCATCTTCTGCAAGACAATGCCCCAGTTCACAACTCCCATGTTGGCCAGATGGAAGCACACTGCTACGGGTATGAAATTCTACTGCATCCCCCTTATTCACCTGACCTCGCACTATTGGACTTCCACCTTTTTCCAACAATTAATTTATTTTTGAAGGGCAAGCATTTTCCAGATGACGAGACTCTGATTTCCAAAGTCACAGTGTGGCACCTATGTAGAGAAGGACTAATAACTGTGCCAAGTTTTGTTGCTCGCAGTCCACAGGAAGTGGGCCAGGGGAAATCTTTAATAAATGGCGCTTGTATTTACTGATATAAGAAGGCAGGCATATACAACACATATTCCTCAACATGCAGACAGCCAGACTGCTAAATAGAGGCGCAAATAACACATGTGATGGACACTGATGAAACAGCCACTTACAAACCCTCCTAAGGGGGCATTCACACTGGCATCAAAATCTTGCACCGATACGAAACCCTTTGAATGGGGTCATTCACATTTGCGATGTTTTCCTGCATGCCACGACATTGATATACTATGTAGGAAAAAAAAATCACAACAGGTTCTATCTTTTTGCGATATCGCCCATTGTTTTACTCTAATTTCACCTTCAAATTATCTGCTAATCCTAAAGTTTCACATACTTTTGCCACTGACAGACTTAGGATATTGTAAATAAATGACCAAGTCTCAATATTTTTGATATATTTGTTTGATTTTGTTCTCTTTAGCTACTTTTAGGACTTGTGAATCGGATGACGTTTTAGGTCAAATAAAAGCAGAAATTTGAAAAATTCTGAAGGGTTCATAATCTTTCAAGCACCACTGTACATATTTTATATGTGAAATATGCAGCTGTATGTATCGTTATGAGTTAAATGTATTTTTACATTGTTTTATGGCAAAAGATTCTATTTTTTAGAAGCACATGGATTTTCTGATTTGGTCAATATTTAATTTTGAGGAAGTAGTAGCGTAGCATGAAGTCACACCACTGTTGCATCATAAAAATATAGCAAATCATCATGTGTTTCCCATAAAAAAGCTTCTCCTAATATGTGCAATTGTGGTAATGTTTTAAAGGGATAGTTCTATCTTAAGTGATGGGACATGGTTAGGATTTGTAATCACTTGATGATTGCTGTGGGTTCAACCACTGAACCCAAGAATGAAGAGACAGAAGCTGCAACAGCTCCATTCTAAACCTAAACTAGTAGTGTAACCCTTCCCTAGGAGAATCATTGGGAATTGCAGTCATAAAGCGATGATATAGCCTACTGCTATCCTTTGACCAGGCACATTTTTGTTTTCCTAAGAACATACAGTATTGAAAGCTATAAACTTTTAGCAAATAACGTGTCCATTTGTGATACACAAGGCTTTGTCATTTTTATGTTTGGATTTTATTTCTTTTGTGATATAAGGGAAAAACATAAGACACATCGAAATAAACATCTGTTTTATACTTTTGTGCTTTTTTTTTTCAATAGCACCTTCCTATTATAGACTTTTTTTAAAATAGGAAATATTCAGTTTTGGATAATTGAGGCAAAGCTACCAGCTAGGGTTTAGGTTAGTGATGTGGGATATATATATGTTTTTAATACTTTGTTTTGCCTTATTTTTTCTTTCAATTTATTTTACACATTTTGCCTCCATAAGACCAGGTTAGAAAAGATCCTTGGGGGCATTATAATTTCAAGAATTTTTATTGCTGATTTTCATATGGAAGTGGGGCTGACAAGATTCTCCCCCCCCCCCCCCCCCTCCCCATGCATACATGGCGCTCATTGAGCGCTTGTACTTAGCATTCAGGAAGACAGACTGTAATAAACTATCTCTGCCTTCTTTAATGGAAGGATGGCTGTCTCAAACATGATTTACATACAATAGCAGACTCTCGAGGACAGTTAGATACCTCTTTGCAGAGTCATATGTGGACCACCCAGTGGTCTGCAAGCACTTAAGGGGAATCTGTCTCGTCCTAACAGTCATAAAACCAAGTTATGGTGCAGTTTGGGGGCTAGGTGATGTATTTTTTTTATTTTTTTATATATACTCACCTGCTAGGAACAAATAAATAAAACATGCACATGGCATGAAAATCTGACTCTTCATAGTGCAGTACATAGAAGAGTATGGCAGTGCACTCGCCGACCCACACAGGCCAATAAAATGCTGCATGTGAATGAGTCCTTCCTGTTGGGAGGAAAACCCCCATTTGTCTAAATTCTGATTCCTGTTGAGTCTATGATAATTTTGCATAAGCAAAATGTCGCAGATACTGAAATGAAATGTATCTGTTTGTAACCTCGATTGCTCTATATTAAAGCTCCAAGGTGCTCAAAATTTGAAATACTAGTCACTTCATTTTGTTTTAAACATGCTAAAAACTATGATGGTGTGAGAATAGTGTATGCAACTGACAAAGATGATGTATGAAACAGCTTTAATTTATTAAGAGAAACATATGGGGAAAAATTAATTAGGCTTGGCATAGCAAATGCCAGGCTTAATATTTGCACTGGAGCACGATGCGCCTAATACATGAAGTGGTGCACAGCTCTTAATGTCTTAGGTGCCAGGATGCTCCCAAGAGCATGCCAGGACCGATCAGGCATTCACTTCTATAACTTGTGACAGTTTCCTCAGAATAGGTCATCAATAGTTGATCAGCAGAGTCCACTGCTAGGGACCCCCCAGCAATCCGTTGTTTGCCTGGCTGCTGTCCATAAGTATGGAACCAGAAGCTGAACACTCCATACAATGGGCAGCTGACTGGGTTGGTATTGCAGTCACTCTTCCTATTGCATTAACTGGTTAAGTGGTCAACCTCTGTAGGCCCTTTCACAAAGTAAATGACCATGAATGAGCACTCATTCACCTGATCAGTGCCCTATGTCAACAGGACAGTGAGTGGCTGTCAAACGAGTAAAAGCTCATTCACCAGCTGAGCAGATCAGCCAGAAAAATGCATCATTCTTGTCAGCAAATTTCGAAACAGGGGATGTGCTGCCGACAAAGACGAAAGGGAATGGAGTACCAACTATTGCATGAACAGTCATTCGTATCAGAGTCTGAATCGGCCCATGTGAAACAACAGGTAAACAAGCATCTATCATTATAATCCGGGCTTATCAAATACCCCCACTAACCATTGTTAAAGGGGTCTACCGGTGCCACTGCTTAATAGCAGCTCTCTACTCTGGCTCATACAGGGGGCACACCTGGGGGACCCCACTCTGACTCCAATATGCAGCTAAAGGGGTATTCCCATCTCAGGAATCCAATTTGAATGTGGTAATTTTCACATACCCATATGAAGTTTATTTTTAAAATTCCCCATTCTCCAGGTATCGATTTGTCTTCTGTTCTTTGGTTGTTTATTACTTGTTGCCAGGGAAACAGAACACCTATGGAAAGCAGCAGCAGGGGCGGCCAGCTCTCACACACTTCTTTCATCTAAATCGGACAACGGGGCATTTTGGAAATAAACATCTTATAGGTGAAAGCATTGTTCTGCGATTTCAAACACATTGAAATGGGATTGCTGAGATGGGAATACCCCTTTAAGTTTAATGAAATCCGTGACAAAACCTCAGTTTTAGGGCTCCTGCACCCCGGCAATCGCAGTATCACTGCCTTTTTTCAATGCAAATGTCAATATGATTTTCTAATGTCAAAAACGCATCACACAAAAATCGCAAGTTTGTGCTTTGTGATTTTAGTGCGATGCGTTTTTAACATTAGAAAGTCCTATTGATATTCGCGTTAAAAAAAACGCAGCGATATCGCAGTTGCCAGGCTGCAGGAGCCCTAAGGGAATAACTTGCTTAAAAGGGAACCCATCACCTTCCTACATCACCATAAAGGAAGTAATGGTGCCGTTAGGGGAGGTGACAGGAAGCCAGGTGATTAATTTTTTTGTACCCACCCACTTCCTAGTTCCCACACTGTCCCCAAGTTAGGTATGCGTGATACACAAAGATCTGACTCTTTTCAGATTGTTATAAGTGTGCTCTCACATAGACTTGTATGGGAGAGAGCATGCACATTGCAATTTGAAGAGGCACATATTTTCGTGCAGCAGGAAAAACCATGGGAACCAGGGAATGGGCAAATATTAATATTTATATATATATATATATATATATATATATATATATATATATATATATATATATATATATATATTATTAAAAACCCAGTACACCAGCTCCCCTTACCTCCCATAACAGTTTTCCTTCCATTCAGCAAACAGAGTGGTGTACAGTGTGCATTGGCATTTTTCCCCCATTCCAAAAAAGGGGTGTAGGCATAACCTTATTTCATAATAGTGGCTAGTTTGAAATGGATGCCCATTTATTAAAAAGGGACAAAAAAAAAAAAGATCCTGTTAAAGTATAAAATATACAGCTCTAAAAAAAACAAAAAAAAATAAAACAACAAACAAACAAAAACAAAAAAACCCAAAAACCACACAGGTCACCAGAGGATTTGTGAACCCTACAAGAAACAAAAAGGACTGTTTGCCAATTTAGTTCAAAAAACTGCTCTTAAAACTGAAAAATCTGTTAATTCTTTTATGTCAATTTACGACTTCGTATTAAAGATCAATTCCCTTTAAGTGCCTGCATGAGGCTTCTGTAATAAACACTAATTCACACATTAAATAATGTGTACGGCACAGGCAATTTTTTTTTGTTTAAGAGAATCTAAAACATGCAAATCTAAAAATTCATGTGAAAAGCCTTCAACACCTTCTGGCCACACACAGACCAGGATACTATTAATCCTGAGCAAGTACGTCGGAATACTCAGTAGCCCTTAGAAATTAACTTCCTGCAGAAAGGAGCAGATTTATTGATCTCACTTTGTTTTTGTTGGAATAAGGTAGCGCACTATTTGTTCTCCATCAGAATAAGTGGAGAACACATCATATCGTGCCATCGGAGAGTTAGGAGAGTGCTGTGGACTTGCTGACCTTTAATTTTTGTATGTCTGCTTTAAGACTTGAGACAAATGTTCAGAACAGGAAACGATGGTTTTTTAATAAGCCAGGTAAATAATTTCCTAGACTTCTGGTGGGAAACTTGGCAGTGACAAGATTTTGACCTCAGTGGAAGGTAACTTTCCAGAACAGACATATCCTGAAAGCAGGCTATTTGTTTCAAGCGAGGCACATCAACTCTGACACAAATGGCTTCACTGCATTCCGATGTGTCATTTGCAAAGGTCTGCTATACTTTTAGTTAGCAAGTCAAGTGGTTCAATCGAAGAGGAACTGGACAGAAAGGAATTTGGACTCTTATACCAAGATTTCAGATCAGTCATACTATGTACACAGAGTAACTTAATAAATGTTTGTGAAGAGTCAAGAAAAAAAATGGAAAGGGAAACTGTGACCTGCAGATTATAGTACAGATTTTAGGAAGTGTCATTAATCTTATAAGGCATACACAAAACAGATTACGTTTTAGTCACATGTTGAGCAGGAAGTATTCAAATTGAGTCTGAAAATTAAGGTGGTCATTGAGAGAAACGTGGTTGACCACATATATAAAATTATACACTGCCATTAAGTGATGCCTGATATCATAAATTTGTACTTTAATCCCCTAAAAAATCCAGACAGCCTTTAGGCCCTTTTACATGGGACGACTTGTTAGGCATAAACATGCCTGATGGGTCGTCCTATCAATAAGCGTTCCTGTGCTTTCACAAGGAATGAGCATCGCTAGTGAATGGTGGTGCAACAGGTCATTGATCGTTCCAGCCTACCCACCTCCATTCACAGTAAGCCCACAGGTTGATCCATCGTTCAGTTTTCCGCATGCAGAAATGGAATGACAGATAAGTGAACAAAGGCTTGTTTATTGTAAAGGCATGTCCCAACTGAATGATCATTCAGATTCTCGCTGGATCGCAGGAATCTGAGCAATTTATCAGTGCGTGTAAAAGGGTCCACAGCCTTAAAGTGGTCGTTTAACAATGGTTAAAGAACAAATTCCTGGATATGCCAGGAATTTAATCTGGAGCGGTGACTATTAAAGTTTATTGAAGATACAGAACAGCTCTTTAAAAAAAGCCAGGAGATTTTGTATTTTACCGTTTGACATTCCAACAGTCATAACAGTACTTGTATATCGAGATAACTAACTATATGAGGCCAATTTTTGTAGGTTCTTTAATGGTATTGTGGGAGAATTTATTTAAAAAGGTTACACCCTTTAACTACAAAATACTCTTCACTCATTGGACAGTTTTTAATGGCTTTTTTGCTTTACAAATGCATATAAAAAAAAATTGCCAGCTTTTTTGACATGCATTTTACAGTGTTTAAAATAAAAAAAGTTTTAGTACCCGCTTTTTTGTTGTATTTTTTTTACATAGAAAATTTGGTGATTTAAAGATAATCAGTAAAAAAAAGCAAGAAAGCAAAGTATGTTAGCGTGTTTTTTGTTTCCCCTGGTTTCTGCCTCAAATAACGAGGTTGTCTAATGGAGATATATGGCAGAGTGGTTAAAAAAAAAAAAAAGAAACGTCAATATTAGAGCATGCTGCATTTGAAAAACAAAAAAGGCCAAGTAAAAAAAACACCATAAGAAAAGACCACCACCAATATATAAAAAAATGTATCAAGTTTCAAATTTCTCTCTTCACTTCCAGCAAACGCTATGTGTGAAACCCCCCTACCATGAGGTGCGAGACCCATGCCTATTCACATGGGAAATCCATCACACACATTCAGCACTCCATACCACCATCTACTCTTAAAAAGAAGAGAATCAACACTTGCCAGGTTTAATTTCAAACGTTAATATATTTTCTATTTTATAGTGAACATATGCATCAGTTACCCCCATCTGCAGAAACTGACATAATAAAAAAGGGGAAACATTTGTAAGATGCCTCTTAAAATAAATATTTCTCTTTTATAAAATAATAAAACTTCAAATAAATATACTTTACACTAAACAATATGTTGAAAAATTAGAAAATAAAGGCCGACTCTTACTGTAACTGTACAATATACAGAAAGTCCAAAGAGTAGAAATATTAATTTTCAATAAGTTGAAGCACAATCTAGCCTTTTGGATAGATTCACATTCCTCTGAATGTATATTAGTACATTTCGTGATTGCGCCAGTACAGTGGCACCAAATTCACAGTTGTAAATAATATTCTTTATGTACAAAAATATAGCACATTATCTCTGGCAGAAAACAAAAAAAACTGAAAGTCATTTGCTAATTTACAAATGTTGCAAGTATTATTCACAAAACAACGCACATTTCTGTAGGAGTGTCTGTGCGGCTTTAGCTTGGATCTTATGTGGCACAGATCACTGGGTCCTAATTGGAGCTTGATTAAAGGTTTTCTAACAAGGCTATTGGTTAAGATGGCACTTAGGAAATAAAAAATAAAATAAAAATCACTGCAAACAGGAAAAACTTCCCCCTGCTTTCTACCAACTGTACCAAATTAATTTTATATGATTGCATATGTGTGTTAAAAGGTAAGTCCAATTACGCTCTTTGTTGAAGTCAACTGATGCTATGTTGGCTTCCCCAAACTTCTGGGCTGTAACTGTGGCACTTTACAACATACTGTATTTGACCTTTTACACCGGCATCCCGGCCTCTTTGCCCGGTCATAGCAGCCCTGGCACAATTTAAGGCAACCCTTGGCTGGAAGATAACACCATAAACAAGGCAAAAACATTGACATGACACCAATGGCTGACCAGCGAGTGCAGCAATGTGACTGGCTACAAGAACAGGGGTTGTCTGCACAATTGTCCTCATCGTCGTTTGAGCAGTGATAGAATAGGCACTTCACACAGCAAACACAAGTTCCATAGTCAATCACTTCCTGTGCTGAGCAAAGGCACTGCTTGTCACATATCCAGCAGGAGGGAAGAGTTCTTGGATAAGTGCATTCTTGGCACTTACATTTCCCGCAGCTCTCACACCTGTATGCATGTAAGCCCAAGTCTTCTTTACTGGAAGGCTTTAACTCCTCTGGTTTCAGCTCACCTTTGGGTTGTACACGAATTATCCTGTCAGCACCTAGCCCCGAAGATGAAAAAGAAGGACCTAAAAGTCTTTGCTCCGATGAGCTGCTACTTGTGCTTGTCCTTGTACTACTTCGTGATCCTGTACTCACTGTACTAATGGACCGAGACAAAGATGCCCGTGATGAAGGATGCATTGGGGGAAGAGGGCTCCGGCTAAATTGCCTCTGGTCTGTTACCACATGTATTCTTTCATTTTTCTGCTGGGGCGTTTGACGAGGAGCAGGTTTAACCCAAGGCCGGGGCGCCACAGTAGGCCCTTCCGTATACTCATTAGTGTTCCGTATGGCTCTTATCTGTTCCAATGACAAAACGTGGACTTGTTGCGTCAAAATGTCCCTTGGGTCAATATCACCATGTGTTCTCCCGCTGTCACGCCGAGCCTGGAGTAAAGGCTGGGATCCGCTGCCATTTTGTACTCTGGCCTCCATGAGTACTCTGAAGAGTTTTCACTCCAGTGGGCCGAGAACACATCTGAAATCCTGTGGGCAGAAAAATGAATAATTATTACTTCCTCTGGGACAAAAAAAAAAAAAGTCTATTAAAACATAAGTGAAGATTGCATCATGAACATAAAAATTCCGACAAGAGGTAGCTTGGGTCACAACTGTCAGTTTATACTGGCTCATTATAAGCATAGCGGTACTATAAAAACAAACCGCGATCCAATCTAAAACAGCATGTCCTGACATTTATGAAAGAAAATCCCACCCAGTTCAGGCAGGACAATAAGTTGTAAATTATCTTCTCATCTACAATTTCCCCTGCTGTATTTCTAAGAAAAACAAGCAAGCCTCATGTTCTATTTCTAGCATTTCCTTTAAAATGCCACAGGCAGCTACAGAAAGATTATCCATCAACAAAACCAGAATAATTCTCAAAAAACCCCCCAAACATTATAAGCCTAAAAGGAAACCACAAATAATCATTGATTTGCAATCTGGCCTCAAACGTGTGTGTGTGTGTGTGTGTGTGTGTGTGTGTGTGTGTGTGTGTGTGTGTGTGTATGTATATAAATAAATAAAATAATAATATATATAATATATATATTAGAGCTAATACTGTCATTAGGTACTGCACATCATTGCATTGCTATCCATTACAAAGTTACAGAAATGCAGTATTTTCACCTGTAGTCCAGAGAAATGCAGAACCACATTGAGATATGAAGAGCTGTAGCAAATGACAAAGTGCAGCTCTATTGTATATACATACACCAACACCGCTGCACAACTCACATTCATGTAATGTAACAGCGGCTTATTACTTCCTCTCATTGTGAACGTGTCACAACAGGTGGAGGGAAATCAGGTTCCTCAGACTGCAGTAAAAGCTATTCAAGTAACAGGAAACCAGCTGCCATTATGAGACTGTCTCCTCTATACCGGGGTCACTACAATGTGAATGACAATGCCCCAAACACTTTACTATTCGCATAACAAACACTACCTGCATTTTACAGCACAGGTCTTTATAGTCTGATGGTTTGGAGACTTTTGCCAAAGGAACTGCTAACTAAACTAAATGAGGATGCGCCGAATAATGCACATTATTCATGGAATTTAGGGCAAACAGGATGCAATCACCCTTACAGCAATTTTAGATGCAGAGACCATTTAATTGTACAGATCCAGAATCAACAGCCTTCCCACAAACAGCATATCCTCTGTTAACTTGCTTGACAATGAGGAGATTGAGATCATTGCTGTGCAAACACTAACCAGGGCCTATCTGTAACGAAAGGTGAACAGATAGTGGCCACTATTAAACTATGCAGCTCATTCACAAAGATCCTGTTCCTAGAGTCCGAAAATATCAATGAAAAACCCAAGTATTAGAGCAACATTTCAAAACTTGCTGTAAGACCAGCCTTCTGTTATAAACTAGGAAAACTCCATAACTGATGCAGCACAGCTGAATGTGTGTGCTAGAGATCACTATAGACATGACCAGTCGATGCAGAACTTAGTTGTATGACATTACCGATGACTAGTAGAATTACAAATATTTACAGACATGTATAAAAATAAACAAATTCACAAAAACAGCCCTTTATGTGTTCGGACCAACTACTGTGAGAGAAATATACAACATGGCAAGCCAGAATCTCTGCAGATTTTGGTTATTTGCAGAACAGAACGTGGCCAACTAATACATGTACAGATGTCTGACCAATATTGATCCAAGCTGATATTTAAATGGCCAACTGTTCTGATGAAATCGGTCTCATCTGATAGAAATCTGATCTGACACGTTAAAATGTGTCTGACGATTATAACGATTGTATCATGCAAATCGTTCGATGACAGAAAAGTTTAATTTTAGAGCAATCATAACAGATGAGGAAGATAAGATTATTGGTTCTTTCCCAACAAAAAAAAATATCTGTATGTAAAACAGCCAACTCCACCAATTTCATTATCTGCAAGATTGGCCTGATTGCTCAGAAAGCTTTGTAGGTAAACCCTAATGGCCTGCAATGTTTGTGCACCATGATAACTTGGGAGTTAGGATAATGCACTGGGTTTGCTTGCAAGTCCGATGTAAAACTATGCACAGGTAACACACGTGGCAAACTCAGCTTAACTATGTCTGCACATTATACTAATGTATACGCAAGTAGAATCAAAAGTACAAGTTACTCAACAGTTCTGATGTAATGGCTGGCAATACCTCCCTTCCAAATTAGCTTTTCTTTAACGGAAATATAGGTTTCAACCAAATCTGAAAGAGGTTTCCATGACTCTAATGGGAGCTACCTGGTTTACCTAAAGTCAGCAGCGTTTCACGCCCAAGTTACACAACTGAGCCTCTCAGAATTTTTTAAACTGAAGATGTCATCCTCCCTTCTAAGTATTCACAAGGTAAATAGTGTGCAGGCATTTAGCAAGAAAACAACGTTTCTTAGAGTCAACACATAATGTACTATACATGCAAAACAAGAAAAGTTCCACATACAGATTAATTCTTATTATAGGTACTTCCTAATATTTGCTAGGTTCTTCTTACTGTAACCTACGCAAAGAATAAAAAAAAAAAAAGGAAGAACTACTGACCCTGTTGTTGTGGTCAAAGGCCTAATATTTCAAAGCAATCACCTTGGCTGTCTCAATAAAACAAGCCCAATGAAACGCCAAGTCATGTAAAGCCTGTCATCACTATAGATGTTCCACATTGATCAAAAGTCTCAAATAAATTGTACAGTGCAGGAACCAAGTGCAACAATCCTCAGTGCACCATTTATGACTAAGCCTTCCTCGCTGCGGACTAGTCAAGCAAAGCTTCACTCCAAGACTGGAATTGAAAAGTAAATTGATATCCATCTTCACAGGAGCAGACAGAATCCACTGTCAGAGATCATTTTCTCCTTTCACTGCAGTTCAATATACAAGTTACTGCTATGCCATTAACTTGAGAAAGTTCACATTGTACGTAGTGGTAGAAGCAAAAAGGAACATAAAAGTAGAACAAAAAGAAAAAAAAGAGAATGCAACAGGATGAATCAATACCAAATAGACCAAACTAAACTTGCAACAAAAAAAATATATTGACAGGCAGAAATGTGCATCAATCTGTATGAATAGATAGATTCATCCAAGTAATGTGAAGACACCTGACAAATGTATCAATCTCTTCTACAGTAACTGTTTACTACCTCTGCCTAGTTGTCTATCGATTTCTATTAAAGTTCTTGTCTGCCTTCCACTGAAAGTCAATATAGTTTCCAACATCAGAAGTATTTGCCCTCCTCATATAACACACTACTAGATCATAGAGATTAATGCTATAAAACCTTATATATAGAAACTAAACAAATAATCTAAATAAGCCATTCTATATCACATTTATCAAGAATAAACTAACATATTGCGATAGACACAATCCATGTGCAACATATAAGGGTCCTGGGTTTAAATCCTACAAGATCTGCATGGAGTTTGTATATTCTCCTTGTGTTTGCGTGGGTTTCCTCTGAGTACTTTGGTTTCCTCCCACACTTCAAAAACATAGGTAAATATAGATTGCGAGCCCCAATGGGGTCAGAACCCAATACCAAGTTATGTAAAGCCCTGGGTAAAATACATGTGCTATAGAAATAAATGTGTATTATTCTATACAACTTTACTTTGCAGAGTTCTTGCACAGGCCTCTTCCAACCTCAGAAAGAAAGCACCTTAAATAAGAAACTCGACCCAGATCAGCAGAAAAAAGAAAAAAAGACTTCCACATGCTTCAGATTTGCCCAGGTAACTCCTGAAACCCCCTTGGAAATGAAGCCATTGCATGTCCTGCTGTCATACAATGTAATAATAAAAGTAAACAAACTCGATACATTGTAACAAAACACTTCCAGGATGAATACTGTATATGGGCTCATTCAGCTGCAGAAACTTACACCAAACTTTCTCAGAGTCCCAGCCTCCATTGCAGCGACTGATGGTCTCCAGTCCAGGGAGGACACTCCAGAAGTGCAGTGCAGAGGATCAGGACATGGCAGGACTTCATTACACACAGTGTGTATTTTGTTTGTCTCCTGTATGATGTGCTGTGTGAGATCTAGTGCTGTCTCTAGGTTTCCTCTGCACCCCCCCTCCGCCCCCTGAAAACCCCATTAGGAGCAGAGTGTGTGATCAGACTGAGGATTAGGGAGGGGGAGGAGTAAGGAGTTTACTGTGGGGACAGGGGGAAAAGACATAAATAGCTCTTTAAAGTAGACCACAACATTTCCGAAGCTGCTCAACACCATCAGATCTATCCTTTCCTGCCTTCTAAATAGGACTCAGTGCAAACCACAGAGTGGAAACTCTGACTGCTCAACAACACAATGTACATGCACTTTATTGTAACTTCCCCAGCAGCCTGCGACACCAGCAGACACCAGAGAGCAGCAGCTGACATCTGTAGTACATGGGTGCAGCCTCGATTACATAAACCACAACTTCTCAACACTCGGGAACTTTCCAAAACAAGTCCGTTTCCCTTTCCCTGCACTGCAGGAACAAGCACACAAGTCAGGGGGTCCCCCTAATTGCAGGGCCTCCCTATAGAGGGGTGATCCCCCACAGTAATCAGCTCCTGCAAGGGTTAAACGAGCGCTAACCCCATACTCACCGCAGCTGCACCACGACCCTCCGCTGCAAGTTCTGCTAATAAATCCGCTCCCGGCTAAATAGTCGCGCAGTCCGGTAGTAAATGGCCCCAAATAAGGCGAAGTGCAAGAAGTTCCAATTGAAGGCGGCAGCAGCGGTGCAAAGCCGGCGCTCGTCCAACTTGTAGGATCCGGGCCGGGAGAGGGGAGCACAAGTCCCAGGAGGTCCGGGCTGCAGTGTGACAGGGCGCCGCCGCTTCCTCAGCGTTGTTGTGCTCTGGGCGAGGAGGAGGAGGAGGTCAGGCAGTAAATGGCGTCATGTGGAACTGAGGAGGAACAGAGCAGTTGTTGTCCCAGAGGATATATCGCATCCGGTGCCTGCTCATTGGCTCTGCCGGGCTACATTCACGAACACTGCCTGCTCTCTGCCGCAGGGGGGAGCTCACGGGGCAATGGCCTCTGCTCCAGCACGGAGGAGACGAGGTCCTACCGCCGGCCCTTCTAGTCTTCCATCTCTGGCTGTACAGCTCTGACAGGAGTAGCAGTACAAGTACATTATAGACTATAGTGTTACTGGGCCGTCCTGTACATCAGACATATGTACATTGTATACTGTACTGGGCCATCCTCTACACCAGGCATATATACATTATATATAGTTCCTGGGCCGTCCTGTACACCAGGCATATATACATTATATACACTTACTGGGCCATCCTGTACACCAGGCATATATACATTATATACACTTACTGGGCCGTCCTGTACACCAGGCATATATACATTATATACCCTTACTGGGCCGTCCTGTACACCAGGCATATATACATTATATACACTTACTGGGCCGTCCTGTACACCAGGCATATATACATTATATACCCTTACTGGGCCGTCCTGTACACCAGGCATATATACATTATATACACTTACTGGGTCATCCTCTACACTAGGCATATATACATTATATACACTTACTGGGCTGTCCTCTACACCAGGCATATATACATTGTATACACTTACTGGGTCATCCTCTACACCAGGCATATATACATTATATACACTTACTGGGCCGTCCTGTACACTAGGCATATATACATTGTATAGTCTTACTGGGCCGTCCTGTACACTAGGCATATATACATTATAGATAGTTACTGGGCCATCCTGTACACCAGGCATATATATACATTATATACACTTACTGGTCCGTCCTGTACACCAGGCATATATACATTATATACACTTACTGGGCCGTCCTGTACACCAGGCATATATACATTATATACACTTACTGGGCTGTCCTGTACACCAGGCACATATACATTATATACACTTACTGGGCCATCCTGTACACCATGCATATATACATTATATACACTTACTGGGCCGTCCTGTACACCAGGCATATATACATTATATACACTTACTGGGCCATCCTGTACACCAGGCATATATACATTATATACACTTACTGGGCCGTCCTGTACACCAGGCACATATACATTGTATACACTTACTGGGCCATCCTGTACACCATGCATATATACATTATATACACTTACTGGGCCGTCCTGTACACCAGGCATATATACATTATATACACTTACTGGGCCGTCCTGTACACCAGGCATATATACATTATATACACTTACTGGGCCGTCCTGTACACCAGGCATATATACATTATATACACTTACTGGGCCGTCCTGTACACCAGGCATATATACATTATATACACTTACTGGGCCGTCCTGTACACCAGGCATATATACATTATATACACTTACTGGGCCATCCTGTACACCAGGCATATATACATTATATACCCTTACTGGGCCGTCCTGTACACCAGGCATATATACATTATATACACTTACTGGGCCGTCCTGTACACCAGGCATATATACATTATATACACTTACTGGGCTGTCCTGTACACCAGGCATATATACATTATATACACTTACTGGGCCGTCCTGTACACCAGGCATATATACATTATATACACTTACTGGGCCGTTCTGTACACCAGACATATATACATTATATACACTTACTGGGCCGTTCTGTACACCAGGCATATATACATTATATACACTTACTGGGCCGTTCTGTACACCAGGCATATATACATTATATACACTTACTGGGCCGTTCTGTACACCAGGCATATATACATTATATACACTTACTGGGCTGTCCTGTACACCAGGCATATATACATTGTATACAGTTACTGGTCCGTCCTGTACACCATGCATATATACATTGTATGGTGTTACTGGGCTGTCCTGTAAATTGTATACAGTTACTGGGCCATCCTGTACATCAGGCATATATACATTATATGGTGTTACTGGGCCATCCTGTACATCAGGCATACACATTATATAGTATTACTGGGCTGTCCTGTACACCAGGCATATATACATTGTATAGTCTTACTGGGCTGTCCTCCACACCAGGCATATATACATTGTATAGTGTTACTGCGTTGCCCTGCACACCAGGCATATATACATTGTATAGTCTTACTGGGCTGTCCTCCACACCAGGCTTATATACATTGTATAGTGTGCGATCAGTACTCACAAGTACATACCACTCTGATAGGAGGAATAGTAGTCATACATACATGTATATTATATATTGGGCCGTCCCTCCACACCAGTTTTCCATATACACCAGTATATTGCATATTATATACAGTAGTTACTGGGCCCTTCTTATACACCAGTACAATACATATTGTATACAGTAGTTACAGGGCCATCCCAGTACATTACATATTATATACAGTAGTTACTGGGTTCTCCATATATACTAGTACATTACATATTATATACACCGGGCCTTTCTTATACATCAGTACACTACATATTACGGTATATACAGTAGTTACTTGGCCATCCCTCTACACCAGTACATTACATATACACATTAGTTACTGGGCCGTTCTTATACACCAGTTCATGACATATTATATACAGTAGTTACTAGGCTGTTCTTATTCATCAGTACATTATATACAGTAATTACTGGGCCATCCCATACATTACATATATACATAGTTACTGTATATTATATACAGTAATTACTTGGCTGCCACTCTACATCAGTGCATTATATATTATGTACGAATACAGTAGTTACTGGGACATTCTTATACATCAGTACATTACATATTATGTATACAGTAGTTACTGGGCTGTTCTTATACACCAGCACATTACATATTATATACAGTAGTTACTGGGCCATCCCTCTACACTAGTACATTACATATTCTTGGGGCATTCTTATAGACCAGTACATTACATATTATATAGCTACTGGGCCTTCCCTCTACACCAGTACATTACATATTATATACAGTAGTTACTGGGCCGTTCTAATACACCAGTACATTACATATTATATAGCTACTGGGCCTTCCCTCTACACCAGTACATTACATATTATATACAGTAGTTACTGGGCCGTTCTAATACACCAGTACATTACATATTATATAGCTACTGGGCCTTCCCTCTGCACCAGTACATTACATATTATATAGCTACTGGGCCTTCCCTCTACACCAGTACATTACATATTATATACAGTAGTTACTGGGCCGTTCTAATACACCAGTACATTACATATTATATAGCTACTGGGCCTTCCCTCTACACCAGTACATTACATATTATATACAGTAGTTACTGGGCCGTTCTAATACACCAGTACATTACATATTATATAGCTACTGGGCCTTCCCTCTGCACCAGTACATTACATATTATATAGCTACTGGGCCTTCCCTCTACACCAGTACATTACATATTATATAGCTACTGGGCCTTCCCTCTGCACCAGTACATTACATATTATATAGCTACTGGGCCTTCCCTCTACACCAGTACATTACATATTATATAGCTACTGGGCCTTCCCTCTACACCAGTACATTACATATTATATAGCTACTGGGCCTTCCCTCTACACCAGTACATTACATATTATATAGCTACTGGGCCTTCCCTCTGCACCAGTACACAGAACTATGAGAGGAAAAAATTGCAGTTTAAGAACATTATATATTATTACGATCGGTGTCCTGGATCACCAGTGCAAACACATCTGACCGGAGGAATAGCAGTACAAGTACATAATATATTATACTATTACTGGAGCATCCCTGTACACAAGACACTAGTCTACGGGGCTCTAACAGGATGAATAGTAGCAATATATACTGGTACAGTTCACAGCTTTACTATTACTACGGAATAGATATTTTCAACGTTTTATAGAAATCAAAGCATTTTTGCTATAGTTGGTCTTCTGCTTCTGTGGTCCATCATCACAGCATCTGACAGGTGGCATCACCCGGCCAATTGGCTAGGTGACATCCTAGAATTTTGTCATGTGGGCTTCTAATGTAGACCCATTATAGCCCATGAGGCTACATGCACAAAGTATAGTATACAGTGAAATCTCTTTGAGAGGACCACCCGAAAATGTTTCTTTTCTATTGTCATAAGTATTATTATAGGACGATCAGAACAGATAAGGCTCTGTTCACGTTCCATACTTGGTTTACATCATTGATGCTGGAAAAAAAATGTTGGAAATGGCTTGATATCGCGCTCGCCAGCATGCGATTTTGCCGCGGATTCAAGGCATTTTTGTAACAAAACCATTTTGCATCGCTTTGGGTGGGGAATAGCGGTCCTCTAGGATTGCGGAGTTTCTCCCATTGTTTCAAGCCGCTCCAAAACCCACTGCTGCGCTTTTCCAGCGGAATTCTCGCAGATTTTTGGTGCGGCCAATCCGCGAGAATTCTGCTGCAAATCAGTCTAGTGTGAACCCAGCCTTAGAGGGCTTTCACACTTCAGTGATTTGCGGAGGATTATGTCGCAGATTTTGCTATTTCAATTGAATTAATATTCAAGGGGTGAAATCCGCAGCAAATCAGCGACGTGTGAACACACCTTTCGGGCTTATTTACATAGCAGAGAAAGTCACCTGGGTTCTCTGTGATCGCACAGAACTCCCTCGATGTATTAACCCATATTTTCCAATCGGTTAATTTACACAGGTGTTTTTTTTAGTGCGAGATTTTGTATTTTTGTACAATTCTCACACAACAATAGGACTTGCAATATGCCGTGTCTTGCATCCCACTGTGTGAACAAACCCTTATGGCTCTGCACAGCCTCCGGAATGTAGAATGTCATACTATGGCTCCCCTAGTAGTCTATGAGACAGGCCACACTATACCTCTGCATACCTCCAATTTGGTTCCATCAAATGATGTTTAATGCTGGTGTTCCTTTATCGAAACCTTGCTTCGAGGGGAGAACACTTCCATAATAGCCTGCTGTAGGGAGCTTCCATACAGGCCCTGTGGATACCTATCGGTAGGGGGACTAGGAAGAAAACAAAGCTTGATAAGTAGACTCCTAAATGTATCTTTTCCTAAGGTTTCATTCACATGAGCGTATTTGCGCTGCACATTACGCGTGCAATTTTTACATGAACGTATTTTTCGCGCAAAGTGCTGTTGCGTCAAAAAAAATACATGACATGCCCTTTCTTGATGCGGATCACTCACTGCAGAAGCCCATTGAAATCAATGGGTGTGCATAAATATGCTGGAAATTTGCAGGAAACCTACATATTTGCTGCATATTTACGCACAAAAGCAATGTGATTTTGCGTGTTCTTTCTTACATGTACATATACTCAGTGTTTGCACACATAAAAGCAGATATTAGCAATTTTCAGTTACGTAAATATGCAGCGTATTTACGCTTACGCTTACGCCAGTGTAATGTAGACCTCCAAATGATATACTGTTTGCTTACAAAAGCTTGAAAAAATACAACACTTAAAGCTGTATGTCAGCTCCACTGAAAACAACTACAGATGTAACAATGTTGCACACAATTAAAAGCAGTGTATCTACCTCTTTAAATGTAACTATTACCATGTACTACTCTGTATAAGTCAGCATTACTTTGCCCAGCTTCCTATCCCTGTCATTCACACAATATAACAAAGGCCCTCAACTGAAAGAGCAGGAAATGGTGTGAAGTTTAATATGCGACCTGCCTTCCTCCCCAGCAAGTGTCAATGGAAGTTATCCTGGGAGGCTGCGTCTCTTTGTTTCGCCGCTAGTGGGAGCTGGAGCGCATTATTTATCGCACTCCTGAAGCGGGCATGTGGGGAATGCATTCCAAGCTGAAGAGCCATTATGGAGGGTGAGATCACTCTTCCCCACCCCTTTCGGAAATGCTGCTAGAGATACTTCCTTAAACTTTGCTAACCCTTTCACTGCCGGAAGGGGGTTGTGTATTCCACTTCTTCTGCATGTGAATAGAAGGCAGTGCATAGTTCATGTATGTTTAACAACTTAGTTTCTTTGTTACACTTACTTCCCAAATAATATGCAAACTTTTTTCCCACCCTTCCCCGTGCACTGTGTTATAGAGATCCAGTATAATCTGCTTTAGAAGTGTAACTGTGATATTAGCCATATATCATAAATGCACTATGTTGAATTATTTAGCATGTTATATACAGATAGTATGTAGATGACATAGGGACAGTGCCCTGTAGATGGATCATTCAGACTTAGTTTTACTAGTATTGGCTGTATCTACAGTTTTTGCTTATCATGCTTCACTCTTAGGTAATTAGTTTAACTCTTTTATTTTACTTCCATGTGACAGTGTATTTCAGAGTGTGACTTTGTGAGTGTGAAGTTGGGGGTGGGGATACAAGTATGTGAGATAACCCACTCCTAAACACATAAAAGGACCCAGATGGGCACAAATGAACACTCAGTACTTTATCAGTAATGCTAATTTAATTGAGTCAACAGCTTTGTTTCCTCTTGAGGTCATCACAGTTTGGACTGGCAGGGCAGAGGAAATTCACAGGTCTGAAAGCATTTGTTTAGCAGGTTCTGGAAAACAGTAGAAAACCTGAAACATACTCATTCTTCTATACCTTTTTTTAAAACTTCAAATGTGATTAAGGCCGCTTTCAAACGGGCAACAAAATTGTTTGATTTTCTCTGAATGCGACAGTGCTACAAATCGCATGTATGTGAAGCCCATGCTTTCCAATGGGTTCCTTCCAGAGATGAACGAGCACGCTCGGTAAGGTCAGTTACTCGAGCGAGCATCACTCTTCTCGAGTAACTGCCTTCCCTCACTCTGAAGCAAATCACTGAAGCACTCGAAGAACCAATCACAGCCATCACGACTTTGTAGCGACACAAAATCATGATATCCTCGTGAGAAAACGCAGCGATATCGCACAGAACACCGCTGCAATATCGCAGCGATTTTCTTGTGGTGACATCGCTGTCGCCCGTGTGAAAGAGGCCTAATACTATGCTTGTATATACTTACATGAGAGGCTGGGAATGATTCCATCATCGCACTGATCAGAGCTTGACAATCGAAGCTTATGACCTCCAGTGGTTGTGTTAGGGCTCCCGTACAGGAGTGCTAGCCGTTGCAGTTAGTGCATGGGTTGTTTCCGGTTAAATTTGCAACCCCAGATGCAGCTGGTCAGTTAGAGCTAATTGGCGGCGTATAAAATGGGTGACCAAATATGGTTGTACCGTATATGTGCTATTTTTCCTACATGATTTTTTTTACTTAGTCAAAAATCGTTCATCTGAATACATACATTGGAATCCAGTACTTCAGAGGGTCGCGATTTTTGGGTGATTTTTTTTTTTTGACGCGGCTAAATAGCAGCGTATATACGGTCGTGTGTATATTGCTTTAAACTAATTTTACCTAGGCGAGTGCGATATCAGGCCATGCTGCGAGACGTTTTTGTGTTAAAAAGAATGGGGTTCATATTTGTGCGAGATTTGTGCGTCTTGCAACACACAAGTCTCACCCGATTTTTTTTCAGCTGTGTGAAAACGGCCCTGGTGCATGTTTCCAAGGGCTCTTAATTTTCTTTCAGACAAGCGTATTGTAACATGTCTGTGATACGGATCTGTATTAGGGATGTGTTGCAGATAACATTGTAATCGCATGTCATCAGTATGTGATCTGGTTTTGCCTCCATGTATTTTACTATCTACTGGACAAATACTGACCTGTATCTGCCCAGTAGTTAATAATACCAATATGAAGGCAAAAAAATTGAAAAAATAGGTAATTTCTTCATTTTTTTAAATGATCGTGAATAATACGGCCATGTGAATAGATACATTGATTTATATTAGCTCAGTATTACGGTCTGGAAAACACGGACGAAACACGGAGCTAAAATACGCTCATCTGAAAGCAGCCTTAACTCGCGGCAATATCGCATATTTGTTCATGTGATGTCTGAGCGTCAGCGATGCTTTTTCCTGGAAAATAATCTAGCATTGCTTCGTTGCTGTCTGTGATTTTCTTGCGCGATAGACTACAACCAGAGTATCTAATGTAAAAAAACGCTTCGCACATACATCGCAAGTTTGTGCATTGTGATGAATCAGAGGCTCCATAGGGAAACATGGGTGGGAAGAAAATAGCATAAAGCCGAAAGATAGGGCATGCAGCGATTTCCAAATCTCGCAACATCGCATGACAGGACACATCGCTGTTGGGAATGAAGCCATTGAAAATTATGGGCTTCATAATTCTGCATTTTCTCGTACTCTCGCATCGCCCAAAAATCGCACAATTTTCTCACCCGTGTGAAGGCGGCCTCAGTTACTGACTTATGTGAATCTGTCAGTTTAATCCACGACAGAGCTTTAAGGCGACACGGGCGTTTTAAAGGTAGCGCCCAAGATTGTCGAACGCAATTCGCTTCAGACGGCACACAGACATTCCGTCCGTGTGCTGAACACCGCACATTCACTTGTGCTATTCTCGTCCTTAAATCAGACAGCCATAGGACATGCAGCATATACCTTGACTCTGAGTCTTGGATTTCTGGCGTTGTTTTTCATGGAATCCACATGCGGATTTAGCGCCTGTCAATGGGGTAAATCAGTGTGCATATGCCTGACATGGTTTCCATGCAAAGACTTGATGTCTGTTCTTTCTTTTTTTTTTCTCAACGCGGAATTTAAAATTTGGTACTGGAAAAATATGCACCATATCAAATGTGATGAGGATTTTCATGGCATAGCAATAGCATGGCATTCTAGCTAATAAACACAATGAGATTCATGTGGTTTTTTTTGGTCACATATAGGCTGTTTTTTAACCCTAAAAAAGATGCCAGAAAAAGTGGCAAACCAAGAGCATGCTGCAATGGCGAAACCAGAATGGACTAAAACAATGTGCCAAAAGAGAAAAGCAACAGCAAGAACAATAAAAGCACAGCCTGTCGTTCGTTTCATAATTCATAACATCTGGATGCAACATTTTTTTGTCAGCATGAAAACCGCGAAATACGTGGGGGGAAATATATTAAGGCTGGCATTTCAGATGCAGGTCCTAATATTATTCCCACCGATGCACCCAAAATATAAAGTGGTGCAAGCTTCTTCATATATTAGGCACATCTCAGGTCCTCTGTGCGCCGGCACAAAAATGTACACCAGATCTGATCTGGCGTACATTTTAGGTATAATTTACACCAGTTAAGGCTCCTTCACACTGGCGAGTGCGATATCGGGCCGCGACTCACGGCCTACTATCGCACTTGCCACTATGTGAAAGCCCCAGGGATGTGATTGCATCACTTTTGGGATGAAGGGAATCCCCGCCGTGGCTGTCAGAGATGTGACAGAGGATCACGGAGTTCTCCCATGGCTTTCAAAACAATGGGGCTGCAATACGAGAGCAGGCAGCTAGTTAGAACATGCCGCGATTTGTTTCTCACAGTGCTATGCGGGAAAAATATATGTATGAACTCATTAAAAAAAATAGGGTTCATATTTGTGCAGAATGTATGCCCCCAGCATGTCCTGAAATTTGGCAACAGTGGCCGCACATATGTGCCACTGTGCCATTCACAACAATGGGACTGCTGGAATTTCAAGCGCTAGGCAATCTTGGGCGGTCCCATGGAAGTGAATGGTGTGCGTTTGCAGCCATCGCTGTCACATTTTAAGGACTTACTGGGGACAATTTTTCTGGATTGTTGGTAGTCACAGTGATTGGATCCCCAGCAAAGAGCAAGTTATTCCCTATACTGTGGATAGGGAGTTACTTGCCAAGATGTGAATACCCCTTTAAGGACTCACAGCATATTACGGCTTTGTGTAAACTCCCAGTACCGTGGACCATATTACAGTTTAGGAACTGTATTTCATGTGACAGAAAAAATGCTCATGTGCCTTTCTGATGCTGTAATGTGGCACTGTCTGTCTCAGTACAGGCTTAGGCTTTGCATGTGTATGAGATCTTGTTCAGTGTAAAAAAAATGGGGTCCGATAGGGCCTAAATATTGTACAAACGAAAACTGCGGATTTGATTTGCGGATGTTTGGTGCAGAAAACAAATCGCAGCATGCTCCATTTCAGTGCGGACGGGCTCAATAGAAGTCAATGGGTGCGGATGATCCGCAGCGCATCCGCAAATACAATTGCGGATGCACTGAGAATTTAAAGGTTAAAATCAATTAGGGAGGTGGGGTTGCCAATTTTTTTTTTTTTTTTCTGCGCAGATGATCTGCAGTGCATTCGAGTACATCTGCCTGGAAAAACCATTGGAACTACAATCTCCCTCAAATGTTTTCACAGGTCTTCCGCAGTGGAATCCGATCCGCCCGTGGACCTGAGGCCTAATGCATGTGTTTTGGAGCTTGTGTCCCTCATCTTCTCAGATTCTGGCAACATCTGTGGCTGCAAGTTCTGTATCTGTGAACCACTTAAAAGACCCAGTGATGTGGCAGAAAGGTCTGGGAAAGACCACTGACACCAGTCATGGAGAACAGGATAGGAGAGTGGGGGGTGGGGGTGGGGAGCTGAAATTTAGCAGCAGTGCCATAGGCTTTTAGCTATTGTTAGGTTTGCAAGATGGATTGCTCAGGCCTACAGCATCCGACTTTATCAGCTCATGCAGTAGCCTTTACTATCCCTGAATGAGACACCAAATCTCCTCATTTCAACTCGCACACTCCCCCTGCTGGCTGTATGGTGGCATGGTACATCTGCACTATTGCTCTCTGTCTCCTAGCTAATACCACTACTTATTGTTTAGCCTCACTGCAAGCTTTTCTCTCTCAGAAGACTCCCATTCCTTTGGCCAACTATTCCATTTTGTGTCTTTCAAAGCCAATCTGTGAAATAGCAGAATATACAGTATATACACAATGCAGCACAAAAGATAGACATCATATTACTAATGGTATAGTAGTTCACTATAGCAGTCTATTGTACTTTTTACATCAGCCTATGAAGTCCTGCCACCGCCAGAGTTTAGTACACTCAATGGCAGCCCTGGGAGCTTTCACAAGGCTTCAGGCTGTCATTGCAACCCAGCAGCACCCCACAATCGTGTCATGGAAATGTCAATGGGGTGCTGGTGGAGGCCCATCTATGGTTGGCAGCTTAGACGCCACAGTCAGCATTGACTGAAGCATCTAAACAGTTAAACTGCTGGGATTGGAGCTAGCTCCGATTACTGCCATTAATTTTCAACTATATGAAACTGCAGATACCTACCAGGCATGAAGTGGACTCGGCTATATGTACGCCATTGGTTAAAATAATCTACGATAGACTTTAAAATAACATCTGTCTCAAATGTACAAATAATACCACCGAATAACCCGAAGGATACACACAGTCTTTTTACTCATACTAATAGTCCAAGTAAAAAAAAAAAAATAGCACCATGTCCTATTTGTGTCTGATTTTCGGACATGACTAGCACATGTCAATATGCGGTGTTCAACACATCAGACAGCATACAGAGAGAATGTCTGAGTGCTGTCCAATACAAGTTGCACCTGAGAATCTCGGGTATAACTTGTAAGTCACCTGTGTGCATATACCCTAAAACTAGGACTATGGGTGGCTTTACAAGAGCGTGTGCTGTACATAGTGCGCACCCACGTATGGGCACAAACACGCGTGAACGCAGGTCTGTGCCCACTGCCTTCAATGGAGCCGCGGCTGCTGTCTGTGGCTCCATTGAAGGAAATGGTCTGCCAGCACCTCTTAATTGTTTTTCAGGGAAGAGCTTTAAATATAAGCTCTTACCTGAAAAACAACCATTTTAGTGTAAAATAAAAGAAATATATATACTTACCTGTCCGCTGCTGCTGTGTTTCCCTGCTTGGATAAAGAACACATCTGCCACATGCGGCAGATGTTTCCTTCATCCCCACAGGGGAATAAAGAATTCCCTACCACAGCTGTCACAGATGACAGCTGTGGTAGGGAATCCAGCTGCCGGCACCCTGTAATTGTTTTTCAGGGAAAGGCTTTAAATATGAGCCCTTCCCTGAAAAACAAGGCAAAGTAGTGTTAAAAATAACAAAAACCACATACTCACCTTCCTTCAGCTGCCAGTGCTCAGCCGCGTCCTCTCAGTGCTGTCCCCAACTCTGCAATGCAGTTTTTTTCAACAGGCGGAGATTTAAAATCCCCGTCTGCTGAAAGAGTTGCTTGTGATTAGCTGAGGCGCTCAGCCAATCACAGGCAGCTCTCACCTGTCATTCAATATTTTTATTTTTTACACTAAAATGGTTGTTTTTCAGGGAAGAGCTTCTATTTAAAGCTCTTCCATGAAAAACAATAAGTAGTACCGGCAGACCATTGCCTTCAACGGAGCCGCCATCAGCAGCCGTGGCTCCATTGAAGGCAATGCGTGCATTCCCTATGGTGCATGCATGTCCTATCTTTGCAGGCGCGTGCCTGTAAAACATGGACATGTGAGCACACCATAGGGAATGCATTGGATGTAATAGACACGTGTTTTTGTGCATGCGTAAGCACGCACAAAAACACGCTCGCGTGAAGCCACCCTATATGGAGGCTTTTTGTAGTGCAACTGTCAAACTCCAGCCCAGGGAAATACTGTGAGTTGACTGCAACTGTCATTTAGTAGAATAGAGTGGTTTTAGATGAGATGCTTAATAGGATTGTCCAGGATTAGAAAAACATGGCTGCTCTCTTCCAAAAACAGCACCACCATTGTTCAGGGGTTGTGTCTGGTATTGTAGCTCAGTTTCATTGACACGAATAGGGTTAAGCTGCAATACGAGACACAAACCATAGACAGGGGTGCAACTATTTTTGGAAGATAACAGTCAAGTCTTTCTAATCCAGGACAACCCCATCAAGCTGCCTGACAGCCTTCCTAATGACTATTACTCCTCTGCTTTCATCCAGGAGTGAAAGCTGTTAAGGTCCCCTGTCCACGGCCGAGGCGGAATATCGCTAGCGATCTTCTGCCATGGGAGAGGAGGGGGGAGAGTTGATAGGTCTCCGTGATGAGTTTATCTAATAGGCTCACCGCGGAGAATCGCGGCAATCGCAGCATGCCGCGATTTAAATCCCGCGAGCGTAGAATTGCTATGATTCTCCGCTTCTGAACGCCGGCGCTCCGCTTTCCATACCAACCCTATGTAAAGCTTTACAGAGCGTGATCCCATGGGCGATTTGTCGCCTGCGGATCATCGCTCGGGGACAGGCAGCCTTAGTGAATGGAGGCGGAGCGTACTGGAGATCTCTTCCGACTGCCCACCTCCATTGACTGCAAACAGGCAGTTGTTCAAAGATAAATGACTGCCTGTTTGTACTGAGTGAGACGTCGCTCACTAGTTGTTCCATTTCCGTGAACTGAAGAGGAATAACTAGCGACTATTGAACAATGTCTCGCTCCGTATCCTGTTGGGTGCCCCGTTTACATGGACCGTCAGTCACCTGTAATCCCTCGTTTGAGCATTTATTTGAGCGAATATTGGCCCATGTGAAAGTATCTCCAGGCCCGGACAAACAAAGATTGCCGTAGCGCTTTTCTCCCTACTAGATGCACACTTGTGCCTGAAATTTCTTATGCATGTGATATTTGGGTGTCCATTAGAGATGAGCGAGCATACTCGCTAAGGACAATTACTCGAGCGAGAATTGGAGAATTGTCCTTAGTGAGTACCTGCCCGCTCGGGAAAAAAGATTCGGGTTCCGGCGGGGGGGGGGGGGGGGGGGGGGGGGGAACGGAGGGGAGATCTCTCTCTCCCTCTCTTCTCCCCACCCCCACCCCGCTCCCCCCTGCTCACTCCCGCAACATGTGATGTAGATATGTCACGAATGCTGCTTATCTATCCTGCTAACTATACATATTAGGTCTTTTTTAATTTTGTACTTTACCACAGCCCTAATTTGTCAGCCTGATGATCATGATGTATACTGTATCATGATGAAGTTTCATAGCCATATGTGTTATGTATCAGTGACTATAAAGGAGGTTCTTCACATCAGAATTCTGTTATGATAAAATATTCAATAGTTTAGAAAATCAGGTACAAACTTACCAAAGATCATGGAAAGCACCTAGACAGCGGATCCTTGACATTTATCAGCACTGACACATTGTTTCAGTCGCTGCACTTACAAATTGTGTGATTTTTATTTTTTTCTCCTCTCAAGGCTTGTTTATGTGTCACCATTATATAAGGTTGTATTGCACTTCTTTGTGATAAATGGGATGGGAGCAGAAAAATGATAGATGCAGGAGACAGAATATGTCCTTTTCTCATGGATAGCATGGATCAGCAGTGTGGCATTACAAATGTTGTTTGTTTGCTATGCGGATCATTTGATGATGGAACACTGAAAGGCTCAACTTTATTTTGTGGATAGCTGAGCAAGTAAGACATTTTTTTGTATGAAGAAAGATGGGCTAAAACTTTTAAAGCAAATAATGTTCACTTTTTAAGGTGAACATGTCTATCTACATCCTGTGTTTCTCCTCGACTTGTCTTTTAACTCCTGGCCTTTTAGAATTGTTTAATTACTCATCATTAGTATATATATATTTTTTGAAAGAGCAATTTATTTATCGGGCTTCGTGTAAAAGAATGTGTTAGGCCGGATTTACATGGGCGAGCCGATATCTGGCTGAGAAAGGCCCCATGTCCACTGCCGTTGCGGAATATCGCCAGCGATATTCCGCCATGGGGGTGGGGGAGTTGTCAGTTCTCTGCGGTGAGCCTATGTGACAGATAGGCACACCGCGGAAAATCGTGGCATGCCGCGATTTAGATCCCGTGGGTAGAGAATCACTATGATTCAACACTCGTGGACGACGCAGCTGCGCTTTCCATTACAACGCTATGGAAAGCGCTTACTGGGTTACCCGCGCCTGGATTATCGCCACAGGTAATGCAATGAACAATCGCCTGTGGGCAGGCAGCCAAACTCGGCCCAATATTGTGCTTGCCAAGGTGCATTTGTCACGTGGATGCGAGGTGTTTTTTATTCAAAAATGCCTCGCATCACTTCTGTGAAATCACGATCCTCAGGCGTGTGCTTGATGCTCGTCAAAGGATTGCAAGTGTTACCCATTGATTTCAATAGGAAACATCACATCGCACTTGCATGCACAATGTACTGCATAAGGCTGGATTCACACGAACATATATCGGCTCGGTTTTCACGCCAGCCGATATACGTCGTCTCTCTCTGCAGGGGGGGAGGCTGGAAGAGCCAGCAGCAGTGCTCTGACCTCCCACCCCCTCTTTTCCTCCTCTCCGCCCCTCTACACTATTTGCAATGGGAAGAGGCGGGACGGGGGCGGGGCTAATTCTCGTAACTTAGCCCCCGCCGCCGTCCCACCTCCTTTCATTGCAAATAGTGCAGAGGGGAAGAGAGGCGGTGGAGAGGAGGCAGAGAGGGGGCGGGAGCTCAGTTGCTGCTCCTGGCTCTTCCATCCTCCCCCCACTGCAGATGAGGACGATGTATATCGGCTCGGCGTAAAAACCGAGCTGATATACGTTTGTGTGATATAGCCTAAGAGTGCCATGTGATGTCTTTAAAGGTCTCATTGAAAACAATGGCCGAGGCATTCCGAGGGAATGCCAAAAAATAGAACATGCTGCGATTGCCTTAGAAAAAACAGAATAGAAAGTGATCAAAACATGGATCAACAAGTGGTACCATTTAAAAAGTGCGAAAGTGTGAAAAGGTATTATTATTATATTATTCATACTGCACGGTATCCACCGTTAAAATGAAAAATAAAAAACATGCCAGAATTGCAGATTTTGTTAATTTTGCCTTTAGAAAAAAATTGAATAAAAAGTTATCAAAATGTTACGTTTCAAAAAAATGAATAAATGAAGTCTAGAGTTCATAACGCAAATAATAATAGTAAAGGAGCGTGCTTGCTTATTTTGGGTTTCCAATTTGTGCATTTTGTTTACTTTAGATGCGGATTCATGGATTTGTACTTTTTTAACTCTACATCCCAGTTTAGTGAATTTGCCTATTATAAATGCTTTATTTGCATTTCCTAGAGTGGATTATTTGGTTTGTGTGGGGGGATGATTGATTTGGAAATATTTTTTCCTAGCACGTTCAATCTTTTGTTTTTGTATTTAGTGTGGGATATGACATGAGATGAAAGTTTGCTCGCCAAAGTTGGTTGTACTGGAAATTTTTCTGAGAGAGACATAGCAACCGGAACATTAGATGATCCTGATTTTGGAAGACGACACTGTCTGTTAGTGATTTTTCAATTAAGATCATATTAATTCTGTAGAAAACGTTATATCTTGGGTAATAATACAAATAATCTTGTTCAGCAATGTCCGGGAACTTAGCTCCACCCCCGTTCCGCCCCTCCCATTGCAAATAGTGGTGAGGGGCGGAGAGGGGGTGGAGAGGAGGCCGGAGCTCAGTGCACTGCTCCTGGCTCTTTCAGCTTCCTCCCCCTGCAGAGAGGGACGCTGTATATCAGCTGGGCGTGAAAACCTAGCCGATATACGGTCGTGTGAATGCACCCTTAGACCCTTAGATTACAGGGTGCGAATGGTGTTGGGTTGTGGGTCATTTTCTATTCACATAGATAGATAGATAGATAGATATTTTTAAAATTTATTTTAGGGCTTATTCAAACGGGCGTATTTTTCCTCAGTATTTCGTGAGCCAAAACCAGGAGCGGGTCCAAAATATGGAAGAAATGCAAATCTTTCCATTATACTTTCTCTTTTCATATTCCACTCTTGATTTGGGCTCACAAAATACGCCCCTTATTCTGTATTTGTTTTTTTTACTTATTTTTATAACAATTTTTTTTAATATCTAGGTCCCCTGTCACGTCATAAATGGCCCCTAGGGGTCATTCACATTGTCACTTTTTTTTCCCTCTTATTTTACACTTTTCCACTGTATCTGAGGCATCCATAGGAGCCCCAGTTGCAGGGAAAAGCATCACCTTGTAGTGACGATAGTCATTTACAGAGCTGAGCTGGGTCTACTAGGACCCTGCAGGTCTGCTGTGCAGGGGGCACCCAACGGGTTGATTAGCAGAAGTAATGCTTCTGTTTTCTCTCTGTACTACATAGCACTCATTGAGCACCATGTAGCCTGAAAAGGAGAAGAGGTTAAAAACAGCTTCGACCTTCTTCTCCGGCCCCTTAGCTGTGAGAAACAGCTAAGAATCTGACATCCTTCTTGATTACAGGTTTAAAGCCCAGGACCAAGTGCTGTAAATTTACCGTGCTTGGTCCATAACGGTTTAACAAAGCTTTTGATATTTGTCCCTGACATATCAAAAGTTTGTGAAAAGTGCAGTTACTCTTTAACAATATAATAATCTAGGTTGTTAATGGAGCAGACTACAGTTTTATATCTGCTTGGTCTTCCATCCCTGTTCTGTCTCTGACTTTTGAAACACTTCTCACCTGCTCTCTGACCACAACTTCCTTTTCTATCAAGTATTCTTGTCTTTGTAAGTAAAAAGAAAACAAAGGCTTTGTACCGTGTTAGCCAGTAGAGCAAAATGTGATTGTTCCTAGCAAGAGAAACCAAGTAATTTATTCCATTTTTGGCCTGAAGAAGAGTCCGAGAGGTTCGCAAGCTCGCTATTACATCATGTATTTTTGTTAGCCATTAAAAAGGTATCCTATCTACAAGATTACTTGGTTTCTCTTGCTGGGAACAATCACATTTTGTCTTTGTAAGAACACTCCTACCTATCACACACACACAAATATATAGGCTACTAACTCTCAGCAATTCATAGACTCCTTACAGTCATTATCCCCAATCTTTTCCTTCTCTTGTCCCGATCTGGCTGCTGAACACTATAATAAAACTCTTAAAAGTTCCTGAGACGAAGCAGCACCCTGCACACTCCAACCTTCCCGACACAGACCACAGCAGCCCTGGCATACACCTCAAACATGTTTCAGTGGTGCTCTGGGGGTGTTGAATGCCCTTGGAAAAAAAATCACTCAGAATTTACAACTTTGCCTTTCACCATACCAAATAAGCTTACTTTACCACTCTCAGTTCCTCAGTATCCAATAATCCCAAACGACACTTTTCACTTTCTCTTTAGCCCTAAAGTGCAGCCACCTATAATGGATCTAGGTGATAAAGACCAAGTCACTTCCTTCAAATAGACCTATGGGGCTATGCTACCATTTTTTATTAAAACCAGATAGAGAAATATTTTCCTTTTTTCTAATCTGTTTATATTTTCTGATTGTAGAATTTTTATTATTCTGTTGTCTATACATGACTATGGGGGTGGCCATCTTAACTGAGCTCCATTTAACAGCATTTGGAGATATGCTTTACAGCAGCTTTATACAATGGTCAGGGGGTACCCATTGATTTGTATAGGATACTGTTCTAGACATACACTGTGACCTGTGCAGAGGTCATTGTCCAGGGAGGGGGAGTAGATAGTCACAGTTTATCACCAATAAATGGTGGATCCTGTGTTATCTTTCAGTGTAATCCTGCCTGTGATGTTGGTGAGATGACTGCTGCAAAGGTTTCTCTACAGATCAGGAAGTATCAGCCTATTTTAGGCTCTGTGGCCAGTGTGAAAAATGCAGGAAATTAACATTCTTTAAATATTGATTGTGATCGAAAAAATAAAATTACCAAAAATTCTTACTTCTTTAACACAAACATTTGATTTATATGATAGGTTTGATGTACAAACTGCAAAAAATATATATTTACTTAACCCCTTTCCGCAGCAGGACGTACATTTACGTCCTGAAGCGTCGGGGTATGTATGCAGAGAGGTCGCGGGGCGACCTCTCTGCATACAGCGCGGACGTCAGCTGTTTATTACAGCTGACACCTGCGGGCAATAGCTGCGATTGTTCGTTTGGCCGATCGTGGCTATTAACCCTTTAAATGCCGCTGTCAGTTTTGACAGCGGCATTTAAAGCCCCCGAATGCTGTTTGGGGGTCCCGTACAGCCCCCCCCCCCCGCAGTGAGATCGGGGGAGCCGTGCAGGTGTTGTGGCTGCCGGGGGTCTTCTGAAAGGCCACAGGGCTGCCTTGAGAGACTGCCTATCAAGCCATCCCCGTGGGGTGGCTTGATAGGCTACCTGTCAGAATGCAGTATGTTGTAATGCTATAGCATTACGTCATACTGCAAGAGTGATCAAAGTATCGCATATTGTAGTCCCCCAGGGAGACTTAAAAGTAAAGTTAAAAAAAAGAGCAGTAAAGTTTTTTTAATCGTGTAAAAAAAAAAAAAAGAAAAAAGTAATAAAAGTTGAAATCACCCCCCTTTTGCCATATCTATAATTAAAAAGTCTAAATAATAAAATAAAAATACATATCTGGTATTGCCGTGTCCGTAAAAGTCCGATCTATCAAAGTAGCACATTATTTACCCTGCACAGTGAACGTCGTCCAAAAAATAAATAAATAAAGAACGCCAGAAATTACCTTTTTCAGTCACCCTGTCTCCTGGAAAAAACGCAATAAAAAGCGATCAAAAAGTTGTATGTATTCTGAATTAGTACTAACGGAAACTACAGGACATCCCGCAAAAAATGTGCTATCGCTGAACTACGTCGACAGAAAATTTAAAAAGTTATTGCGCGCACAAGATGACCGCAGAAAATAGTTGAAAAAAATTAAATGTCTTTGAAAGAAAAAAAGTAGTATAGTAAAAAACAAAACTATACAAGTTTGGTATCATAGTAATCATGCTGACCCATAGAATAAAGTTATCATGCCGTTTTTGTTGCAGTTTGTGCGCCGTAGAAACAAGACACACTGAAAGATGGCGGAATGTTGTGTTTTTTTCATTTTACTCCACTTAGGATTTTTTAAATGTTTTTCAGTACATTATATGGTACACTAAATGGCACCATTGAAAAATACTACTTGTCCTGCAAAAAACAAGCCCTCATATAGCGACGTCGATGGATAAATAAAGACGTTATGATTTTTTTTTAGGGGGGGAGAAAAAACGAAAATGGGGAAAAAAAAAGGGCCGCGTCATGAAGGGGTTAAACACAGTGCGTGCTAGAGTTTGTATAATGACATACAAACTCTGCACGAAAAAAGTATCCACATGGGTGACCATGAAATAGGTGATCCCTGAGTGGGTTACCACACAGCAGCATCGGAAATATTATACGACAGTCTCACAACACTGCAGTAATGCTATACTACACTACACTGTACTTGTACTCTACAATACACTAATTGCTATTTAATTAATTTATTTTTACAGGTTTCTGCCTCAGAAACTCGCTCTCTAACCATCAATGAAATACTGTGCTGGTTGGAGAGCTAGTTTCCGAAGTAAACAGCACTTTCCCTCCTCTCAGAGCTGTGATTGGTCAGTCAGCATTGATGCACTAATCAGAACGATCACCAGGCGGGATCGCTCTGATTGATCCTCTGACTAACAAGGTGAGCAGCCATCACTAAAATGTCGCTGTGTGCGGTGACATATCATTATTTTAATTACATGCCGTAAATATACAACAGTTTGCGCCAACTGCTTCGTGTCTATGACAATATATTTATTTCATAGGACGCAAAGGGTTAAACACAGCAATAAAAAACACACATGTGAAAAGCCCTATAGATTTTCCGTAGCTTCTTATTGTGCACTGTAAAACACGGTTAAATATAAATTTGAAACTCTCTTATCTGAAAGCTTCTTATTACAGAAATGGGATACAATTTCTTTAAATTGGGGTAAGTATTGGTGATCCCCTCTAAGTAAGAGATGCCTTATCTTGAACCCCTATGTTGTATGGGTACGTTATCTGGTGTTTTGGTGGTGTGGACGATACTGGATTTTGGTTAAGAAAAATAATGTTTACAAACGTAAAAAACATCTATCCAACAAAGCCCCACCATACAAGAGCAGCAATACTGAACGCCCCAACATGGATTAGTTTTCTTCTCTTAACCTTTAATTATAAAATGAGTCCTGAGAACAAGCCTGGAAAGATTGGTGGAATTGTGGAATGCAGGCAAACGTGTAACGTGCGGTTCAATTGCTAGTTTCCTATTTCACCTTTACAAAACAACGTCTTTCTGCCAAGTTATTCAAAATAGTGAGATGATTAATGGAGCTGGCCCTGTCCCAAAACTGTGTATGCGTGTATTGTTGTAAGGAAGAGAACATTCAAAAAGGAAGACCGGAAATAATGCATCTGGTGGTCCCTCAGCTGCTATAGAACAATTAGTTTGTGCATTTTCCTTCCATGCATTCATTCCCTTGTGTACATAGAGCCTGTGCTGCCCCACTCAACCAATCCCAAATCTCAATCAAATAGTAGCATCTTCTATCTGCATCCCTCACACCGCAGCAATCTGTACATAGACAACTGCCCTTCTCCTGCTCTGGGCACAGTGTATCGGGAGCTGGGGAGTGGAGTCTACATACAGAGTGCTGCTATGTGAGCTATTGAGTCCCGTTTGGAGGATGAATATAGAAGACGGACTACAATGCTGCTCTCTGAATGAGATTTGGGAGTGAGTGTTAGGGGATCTGCAGAGGTGGGAGGGTGGGTACTATAACCGGGACCACAGAATGAGGCACTAATACTAGGGCTCTAGAATGGGGTGCTATTACTATGGAGGTTACTAACAGGTTAATTGTGGATAGCAGGAAGACTGGGAGAGTGTACAGAGATGCGTTGTGGCTGGACATGGCAGTCTGGGCCCAGATATAGAGGAAAAACAAACATTACCAATCAGAGGAGATGTCACTTGTGATCACTGGAGGTAACTGCACTGTAATCACTATCACTGTGTAGAGGAGGTATCCATCCTACTAGTACTGTGAGGGTGTCATTAAAGGGCATTATCACTGTGAGGGGGTCTCTGAAGCCAGTCTTAGATGTGGATCTGTATT
Source organism: Eleutherodactylus coqui (assembly GCF_035609145.1). Classification (NCBI taxonomy): domain Eukaryota; kingdom Metazoa; phylum Chordata; class Amphibia; order Anura; family Eleutherodactylidae; genus Eleutherodactylus; species Eleutherodactylus coqui. Next base: position 409,703,265 of record NC_089837.1, on the reverse strand, counting down.
ATGGACATTACATTACATCTGTATGTCTTCATGATTTCACTAGTATTTGTCTCCTGATTGTTTGGGCAAATACTGATCCGCATTTGCCCAATGGAAAATAATAGCAATATGGAGTTAGAAATGCAAAAACTAGGTCATGCTGCATTTAAAAGAAAAAGCAGCTAGGAAAAATGTGAATAGATGTACATATTTATATTGGCTCTCTATTATGATTCCCAAAACAAAGACCAAACACAAAGCAAAATATGCTTTGAAACTGGCTTTACTGTGAGCGGGTCACTAATGGGCACGATTACTGTTAGCGGGTCACTAATGGGCCTCCTTTTCATGGTTTAGTATTTGGGATGTATAAGCCTCTGTGCTATGGTAGTGGGGTGGGCGTAAGCCTTTAGATAATACTGTTATAATCTTGTGGCATTATCGGCTAATTCCACGCCACAATTTCAGTTAAATGAGTCAAGGGCTAATCAAGACAGTGTTAATGTATGAGTGGCTACATACGTTTTGCATTCCCAATTCCCCCTTAACAACATATGATGCATATTTTTATCACAGATCATAATGGGAACTATGGACAGACGACTTGTTGGATCCGAGCTGTGTAAAACCATATAACTGGAGATGAGCGACCATGCTCGGACAAGTCAGTTACTCGAGCGAGCCTCGCTCTTCTCGAGTAACTGCATTCTTGTCTGAGCAGGCTCGTGGGGGTAAGCGATGGGGGGGGGGGGGAGAGATCTCTCTCACTCTCACACTCGGACAAGAATGCAGTTACTCAAGAAGATCGAGGCTCGCTCGAGTAACTGACTTATCCGAGTGTGCTCGCTCATCTCTACATATAACCATTTAACCACTTAGATGCCACCGGAAATACAGCGTTTTTAAAACTCTGAACTCTGAAAATATTATAATTACCTTATATGTTAAATGGCATAATTTCTTTTTTTCCATTTCATCCCATATGGTACATTAAATGGTACCATTAAAAAATACAATTTGTCCTGCAAAAACAAGCCTTCATATGGCTTGTTTATGGTAAAAATGTTATGGCTCTTGAAAGGCAGCAATGCAGTAAACCAGAATAATCCTTACTTGGCAACTGAATTATGACAAGACACACTACTAGCATGGCTCACCTATCGCTGGAGACTTGGGTGGTTACCTCTATTCTCTCAAGCCTGCCTGCATGCTGTTCCTCTCACCGTTGCTATGCTTGGCACATAGACCATGCGTGTTGTCCTGTCCCTCCTCTTAAAGGGTCAGTGCACGTGCTCCCCTTAGGTCCCCCACTAATCCCCAGCCACTTTCTCCTACATTAGGCATCCTCTTCCCATATGAGATTCTTAAGCAATTTGGGCTTCATTTGTGATGAAGCCCCCATTCATTTGCATTCTTGTTTTTACTCCTGCCTGACTCTTGACTACTTTGACTAAAGTGCTCCCTGACCTGGGCTCTGATTATTGGACTTCACTGTTGCCTGCTGCCTTCCTTGACCTTCTGCTTTGATTTTGTTACCACACCTGTGCCACCAGCCCTGACCATTGACTGTCTGACCACTACATTACAGTTCAAACCATCATGTACAGTAAAATATAATCACTCCCCCCAAAAATAAGCCCTGGCTACAGTTCATGAAAAAAAACACTGGCTGCTAGGTGAGTATTATAAGACACCCCCTGAAAATAAGACACTGTGCCTCTTGGGGGGGGGGGAAATTAATATAGGACAGTGTCTTATTTTTGGGGAAACACGTTAGATGAGTAATGGTTTGGAGACTCACAACTAAGACCTCTTCTTGACTTGGAGGGGTCAAGGGTGAAAACTGGGATACACTAGGTGCTGCCTCTACAGATAGACCTTAGTCAAATTGATTGGAAGGCAGATCCACGTGTCTGCCTGACAAATTAGTGGTACAGTTACTGTAGCTTGACACACTTTAATTTGGCACACAGTTTCAGAACATTGCGATACAGTTTAAATACTTTGACAATGCAATCTATAGTACTTGATAGAGATGAGCGAACGTACTCGGATAGGCACTACTCGTCCGAGTAATGTGCCTTATCCGAGTACCGCTGTACTCGTGCTGAAAGATTCGGGACGCGCTGCGGAGCAGGGAGCTGCAGGGGAGAGCGGGGAAGAACGGAGGGGAGATCTTTCTCTCCTTCTCTCCCGCCCGCTCTGCCCCGCTCCCCGCTGCGACTCACCTGTCAGCAGCGGAGCGTCCCGAATCTTTCAGCACGAGTACAGCGGTACTCGGATAAGGCACATTACTTGGACGAGTAGTGCTTATCCGAGTACGTTCGCTCATCTCTAGTACTTGACAATACAGACTCTGGAATCTTGGCAACACTGGTTTGGCTTACTGACTCTTTGACAATCAAGTGCAGTCTCTTTAACTGCGCAGAAAACTCTTCATATAATAACAGACTGTTTGCATTTATTCACAAGATTTTTTTTCTCTTCTATTTCATCCTACATGGCCATTAAATGGGAACATTAAAAATTTAACTCGTCCTGCGAAAAACAAACTCTCATATGGCTATACCAAAGAAGAAGAAAAAAGTTATGACTCATGAAAGAAAATTGACTAGTCTTTTATTCTGGGTATTATTAGCATTTTAGCTACACAAAAAAAGGCTTGAAAAGTAGTGTAAATATCAGTAAAATGGCTCCTTGCTTACCTATTGTGATATTTCGTTTGAATTTGATCTGCATTATTAAGTAATGTAATATTTTGTACTATACATTTAAAATGTAGCTTATGCACACCAATAAAAGCACGTAACTAGTAAACGCATTAAATGTATATTAAGTAAATATATAGGAATTACTTTCATTTGACTTTTAATTTACTTAAGAGACTCAGAAAGCCCTAAAAACATTTCACTGCAATTTCTAAGTTATATAGGCCATGTAATCACTTTTTCCGAACTCCACTTTTGTTCAGTGTTTAATAGAACTACACATGACTTTGTTAATATACTCTGACAGGTTAATATTGATATCAAGAGGAAGTTGAGTTCTGAGCTGTGTAAGCAGCATTGATAAGTCGTTTCTTTTAAGATGTACCGTTTTCTTTTGTTTAACCACAGATATTTGTCTGCTGATAGAAATAAGTCTTCATTAACAAAGGTGGCATGCAATCAAACAGTCCGATTAGTAATTTCATTAGTTGTAGGGATTGAAAAAGTGCTGCTATCTATGTCGGGCAGTTCAGACAATGCAGTTACTGTGATGTTCAATTATTGGATTGTAATTATAAAAACCAGCAAATAAAGAGAAAAAAGTTTGAAGGGCTCCCTGCTGAGTAACTGCAGTGGGAAACGTTGTGTTTTTGCCTGCATTTTCCTTTAACAAATAGCTTTTTAATAGACTTGCCCATGACCTTCTCAAAAAATAAGCATTTTGAAAGTGAACTGAAAGTCTAACTGTCTGCTAGAATTCCATTTATGAATGGGTACTCTTTGCTGTAACATGAAATCTTTATAGGAAAGATAGGGTTCAAGAGATTCAGATCTCCATACTTTTTTCTACATTATTTGCTGTTGACTGACTTGCATCATTCATGTCCATTATTTGCTTTACTGCATCTGTGCACTTATCTGCATTCATGTCCAGTGGAGAGAATCCAAAGTGTCATAGTTCAAGGGTGATACCCTTGCACTTTTTTGGGGGCTGCCAGGGCATGATTGAGACTTCTAAAAAAGTCATCTTAGTTGTGTTTTTAAAGTTTAGCATTTAAGTGAAACAATGTAGCACGGAAGGACCAATGGCACAAACAGATCAGTTGATCTTTGGTCACATGACTGCTGTAATGATGCTAGCTTCACATTTATGGGACCTTGAATTAGAATTAATTCTCATGGATGGATTTCTGCCGCGTTTCACGAGGCGGAAATCTGTGCCATTATCCCGCAGCTATTAGGTTCTATTGAAGCTAATAGCTTTCTGCCTTGCAATGCTCACACTGCAGAATTCTACCGTGGAATTCCGCAGCGTGAAAGAAATTGCGGTATGTTCTAATTGCTGCTGAAAAACCCGCGACCGGCTTCCATTGTAGTCACAATGGGAACTTTCTGCTGTGTGAGCATGTGCGCCGGCTTGCCGGGTGGGACTCGCACGGCGGATCCGAAGAGGGGAGTATGAGGTCTTTGGGGGGGCGCCATGTCAGACTCCGCTGCGATATTCCGCTGGCGGAGTACAACCCGGCCGTGGGCAGGAGGCCTATTGCTCTCCTTTTTGTTAATACCCGGAGAACCTCATCACCAAAAGCAAAGTGGGTCCCAATGAAGAGTCAAATAGTCAGGATTATCCTAAACTCCCTATCAGCTGAATAACTAATTTTTCAGTCCACAAATATCACTTTTGTATTATTTCAGGTAAGATATTAAGCACAGCCCATGAGGTGAGTAATATTTAAGAGTACTGCCATGTTATACTTTTATGACATACCCACAGAATATGCCATAAGTGTTTGATAGATGCAGGCCCCACCTCTGAGATTAGTGATGAGCGAGTAGTAAAGTAATCGGTTTATGCCAGTATTAGGGCAATTTCACAATTATCATCGTAAATTGGGACGACCGATTCTGACACACATTAAAGTCAATGGGAGTAAAAATGAGGTTCAGAGATTTACCATCCAGAAGGTCCCCATTGCAGCCAAAGCCCCCTAAATTGTATGGAATTACAGCCACACATAGTGAAATAGTCAAAATAGTGTACACTAATGTAGGGGGTCAATCATAGCCCAGATATATCACTGAAAACAAGGGAAGGCCCACATAATGTCTCCTAGATCAAAAATTGTGCCAAGAAAGACTGCAGGCATGGTGCTTCTTATAAAGCCATGTCCTCAATTTTACATAGGACAAATTCTACCTGCTCAATAGGACAGCCAAGCATGGGACTTCTCCAATGAAAAGCTGTAGAGCTACAGCTGTTTCTTGTGCTTTACAATTTTTTTGTTTTGGGAGAAGGAAGAGGAGGAGGAAACATGGTGGAAGCAGGAGGAGAGCAGCAGCAGTTCAACCAGCAATAGCACCTTGATGGTAAAATGTGCTCCTTGTGGAAAAATGAGAGATGTAGCTCTGTATTTCTATTTTGAAATATGTACAGATTTTTAATTTGGGGGGGAAGTAGAAGGAGAGCAGCAACACCACCACCATTAGCAACAGCACCTTGACCACCAGTGTGGTCTTTGATATAAATCTATACTTTGTCATATGTGAGGAAAAATTGCCAGCATGCTAACTAATCAGTGGAAACTAACATAGGAGTGTAGAAGGGAGGTGAAATCCATACCTGATTCATTTTTGTAAACATCAGTTTATCCACATTGTCAGTGGACAGGTGGATACATCTGTCAGTTATCACACCCCAAGCTATGCTGAACACCCTTTTCAATAGCACACTGGCAGCAGGGCAGGCAAGCATCTCTAAAGCATGTTGTGCAACCTCGGGCCGTTAGTCCAGCTAAGACACCTAGAAGTCATAGAGACAATGCTATGTTTGAGTACATCCATGCGGGAGTTGACATGCTCTTGGACCATCATGGATAAATACCTAGTATAGTAGAGATAGCCAGCAGCACTATTGTGTAGAAAACCAATCAGATGAGGCGTGTCCATAGACAGAAAGTGCTTGCACCTCAGAAAGGGTCTGGACCCTAGACCCAACGTGAAATGTCCAAAAGTAGAGATGAGTGCGGCAACAGGATACTATAAAAATGTCAAAAAACTAAAGTTTTTGATAATTTTATAATATCCTTTTGCTGCACTCATCTCTACTTTTGGATAAGTGCTGCCTGTGACTGTCAGTCCTACCCTGTGCTTTTGCTGCAGGCTGTGATGAACTGAAGTGATGAACCTCTGTTAGATTTTCCCTTTCACCGAAAATGGTGCTGCTGCTACAGCTTCCTGCTTGGCTACCATGAGCCATAGAGCTGCTAGCTATTGTGGATGCATCCCCATGAGTACTCTGATACTGCTGCATTTTGAGGTCCCTCTCCACTGCCAGAATGAGATTTGTCATTTTGGCCTTGTAGCGGGGATCAAGGAGGGTGGTCACCCAGTAATGATCTGATGTTTTAATGTGGGCTATGCGATGGTCCTTCTGCAAGCACTGCAGCATTAAAGCACTCATGTGCTTCAAAGTGCCTAAGGGTGATGGCCCATATTCCTCAAGGTCAGGCCTAAGACTGCCCTGTGATTGGTTCTGCCATCCAAGTACAATAGCTGGAGTTAGTGATCTAACAAAGTAACATTGAAAAGCCAGCTCCCCTGCCTTTTGGACCTATATTATCCCTCTACTCGTCCTCCTCTTCTTCCTTCTCCTGCTCTTCCTTTTCTATACTTCTCCCATGGGTGGAGAAACGTGTTGGAGAAGATGTCCCCCTTTCTTGCCCAAAGCACCTCCTCTGCAGTGTTGAGTAATGACAGGCTGGCCAAACAGTTGGGAGATTGGTATCCCTTTCTCCTCCTCCTGTAACAACTACACATCATTGTCCCTGAGACCCCATAGCATCTGTTCCAGCAGGGAGAAAACAGGGATGGTTGTACTGATCAGTGCGTCATTACAACTGATCTTTTTGGTCATTTTTTTAAAAGCAAGCAGACATGTCTGTGATCTGCAGCGACTTACAGGAGTCAAGTGACTGACCTCCATACAGCAATTGCCATTGGCATACACCATATGGATATCCATGATCGCACTCTGTTGCTGGGTTAGCCTTTGCAACATATGCAACGTAGAATTCCACTGTGCAAACATGTCACAGATGAGGCAGTTGGATGGTAGCCTGAACTGTTTCTGCACCTCCGTCAGGCAAGAGGCGACTGGATGTGAACATCAAAAGTGCGAGCACAGTTTCCATGCTTTCTCCAGCAGTGGATATAAACCTGGGTGTTTGTGTAGGAAGCACTGCACTTCTAGGTTCATCTCATGGGCCAGTAAGGATACATGTGTGAGGCAAAGGGCTGCAGGTAGGTTGGCCCCATTGTCACACATGACTATACCTAACTACAGATTGTGCGAGGTGAGCCACGTGTCTGCCTGGACCTACAGAGCCATCAACTCTTTGGCCTTGTGGCTGCACTCCCCATGACATATGAATTTTCTTTGTCGGACAGCATGTTGGCATCTACCACATACAGAACTCAATGGAGGTCAGGTTTTATTATATACTGATATCTGTGCCAATATGGAGGACATTGAAAAGTGGTAAGATGAGATGGAGGAAGAAAAGGAGTGAGGTGAAGAGAGGATAGACATGGATGAATGTCCCGCAAGTCTTGAGGGTAGTATGAAATGTTGACCACCACTCTAGGCTTGATGACCCACCTGTAGGATATTGACCCACTGTACTCCTAATGATATGTAATAGTTTTGACCATGGTTACTGCACCACATGTCTCCGGTCAGGTACACCCTGCCACTGACAGTATTATGCAATGCCATGGACGAGTTATTACTCACAATATATTTTCATTACAATAGAAATTCACCTATTAGTATATTTTTGGAGTGTTTGAGGAACCCACACAAACATGGAAAGAACATACAAACTCCTTGCAGATGTTGTCCTTGGTCAGACTTGATCCCAGCACTGCAAGCCAACAGTCCTAACCACTGAGCCTATCAGAGAGTCATCAGGCCCCACCATTATGAGTTGGTTCAGACGACTGAAGTCTAATGTGTATGGGGACACTTACATTGTAAAATTAACAATCTAAATGTAAGGAAAGTTTAAGCAGCCTATAGTAACCTCAATCTACACTTCTACCCTGCTTGAAAGTCAAGTATGCCTCCACCATTTTATTTGACTCTCCTGATGGCCACATGGTGGCTTTAGCAATGGTGCGACTACTGTCAACTTTAGAGATTACCTATTGCCACCATATATTCAATTCAGATTTTAAAAAAGCATCCCTCTATTTTTATACATTTAGTCTGGGCCAACTCTCGGACACTTTATGGATCAGCCCTCTCCACATGGTTCTGTTTTATACTGCTTGTTTCAATCATTTGCATGTTGGGGTCGGCTTTGATAGTATCAAGCCAGCGCATTCTTTGGCAGCCAGGTCTTCTTTTGCCGCTGACCACTCCAAGCATCATCGATGTTTCCAATAAATTAGCTCGCATTATTTGGCAGAAGTCTGAGAGTCTCTGTATTGCAATTTTACCCTGCAATGAAAACTGTGGTTTGATGTGGTCTTGGGCTGTTTTGTTGATGATCTTGGCAGTCCAAGAAATTTGTAGGAGTTTCCTGCACCAAAATTCGAAGTCATCAATCTTCCTCAGGTTAATTTTCTTCAGTGTCCTACTTTTGCAGCCGTAAGTTATGATTGGGAAGATGATTGCATTGATTTCTTTAACTTTTAGTGTCAGTTTTTCAATATCTTCCTGACTTTCTGCCAATAAGGTTGTATCATCTGCATATCTGAGATTGTTGATTTTTTTCCCCACCATTTTGAATCCAATGTTGCATTCGACTAAATTCCATTGCCTCAAGATCGACTCTGTATATAAGTTGAACAATGCAGGGGAAAAAATGCAGCCTTGGCATACACCTTTCAAGATTCTGAACCATTCTGTATTACCATTGGAGGTCCTGACCATAGCCTTTTGGTTCGCATATAGCAACTCTATGAGTTGCCCCAGATGTCCTGGGATTCCTATTTGTCTTAGGCATGGCCACAGCTTTTCATATTCAATGCAATCAAAGGCTTTGCTATATTCGCTAAAACATATATACACCTTCTTCTGGTATTTCCAGATCTTTTCCATCAGAAGTTTGCAATATGGTCTCTTTTTTCCTCTTGCTTTGTGAAAACCAGCTTGTGCATCAGGGAGTTCCTGTTCCGCTATCGCCATCATGCGTTTTTATATAATCTTCAGTAGAATTTTGCTTGCATGTGATATTAAGGCTATGGTGCGGTTGTTTAAACATTCTCTCGGGTCGCCTTCTTTGAGAAGTGGCGCGAAAACTGGCTTGGTTTACCAAATCTTGCGACAGAGTGCTGTTAGCATCTGGACTGCCAAGGGTTTGAGTAGCTCAGCAGGTATACTATGGATTCCAGAGGCTTTCTGATTTGGTAGCTGATTCAGTACCCACTCAATTTCATCCTCCAGGAACGAACGAATTTGAACGATAATCGTTTAGGTTGAATGCGCAAAAATCCCTCAGTTGTCGCTCGTGGTTGTTTAAGCTGACTTTTCAGTCAGTTTAAAAAACTTTGTTGGCTCGCTGACTTCTCATCCTGTTCTAAAGCTCCCTGCTCAGCGCTTCCCATAGGAGGTGAAGCGCTGAGCTAGAAATGGAAGAGAAACCTGCAATCCAGCGGCAAGTCTTTGATCTTAAATGCTCTGCACGAGCGCTGACGAAATTAGCAGTCGTTTGAAAGACTGTGGGCCCATTTTAAAGGACCTTAAAGGAGATGTCCCGAGGCAGCAAGTGGGGTTATACACTTCTGTATGGCCATAATAATGCACTTTGTAATATACATTGTGCATTAATTATGAGCCATACAGAAGTTATAAAAAGTTTTTTACTTACCTGCTCCGTTGCTAGCGTCCTGGTCTCCATGGTGCCGACTAATTTTTGGCCTCCGATGGCCAAATTAGCCGCGCTTGCGCAGTCCGGGTCTTCTGCTGTTCTCTATGGGGCTCCGTGTAGCTCCGTGTAGCTCCGCCCCGTCACGTGCCGATTCCAGCCAATCAGGAGGCTGGAATCGGCAGTGGACCGCACAGAAGAGCTGCGGTCCACGAAGATAGAGGATCCCGGCGGCCATCTTCAGCGGTAAGTATTGAAGTCACCGGACCGCCGGGATTCAGGTAAGCGCTGTGCGGGTGGTTTTTTTAACCCCTGCATCGGGGTTGTCTCGCGCCGAACGGGGGGGGGGTTTAAAAAAAAAAAAACCCGTTTCGGCGCGGGACATCTCCTTTAAGCAATGCCTGACATTTTGTAAAGTACAATAGTAAAAAAAACTTAGGGTCCTGTTACACAGAATGATTACCATTCAAAAAAATTGTTGCATCATGCAAATTTGAACAATAATCATTCAGTGTAAACACTCCGAATGATAATTGATTCGCTTCTATTTTGTTGCTAGTTTCATGCAGATATAAAAATCATCATTCGCTCATTTACGCTGATACAGTGAATGTGAATGACTGAACAATTTGCAAGTGAATTATTTATCTGCCTGTATAAGCAGGCTTCCCGAGTGATTGAGCAAACTCTGTCATTGTTCGTTCTCATGTTAAAGGAGCCTTAAGGCCCAATTAGACACAACGATTATCGCTCAAAATAAGCTCAAAAGCTGTCTTTTGAGCAATAATCGTTGTGTCTAAATGTACCCGTCTTTCGCTGTTCAGCAGAATGACGTTTTCAGTTCTGCCTGCGGGGAGCTGATTACAGCTGATAACATTGTTACAGCTGTTCTCAGCTCTCATCCCTGCCAGCAGAACAGTTGATAAGCAGGACAGCAGGCTTTGTCTGCTCTCCATGGTGCTGAATTCTCCACGGGGAGCTGAACAATAGAGCTAATTACAGAGCTCAGACTTCCTGCTGAGTTCTGTAACAGCTCCCAGAAGCTCATTTGCATGTAAATGCAACTAATAGCAATTAGAGCCTATTAGTACTTTATGCAAAACTATAACTGATCTTTCAATCTTTTGAAAGATATCTGTGTGCGTAAATGGGCCTTAAGTCAACTCTCTTGAATTACTTTGCATCCTGCACTGATAAGTCACAATTAAGAGAGGAAGGTCAGGAGAAAGTATCAGGTGAGAATCCGATGCTGATGATGTATAGAGTGGATCCAAGAGAAATAATAGGTTAATAAAGGTTTTCTCGGCTCTGCGTTTCATTATTGTATGGACATTTTTTGTCAGGCCAGTTATTCAGTTATACATACATTTAAACATACAGTTATACATACATTTAAAAGAGAAAAATGTGAGAAAGGCAAATATAAATTACATTTTTAGGGTCAAATAATGTAATTTTGGTCCAGTAAATTAATATATATATAATATATATATATATATATATATATATATATATATATATATATATATATATATATAATAACAAAAAAGTCACAATTCTCAGCCCCAAGCTTAGATGTCATCCATGAGATTTTATTGATTTTACATAATTACAATAGAAACCCTCTGAAGAATTGGTGAGTGCCACAATGTTTCTTCTTTAGGGCTCAGTCAGACGAGCGTTGTTTTTTGTGCACCTATGTGCGCAAAAATAAACTGCTCCACGCATGTTAAAAATGCACGTGACCGAAGCTCCGTGCCCATTGCTTTCAGTGATGAGGGGACTCCCCACAGGGATATTTTATGTGCAGCATGGACCTTCTTAGCGCATAGATATCTTATCTTTTGCAGATGTGAGTATTTTGCACCTGCAAAAGATGGACATCTGAACACATCATAGGGAACCAATGGTTCTATCAGACTGCCGCAGAAAAATGCACGTCTGACTTCGCCCTTAGAATTTCATTAAAGGGGTTGTCTCGCGGCAGCAAGTGGGGTCATACACTTCTGTATGGCCATATTAATGCACTTTGTAATATACATCGTGCATTAATTATGAGCCATACAGAAGTTATTCACTTACCTGTTCCGTTGCTAGCGTCCCCGTCTCCATGGATCCGTCTAAATTTGCTGTTTTCTGGCGATTTTAGACGCGCTTGCGCAGTCCGGTCTTCTGCCTGGTGAATGGGGCCGCTCGTGCCGGAGAGCTGGTCCCGCGTCGTCATCGTAGCTCCGCCCCATCACGTGTGCCGATTCCAGCCAATCAGGAGGCTGGAATCGGCAATGGATCGCACAGAGCCCACGGTGCACCATGGGAGAAGACCCGCGGTGTATCGTGGGTGAAGATCCCGGCGGCCATCTTGGAGAAGGAAGAAAGAAGTCGTCGCAGAGCGGGGATTCGGGTAAGTAATATATATATATATATATATATATATTTTTTTTTTAACCCATCCCTTGGGTTTGTCTCGTGCCGAACGGGGGGCCTATTAAAAAAAAAACAAAAAAAAACGTTTTGGCGCGAGACAACCCCTTTAACTAATTGTAGTTTGATGTACTGTATATCAGCCACATGCTTCCTACACTGAACTGGTTTTCTTATTCTTGCCAATCATAATTAAAGAAGAGTATCAAGAAAAACTCCTATACTGTTTTATATCTAGTGCAAGGTCTTAAGGGGCAGTGTATAACTTTGATCTTTGTTGTTGAGTAGTACGCTGCCCACTCAGGCCCTGCATAGACTTAATGCAATATATCAGTTTTTCCTGGAGTGTTTCCTTATAAATCTTTGAAAACAATACTTTTTTTTGTAATCAAATCATACAAATAAAGATTATTATTATTATATTTCTTTTTTTAAGTGGCACTGTTTCATTGCATGAGTTCTAGGGTATGCTCATGTAGTGGATGAATGTGTTTGTTTGTTATACCTGGTGATGAGCCACTTGTTAGAAATTTGCAGGAATATAATACTTGTGATTATACTTAGGTTGTCGCAGGCACTTTAAGAGGCCATTGGGGTCTCTTGTTGCTGGCACTGTTATTGGGAAATGGCGACTGGTACTTTTTGGGGAACACTGTATGGCACAATAGAACATCACTGTCTACATCAGACATCATCTTGGAATTCTGTCAACTGCATTAAAGTCCTTCCTGTAAAAATAATAGTTGAATTGTAAGCTCATATGGCAAACTTGAGTAAGATAGAAGTCCATGTACCTCTTGCTGTAGGATTTGGAAATGTATCATCTTGGCATTCTATATAATATACTGTATATTTGCTGCCTATATGTAACATAGCTAATGTATGTAAATGAGTTTGTATAAGCCACAAGCTGAAACACAAGTAAAAGAGTGTGATGCAGTATTCCTTTTCTTCCTGTGTCCATCTTGTTAGCATTGTAGCACCTTAGCAGAGGCTGATTTGTATTCAAATACATGTGTGATCCCATTTCCATTGTTTGCTTTCTCACAGAGCACTTTCACCTACACCCCCTTTCCTCTCATTTCATAGTCAGTGGGCTTCTTCCTGCCCTGAATACCACAGTTCCAGTTTATTCAAACTCCCATCATTAGCACTAGTCCCCCCACTGAAATTATGAATGAAAGGCTTGTTGTTCTTTACAAATAACTCAGGCTTCCTCGGTCAGTCAAATTCAAATGAAAGTGACTGCCAGGAGAAGTGTTTGTATGATGGACAGTCCACTCAGCAAGTGAACAAATAACACAGGAAGTTTTTCAAGGAATATTTCATGCTGACCTGTTAGTCTTCCCTGTCACAAAGAAAGATAAACCAGACAGCACAGGATGTGTTCAACAGATGTCAGGAATGTGGAATGATTTACGGAAAGTTTCACAACGAGTTCTAATTGATCTTCTCTTAATTAGATAAAACATTTGCCAACATAGACCGGCAAGACATAATGCTAAAGAATGTTCTATACTAGATACAATGTTGATGTAACTATTGTTGTTGTTTATTATTATTTTATTGTTTGTTTTTGTTCTTAACAGATTGTGATACAAGATATTCTTTTCTTCCTTGCATCCTTTTTTTCTTTCTTTCCTTTTCCTATTCCTGTGGTGCATATATATTTCTTTTTAATGAATAAAATAGCTATTAACTTCATCAGTAAATTCAGTTCTGGTTCAGCAGACTGTGGCAAAGATTCCCTGCAGTGGAAACACCTACACCTTCAGTTACTATTGTTGGAACCAATCGAGAGACAGGCACCATTTATTTGATTTTGAAAGCAAAGAGCGGGTCACATAGTTGAATTAGCAAAACCCCCAGCTGAGGAGCTTTATTCTTCTCAGCTTTCTTTTCAGAACAGGGCAAAAGGTAATTGACAGGCTGATTGTGTAGCTAAGGCCCCAGTCACACATTTTAATAATAGCTGTCTGAGGTGATGAGTGAAGAAGGACTGTTCAGGAAACACTTTGAGCCCTTCAAGTGGACAGGCCTCAGTGACTTCCATGTGCTTTCTGCTACAAACTCCTCTTCGAAAAATAACATGAGACATTTAACCACGGCAGTTGTTTTTTCTGCACCGAGTAGGAAAGCATATGTTTTCTCATTTAAAATCTATACACTAGAGCAGTCTTAACTTATGGTGTGATGCATAACACAGCTGTTTTCAGAATACTAAAAGAGAGTTGTTTACATACCAAATATAAAAGTACATTAACTCCTTCCCCTGTTTAGCAGATCCACCTATCTGTGTTGTGCTCAACGTTGCTGGCACCCTTATTTGTTTATTATAAAATACCCAATGCCTTTGGAAATAAGTGGATGAGTACTAACTTTATACCATTTAACTATTTTAATGGTTAGTGTGTTCAGATACATTGAACGAAAATGTTGACCTGTCAACAAACATACTATCATTTCTAAAAAGAAATAAAGAATAAACATAGTACATTGACGTGGCAAAAAGGCATGAGACAGGAAATAATATTGTGTAGGACCCCCTCCTGCCCGGCAAAGAGCAACAACTCAACATGGCTTTGCTTCCACAAGGGGACAGAAGACATCTGGAGGGATGCTGTGTGTGTCCTGCTGTGTGGATAGCCACACACAGCTTTGTAGCAATTCTAGGTGCAGTATCTCAGGTGCGAATGGACTTTACCACATGCCATAAATGCTTGAGTGGACTCATGCTAGGTGAATATCAGACCATACGATTCGTAGGGACTCTCCAAAATGCTGCTTGAACCAATCCTGGACATCTTGAGGCCAGTGGCACGGTGTGTTCTCCTGCTCAAATATCCCATCATTGTAGGGATACACGAATTCCATGAAGGACTGCAAATGGTCATGAAACAGTGAAATGTAGTGTACATCAGCTAATGACATGTTTAGGAGATCAGCGGTCCATGCCATGAGAACACAACCCACACCATTATGGAGCCACTGCCACCCTGCATAGTGTTGACATTTGGGATACATAGCTTCATGGGGTCTGCATCAGAGACAAACCTTACCATGAGCCCAAAACAATTGGTAGCATGAATGATCAGATCACGCCACATGCTGCCAGTCCTCTAGGGTCCAGTTCGTAACCTCACAAGCCTACATGAGGTGCTGTATTCAGTGTTGTGGTGGTAACATTGACACTCTGGTAAGTTTTTTTCTCACATATCCCATTAAAGCTAAAGAACACTGCTAAAGAACAATGCAGAAGCTCAACATATGTGTGTTGGGGTTCTGCATTGAATATGTATGTGATTTATGCCAGAGGCTCTGGTCTTTTTGTATAGACATCTAGTCAGATGCCGCTGGTCAGGATCATTAACCATCTATGGGTGGTCACTGCGCTGTCCATTGTGGGTGTTAATGCCTTCTGTGAAATATTCCCAGTACACATATGACACTGTGGTTCAAGGAGTTTTACATGCCACAACTTCAGGAATGTAATGCTCGTCCCATCTGGCACCCACTATCATGCCTTATTTGAACTCCAATAATTAACGTTGCCTTGCCATGAGCACCCTGACCAGTATTTAACGTCCCCCACAAGATAACGTATCACAACTTCTACACATGTGGGCATATCCAAGTTACCACCTGAGATAACGCCACTTCATAACCAATTTACATATTGCTATCCAATGACTTTTGACATGCTTGGTCTGAGTGAGAATGTGGATAAGTAACTGGCTCAGTGATAGAAAGCAGAGGGTGTTTATAAATGGTACATACACTGATTTGGTCTCCATTACTAGCTGGGTACCTCAGGGGGGTGTTTTTGGCCCTATTCTTTTTAATATATTTATTAATGACCTAGTAGACGGATTGCATAGAAAAAATAAATTTTTGCAGATGCCACCAAACTATGTAAAGATATTAAAACAAAAGAGGACACAATGTGGTTGCAAGAGGATCTGGATAAGTTGGGGGCTTGGGCACAAAAGTGACAAATGAGGTTTAGCATTGATAAATGTAAAGTTATGCACATGAGCAGGGGAAATGCATGTCAACATTACACACTAAATGGAAAACCACTGGGTAACACTGACATGCAAAAGGACTTGGGGATTTTAGTTAACTGTAAGCTTAACTGGAGCAACCAGTGTCGGGCTGTTGCTGCCAAGGCAAATAGGATCATAGGGTGCAGCAAAAGAGGTAGAGGGGCACATGACAAGAACATTGACCTTCCTCTTTACAAGTCACTGGTCCAACCACACATGGAATATTGTGTACAGTTTTGGGCACTGGTACTCAAGAAGGACATATTAGAGCTTGAGCGGGTCCAAAGGTGGACAACTAAAGTAATAAATGGAAACGGAGGACTACAATACACAGAGAGGTTATCAAAATTGGGATTATTTTTTTTTTTTAAAAGAAACGCTTATTGGGCATGTCTTGCATCACAATGCAGAACAAGGCAGAGTCATCAAGAATACTTCACAAAATTAAAACATTAGAGGTTTCTCACTCCCTTCAGAGTTTATAATACCCCCTTTTTTTTGTTTATTTTTTTATTTTAAAAAACTTTGCGTATTATAGCAAAGGAGACCCAGACTCCCAGCCTGGGGAATCGTAACAAATAGAACAAACAACTATAAACTAAATCCACAGCTCCAGTACCAATATTGTGTATATCTTGTCCATGTGAGTCACAACAACCAATATAGAAAAGACCTTCAGTTTTCCCAGAAAAGAGGAGTTAGTCAGATACCCCAGCACAGTATTGGGGCAGTCACATATCTTGGTGAACTTGGCAGGGCATCCCCTAGCCATATATGTCAATTTATATAGAGGGGCAACACTGTTCAACTCTCGCAGCCAGGCTGCCCTAGTGGGTTTTTTGGGATGTTTCCAATTAAGTAATATTACCTTTTTAGCATAGAAAAAAAGCAATTTGTATAGCGGGTGTGCTGCCGCATCGACCAGAGTGTCTTTCACAAGGCCAAAGAGACAGACCTTATGGTGTAGAATATGAGGTGCTCCCAGATGCGTCTCCATGAACTCAAGAACATCCCTCCAATAAGCTTGTAAAATATGACACTCCCAGAACATATGCATAGTTGTGCTTGTATCCATCAAGCACCTTGGGCAGTCTGAACTAGAAGATAAGCCCTAGATAGATAGTGTTTAGATGGCTAGGAGTATAATAGACTCTATGAAAGAACTTGATTTGTATCAGCCTGTCTCTAGTACTTACTAAGGGAAGTCCAGAGCCTGTCAAAAGTCCTCTTTGGTCATCCGAGTCCAGGTCCAGTATATCCAAGCCCCATTTTTTAAGAGCCCTGTCTCCCAGTAAAGCAAGGCTACATGTCAACTGTCTATAGAAACAGGAGAGCGGCTTCAGGATACTAGCCAACTGTGTCAAGTCCTCCAGCCGAGTCAAGACAAGGGGGATACTCAGGCCCTCAAATTGGGCTCTGAGGGCAGGGCGAAGTTGGAAATACGTAAAAAGGGAGCTACTAGGGAGGCCAAAACATGTCTGCAATTGTAAAAAGGTACAGAAAATGCCACCTTCAACAACATTGAAGGGTAGAGTAGTGATCCCATGGTGTTTCCAGAAGACTAGATCAGGCATACATTGCAAGTGTGGGAGGTTGGGGGTTACACCATAGAGGAGTATGAGGAGACCATTTGGCTGCCTCATCAGGATTTAAATGAAGGGTGGCATTCCACATTTTGAGAGTCACCCACATGGGCGCAGGTTGGGCACTTGCACACGAGGTCGGACCCCTTAGTAATAAGTCTCTCAAACTTTGTTCTGAGCTCACCACTCTGTGCTTGAATCCCACCACTGGGTTATAGTCGGTAGATGACAGCCACCACCCCATATATACCAATTGACTATCTAGGTAGTAACAGTAGAAATGGGGAAGGGCCTACCCCCCTCCATCCATGGGCAGGCAGAGAGTTTCCAACTTTATTCTTGGGGTTAAGCCTCGCCATAATATGCAAAGGAGTATTTTTTTGGAGAACTGTAAAGAATGTTTTAGGGATCAGGATAGGGGCATTCTGAAATATATATACATACATACACAAATTTGGGTAATAACTTCATTTTAATTAGGTTTATATGACCAACTAGGATCAATGGGAGTGAAGACCATCGCAATGCCATGTCTCTTGACCAGTCCAAAAGGGGAGCACGATTATCTGTGTAAAAATGGTCAGTAGATCTCCGCACCAATATTCCCAAATAGGTGACGCTATCTGTCCACTCTAGGGGGGCAGGGAGTGCTAGTGATGCTGCAGGGGCATCGACTGCCAACATCCCAGTTCTATCCCAGTTAACCCTTACTCCGGAAAAATTGGGATTATTTAGTTTAGAAATAAGACAGCTAAGGGGCGACCTAATAACTATGTATAGATATATCAGGGGTCAATGCAGAGATCTCTTTAATGATGTGTTTATACCCAGGAGTGTGACTGTAAGAATGGCGCATCCTCTTTGTCTAGAGGTAAGAAAGTTTCTACACCAACATAGAAGGAGGCTCTTTATTGTGAAAGCTGTGAGACTCTGGATTTTTCTGCCTAAGGATATGGTGGTGGTGAATTAGATAAGAGAGTTCAAGAGGGGCCTGGACACCTTTCTTGAGCGATACAATATTACATGATATAATTATTAATAACCTCAGAAGGGTTGTTAATCCAGGGATTATTCTGATTGCCAGATTGAAGCGGGGAAGGAATTTTTCTCTGTGACATGGGAAAATTGGCTTCTACCTCATTGGGGCTTTTTGCCTTCCGTTGAAACAACATTGTGGGGTAGTATACTGAACTGGATGGACATATGTATTTTTTCAGCCTTACATACTATGTGCCTATATATGATATACACAGGATTAAAGACCCACCTCTCTGTTGTTTGGTTTCAAAACTTTGGCAACAGACATAGCCTCCAAACCTTTTCATAGCCATTTTTCAGTTTCTTGCACCTGTCTGCTGGTAATTTCTTCCACAATTCTAATACAATTTTCTCAAGCTCTTGTCTGATGGCCGAGTTCCTTTTTCCAATAGCACATTTCAGCTTTTTCCAAAGATTTTCATTTGGAATGAGATCAGGACTTATTGCTGGCCAGTTTATATTCCATTTTTAAGTTCTTAACCATTCTTTTGTACTTTTGGATTTGTCATCTAGAGTCATTATCTTGTTATTGAACCTATTTTGTTTGACTCAAACCTAGTTTTCTTATACTTAGGAGCACATTTCTCTGTAAAATGCACTGAGAATTCTCTGATGCTATAAGTCCTGTAACCTGTTCAAGTCCTGCTGTCCCATAGGCAGTAATGCAGGGCCGAAACATTATGAATCCTCCATCATGTTTCATTATAGGTAGGTTACACTTTTAGATATATAGACTTAATTTTGCTGACCATAAACCTAATCCTAGTATGCATTGCCAAAGAACTTTAGTTTGGCTTCATCTGTCCATACAACATTTTACCAGATGGATTGGGGTTTGCCCATGTAACTTTTGGCAAAATTCAGTCACTCTTTTATGCCTTTCTTTAAAGGGAGCATGTTATCAATAATGACCTGTTGTATAAATCAAGTCTTTATGTTAAACATATTTTATTAACAATTGGTCTTTTTTTCAAATATCTCGTTACTATCTATATTTTTATAAAAACTCAAAGTCCTGCATTTTTCATACTGACCACAGAGCCTAATAATAGCCTGATGCGTACTGTTCTATAGTGAAAGCTTTTCAGCAGCCATTACAGGCAGAATTACAATTTTATATATATATATATATATATATATATATATATATATATATATATATATACACCATACAAAATATTGCTAGTTACAGCTTATTTACTCCCCCTCCCTGCACAATGAACTCTGCACAAGTCACAAACATGTCTAGAACAGTCTCCCATGGAAGTTAAAGGATCCCCTCTTATCTTTTGTGTGAATGGCCCATGATTTCTGCTGTAAAGCATATTTCTGCATCAAAGGCAAGATGGCAACTCCCATAGTCATATACAGATGATAGGATTTTTAAAAATCTACAGTCAGAAAATAAAAATAGACTAGAAAATAAAATATGGGAATGTGTCACTGTCTGGTCGTATGTAGTATAAGAAATATTATACATGTTATACATTCAAATTAGTAATGGTTATATATAATATGTAGGTGTGTGTGTGTGTGTGTGTATATATATATATCTATATCGTCTGTATGCACGGCAAATCTGGACCAATCTGCAGTCTGTTTTCAGACCACCTAGAAGTTGTTCTTCTAGTTCGCACAAGCATTTTTTCAGATGGATTTCAATAAAGTTGGATAATTTTAATTTTATCCTGGCGCTTGACCTTTCTGGATTTTTTTATCAACATTTATTGCTACCCAGGAGATGCACTGGCATCTATCCATGCACTTTCTATAACATACAGCTGAGACCACTACATCATTGGAACTTGTGGGTGAGCTGATTGCCTTTTTCTATTTTTATTCAGGTCTCTAGGACCTACCTTCTGTGACATATTCCCACAAACTGGAAAATGGCAAAATGACTGGATGAATCTGCACCAAATTTGCAACATAGGTAAATCAAGCACTTCGGAAGGCTTTATACCGTATTTCAGCTCTTTAAGACCTACCATTCTCAACATATTCACAAAAAATCAGAATGCAAAAACAAATATGGGCTATAACACAGTATAAAACATTCTGAAATGCCTGATTTACCTAATGTAGCTAATTTGAGGCTATAAAGATGTTGGCTTAAGGCCCCCTTACCACGGGCGAGGCGGAATATCGCTAGCGATATTCCACCGCCAGGGAGAAAACTCACAGTTCTCTGCTGTGAGCCTATCTGACAGATAGGCTCACCACAAAGATTTGCGGCAAATCGCAGCATACCACGATTTAAGTCCCGCGAGCAGAGAGTCGCTATGTTTCTCCACTCGTGGACAGGTGGCTGCGCTTTCCATAGTTAAGTCTATGAAAAGCATGCACTGCGTTACTCAAGGCTGGATTATCCCCGCGAGCCAGGCAATACAATATCGTCCGTGGACAGGAGCCCTACTAGTAGTAGCAAACAAAATTTTTAACCACACAAACAACAACCAGTTACATGAAAAGGGACTCATGCGAAGTCAGGTAATTCTACTAGTATAACATATATTATACTATTCCTGAACCAGTGGCAGATGTAAGCAAAAACCCAGGCTTTTGTTTCCTTCTGTGACTTTTATAATTCTATTTATTCAACGTACTATTCCGAATATAGTGAAATACCAAACTGTACCTAAAGACCAAAAACATATTCTTGTATCTTTTCAGCAGTAAAGTATGCATAAAAGTTTTTAACAACTTTATTTTAAAAAGTACAGTTTTAAAAAAGTACACCACCAAATTTTAGCTAGCTGTAAATTGATTGTCATGCCTATAGTACATCATCATCTTTTGTTTACCTGTTGCCAAACTGGTGGTTTCTAGTCCCGTGTTACATACTGGAAGACAGTTAACTTTGTCAATTTGTGTTTTACTGATTTACAAATGTCTTGTGCCATCAATGCCGTGATGTCACCATCAGGGGCGTAACTAAAGGCTCAGGGGCCCTGATGCAAAAGGCGAGCTGCCCCCCCCTCTATCTGTATCTGTACCCATACCTAAACCATGCTGCACAGAGGCAGAACTTGAAGCTTCTGGGCCCCAATGCAAAACCTGTAACAGGGCCCCCAACTATAATGCTTTATTCATAGTACTGGGCTCCCTATATGGAGAAGAGAGGCCTTATGGGCCCCCTAAGGCTCCTGGGCCCGGGTGCGACTGCATCCCCTGCACCCTCTATAGTTACGCCCCTGGTCACCATCACTCCTCTTGAAATCTTGTCAACAAAACTGCAGGGCTTAGGAGAATTTAAAAAAGCTGCATGTTGCCTACAGATACATTCATCAGAATCAAGGTGTTTTCTGTTACAGAGCTCCACATTCGGGGCACTTCTATAGCATTACATGATACAATAATAATCCATAATACTTATACCCTAAATTCAATAACACAGTATGCACTATAATTGTAAGCTTCGAAGTAGAGGCAGAATTCTATAATTTAACTCAATATCTATGTAGGGGTGTTCAAAGCTCCTCTCTTAGAAGAACAGAGCTCTAACCACTAAACATATATTTAAGTGGTCATCCAGTTGCACATGACTGATGGCCCATCCTCAGAATAGGTCATCAATAGTATATTGGTGGGGGGTTGCGGCCCAGGATCCTAGCCAATGAGCTGTTATCTAGGTTGGTGTGTTCATGCTCTGTTCCAATTGAAGTGGCCGAACTTATTATTACCCATTGAAATTTGGCCTGCAATACCACGCTGGCCCAGTACAGTGAGGATAGAGCTGTCTACTTTCTGCGTAAATCAGTTTGTGCACAAGCACATTGACTCAGAGATGGTGGGGTCCTGAGTGGTAGACCCCTGACAGTCAACTATTGATGACCTATCCTGCAGATAGACCATCAATACTTTACAACTGGAAAACCCCTTCAAGGAATTATTCAGCACAGAATGTTGTACAACATGATCTTAGAAGATGGACAAGTCTGTATATTAGAGCAATATGATTGTGATTTTGTATGCAGAATCCTGAACAGAGGAGAGTGGATGTTATTAGTCATAAGCTGCAAACAATAAATGTGTTGTCATTTATT
The DNA here is from genome assembly GCF_035609145.1 of Eleutherodactylus coqui. Lineage (NCBI taxonomy): Eukaryota > Metazoa > Chordata > Amphibia > Anura > Eleutherodactylidae > Eleutherodactylus > Eleutherodactylus coqui. Next base: position 409,680,575 of record NC_089837.1, on the reverse strand, counting down.
TTGTTAAGGAAAGTAATAAATATTTAATCATTTTTCCATGAAATGCCTTTTGTTATTTATCACGCATGTTTCTTACTAGTGAGAATTTTTGCTTTTCATTGAAACTGTGTCTGGAATTGTTTTCTAAAACAAACTTCTTTTTAATAGGACCGTTCTGAATTTCCAGAAGACTTGCCTGCTCTATTATTATATACTTGCAACTTACTAGTTCTAACAACTACACAATAATTACGTTTTTCCATTTATATCTGATTATGACCTGTCTTACAGCTCATTGATCAGCATTTATCATCTCATTAGCCTGATAACCTTCCTAACTTTGTGATACTAAAGGATGTGACGATTGTGAGCTAGAAACATACCACAATCCATTACGGTAAGCATAAAGATACACATGCACATAAGGGGACAGTTGGTCCTCATGCACATTAGGGTGTCTGTACTTTTTCCTGAAAGCAGAAGTTGAGGAAAAAAAGCATGGGGCTTGTTAGATTTCAACATACCTGATCTGTTGTTCAGGAGGTGAATCATCTCTCCTTAGGGAGAGCACCAAGAAGGTGAGTGAGGAGACTTATAAGGCCATCCATGCTCCTCTGGGTAAAATGGAAATAAGGAAGATGGAACAATAGCTCAGCAGTGCCACATATTGAATAGTAGCATTCCCTCAAATCAATACTTAACCCTTTATACAGGTCTGTAGAGCAATAGTTGGGAATTGAAAACCAAGCCAAAATCCATAGACAGACAGCTGTTTCGGGGGGGGGGGGGGAGGGGTTGCCCCTCATCAGTGTGCAGTAGGATTCTGAAGATACCCCTCCCGACCCATGGGACAAGCAGACGATCATATGCTGTCTAGGTACATTAATGCTGCTTAAATTCAGTGGCCAAGTGATTAGCCACAGTGGTCACATGCTTAAAAAGCATGCCATCTGCTTTATCTAGACGTGAATAAGGATCAAGATGGACTGGAGAGGTGGGAGGATGCAGCAGATGAGTACAGGCTTGTTTATTATTTTTCAGTATTTGCTGAGTTTAGAGAAAAATTCAGTCACTGGACAATCCCTTTATTGGGAATCTGTCAACTGGAACATGCTGTCCAAACTGCAGGCTAGAACAGGAGAAGCTGAGCAAATTGATGTATAGTTTTATGAGAAAAGATTTTAATATAATTGTAGTTTATTGTATGTTCAAGGTAACAGACACCCTTTAAGTCCATACACCAAGATTTTCCTTGCAACCTAATTTACTATAGAGACTACTCTTTGCATAAAAATTTGCAGACATTGGAATGATAATAATAATCTTTATTTCTATAGCGCCAACTTATTCTGCAGCGCTTTTAAGCACAGAAGAACACAGACAATACAACAATTACATGTGATATACAATCAGTTTGAAACAAACGGGGTAGAGGTGGTACAGGAGGTACAAGGAAGGGGGGGGCATGAGGCATGGGGGAACACGGGCAGTATGGAATTACATGAGGAAATCAGTTAATAGAACGTAAACTTGGTGGGGCAGTAAGGAGGAGAAGAGGTAGAGGTTATATTCAATAAGCAGGGTGGAAGGTGTGGGGTGCAACAGGGAGGGGGACTAGGTCAGGAGATTTGGTATGCCTCCCTGAAGAGGTGCGGTTTTAAGGCATGTCTGAAAGTTCGTGCATCGGGAATTGTCCGGATGCCTTGGGGTAATGCGTTCCAGAGGATGGGTGTTGCTCTGGTGAAGTCCTGTAGGCGAGCATATGAGGTTCGTGTTAGAGGGGTGTTTAGTCTGAGTTTGTTAGCAGATCAGAGTGTGTGGGCTGGATGGTATACGGACAGAAGGGACGATGTATGGTAGCGTGGCGCCATGGAGAGCTTTGTCAGTGAAGTTGAGGAGTTTAAATTTAGTTCTGCAGTGGATGGGCAGCCATTGCAGTGACTGGCATAGTGCAGAGGCATGAGAAATGGCTGGATAGAAAAATAAGCCTACCTGCTACTTTTAGTATGCATTGGAGTGGAGTGAGTCTGGTGTGGGGGAGGCCGATGAAAAGTGAGTTGCAGTAGTCAAGTCGGAAGTGGATGAGGGTGACAACAAGTGTCATTAATGTGTCCTTGCTGAGGAACGGACAGATTTCAGCAATATTTCTGAGGTGTAGATAGCATTTTCGTTACAGAGATTGAATATGGGGGTAAAGGACAGGTCCGAGTCCAGTGTGACCCCAAGGCGGCGGGCATGCTGTTCGGGGGTTATGGTGGTGCCAGACACTGGAATGGAGATGTTAAGGGGAGGTCAATTGGAAGGCAGAAAGACGAGAAGACTAGTTTTAGAGGGGTTAAGTTTGAGAAAAAGGGAGGACATAGTGTTAGAGACAGCGGACAGACAGTCGGTGATATTTTGGAGGAATGGTTCAGCGATCTCACGGGAGGAGATGTATAGTTGGGTGTCATCAGCATAGAGATGGTATTGGAGGCCGAATTTGTGGATGTTTGTCCGATTGGGGCTGTGTAGGTAGAGAAGGGGACCAAGGACTGAGCTCTGGGGGACCCCAACAGTGAGAGGAAGTGGAGAGGAGATAGAGCCAGTGAAGGAGACGCTGAAAGAGCAGTCAGAGAGGTAGGAGGAGAACCAGGAGAGAGCAGTGTCCTTTAGGCCAATAGAGTGAAGCATAGCAAGGAGGAGGTTATGGTTGACAGTGTGAAATGCAGTAGAGAGGTCAAGGAGGATTAGTAGGGAGTAGTCGCCTCTAGACTTTGCCATTATCAGGTCATTTGATACTTTTGGGAGGGTGGTTTCGGTCGAGTGTAGAGTGGAAACCAGACTGGAGGGGGTCGAGGAGAGAGTTGTCAGAGAGAAAGAGTGTAAGGCGGGAGTAAAATTGCTATTAGAGCTATGTTATATTACATCTCGTTCTGTACTAACTTGGAGTGCACTAGAGAAGAAGCTACGCAGTACAAGTGCTGATGTTCAGCCTGCTAATATGCTACACTTCAATATTTAGAGTAGGAAAAGAAAATATAAGTATGATAGCAACTGAAGTTTAGCAACTTGTCGGATTTCAACATTTACAGATTGTTATCCAACTGCGTATACTTTGTCTTTATTTCAGCAGGACACTTTACACCATATGCTAATGTTTTTCTTTTTAAATCATACTTTCTCTGTAGTCATTACATTGTATGAAATTATCATATTCGTTTACCAAATAATGTTCACTGTATTCCTGTAAATGACATATTTATGGACTGCAGGTCAGTAATAAAAACAAATACACTTTGTGCTTATATACATGAATCTGAATGAGACAGAGTGATTGAAAAATAGTGAGCAGAAACAGGTACCCTGTGGGTTAAACATTTTAACTAGATTTTAGGAAGAAAATGATGCGAATAGACATTTGAACTCCTCCATAGAGAGAATATCATGGTTCTCAATAGTCTAATATATATTGTTCCACATCAAGCTGTGTCCTGGTGGAATGACATATAAATGGATCCATCTGTTAAAAATCCCAAACTTTCCCCAAGGTAATCTGCTAAATCGTGGAGAATGTTCTCTGCTCCTCTGTGTATAGCTGTGAATGTGATTGTATTTTCAATGCAAACAAATTCATTTATCACAGTGCTATTTTGTAGTAAGAAAGTTCTATACTTTTCTATGTACTGGATAGAAGCCATGCAAATCAAATATATTTTCATAAATGGAAATAAAAAAAAACACAAAAAAATCTGCAAAAAAATTCTATAATTTTCTATGCAGCAAAGCTATCTTTATAACACATCATTTGGAGACCCTTATGTGTTAGGGCTATCATTATACTTTTATTAAATGCACTTGTGGGGTTTGTAGTAAACATGCATTGTTATGCTCTTGTTTTTGCCATATTTATGCTTGGAAATGTAATTATTCCCCTGATGGGATGTATTAATGTACCTGGTAAGTATTGTTTCAGTACTTCCACCATGCTATGTTTTTTAAATCTCACACTAGATGTGTCACGTACAGTAGAAATAATATATTTTAAGAGTAAGATTTGTTTAATAGGTGTAATTGTTTTAAAGGGATTGTCAGGACTTTGGCCTTTTTTTTACTATTGATGGCCTATCCTCAGGATAGTCCTAGCGACCCCTTTAAACATTTGATTGTATTTAGTGAGCTAGGCGAAAAAAAGACATATGTCCATCCAGTTCAGCCTATTATCCTGCAGTGTTGATCCAGAGAAAGGCAAAAATCCCCATAGATAGAATCTGTCACATCTGACCTTGCATTAACCCCTTAGTGACGGAGCTTTTTTGCTTTTTTTCCATTTTCGTTTTTTCCTCCTCCCTTTTAAAAAATCGTAACTCCTTTATTTATACATTGATGTCGCTGTATGAGGGCTTGTTTTTTGTGGGACGAGTTGTATTTTTCAATGATACTATTTCATGTGCCATATAATGTACTGAAAAACTCTTTAAAAATTCTAAGTGGAGAGAAATGGGAAAAAAACTAAATTCCGCCATCTTTCGGTGCGTCCTGTTTCTACAGCACACAAATTACAACAAAAATAACCTGATAACGTTATTCTGTGGGTAAGTATGATTACTAAAATACCAAACTTATATAGTTTGTTTTTTTTTTTTTTTTTTTTTTGCTGTACTACTTGTATTTTTTTTTAAAGGTATTTAATTTTTTGAAATTATTTTCTGTCTCCATTTTCTGCACACAAAAACGTTTTTATTTTTCCATCAACCTAATTGTGTTAGGGCTCATTTTGTGCGGTAAGGCCTCCTTCCCACGAACGGATTTCCGCCGCGTAATTCGCGGCGAAAATCCGCTGCGTTGCCCGCAGCTATTAGGTTCTATTGAACCTAATAGCACAATGCTCACGATGCGTAATTCCACCGCGGAATTACGCACCGCGATTTCTCCCGTCCTCACCCGCAGCATGCTCTATTTTCTGCGGGTGAGGACGGGCTGTACGCACTGACGGCTTCCATTGCAGTCAATGGAAGCCGTCCATTCACGCTATCTCCCGCTGTAACCAGCGGGAGATAGCGTGAAAAAACGCTTTCCCGCCCACCGCCGAGCGTCATATGACGCCAAATGACGCGGTCCGGCCGCATCACGTGACACGGCCGGCCGTGCACGTGACACGGCTGGTGACGCGAGGGCGGTGGGCGGTGACGGGCGGTGACGCGCGGCGGTGGGCGGGGAAGCGATTTCACGCTATCTCCCGCAGGTAAGTATAGGGGCTCTGGGGGGCGCCGTGACGGGCTTCACAGCGTAATATTACGCTGCGGAGCCCGTCACGCTCGTGGGAAGGAGGCCTTAGTCCTGTCGTTTCCGTTGGTACCATTTTTGAATACAAACGACTTTTTGATCGCATTTTCTAAAAAAAATTTTCTTGGAGTTAGGGTGACCAAAAAAGCACATTTCTGGCATTCTTTATTTCATTTTTTTCAGACAACGTTCACCGTGCGGGGTAAATAATCCTTTAATTTGATAGATTGGACTTTTATGGATGCAGCGATACCAAATTTGTATTTTTGCTCTAATATTTAGATTTTTTTATTGCAAATATGGCAAAAGGGTTTTTTAAAAACTTTTATTACTGAATGAACAACGGCATGGCCGATTGCAGCTATTGCTCGCAGGTTTCAGCTGTAATAAACAGCTGACGCCCGCGCTGTATGTATGGAGGACGTAAAAACACTATGTGATCACGCAATTCTGTCCCAACCAGCAGCATTAAATGGTTAACTAAACTCTTATTCACTAACATTGCTCATCTCTCAGCCCAGTTTCACACGGTCGAGAGTAGAGATGAGCGAGCACCAAAATGCTCGGGTGCTTGTTACTCGAGTCGAACTTTCAGTGATGCTCGAGAGTTCGTTTCGAGTAACGAACCCCATTGAAGTCAATGGGCGACTCGAGCATTTTTGTATATCGCCGATGCTCGCTAAGGTTTTCATTTGTGAAAATCTGGGAAATTCAAGAAAGTGATGGGAACGACACAGAAACGGATAGGGCAGGCGAGGGGCTACATGTTGGGCTGCATCTCAAGTTCCCAGGTCCCACTAATAAGTCACAATAGTGGCAAGAGTGAGACCCCCCCCCCCCGCACTGTCAGCACAAAGATCGTTCTCCTCTGCCACAGCTGTAACAACTGTGGCAGAGAAGAACGATGTTTGCCCATTGAATTCAATAGAGCCGGCAATACAGCTGGCTCCATTGAAAACAATGGGCTGCCGGCGATCGCGGGATGAATTGTCGGGAAGGGCTTAAATATATAAGCCCTTCCCTGCAATTCATCCAGAAATGTGTAAAAATAAAAAAAATATATACTCACCTAGTCCTGGCAGAACGATGTTAGCCCATTGAATTCAATGGAGCCGACAATACAGCTGGCTCCATTGAAAGCAATGGGCTGCCGGTGATCGCGGGATGAATTCATGAATGGGTAAAAACAGAATTTCACAGAAGGGATGTGAGGCAATTTTGCCTGAAAAATGGGTAAAACGCAGGTTGACAACCGCGATCTCGGCCCGAAATTGCACTCGCCTATGTGTAGGCTGCTTCACTGTGATAAAATATTGCCTAAAATCAGCCCATGTATGCCCTATGTGAGCTTGACCTTACTCAAAAACATGGCTGGATGAATACCAGGAGTCGGGAGCCATTAGTCCTAGACACTAGTCCCTGGTGCTTGATTTTGGGCTGTTTTCTATTGCGTGTCATAAATGGGTACTAAAGCCAGTGGTATTCTGAAAATGGGTTAGTGGTATTTTTTATCTGTTCTTTATAGTGCGCTCCAAATAGTATGTTTGTTCTTTGCTGTTGAAGGCTTTTTCAAATATTTGCTACAGTTGTCAAACTGTGCTTTCATTATACATGAAATGAAGACTGGCTTTCCAATGGTACCTTCAATTACATAAATAATGATTTCTCAATATTTGTTTCTATGCAGGATGTCTATATCTGTTTTGTTAAGAATAATCCCAATGCTATAAACATTTTCCAAATCATCTGGAGTTTGCATTTCCTGGAATTTATTGCTTTGCAGATTTGTTCTTTTTTATTCTGTTTATTTGTCAGATGTTCCTCGCAAACAGCAAGGGAACATTCTTGGTGGTCCTGGAGCTTAGGCAAAATATGTGTCTTAAATCTAGGAGTAGAAATACTCCATGACTTGTAATTGAATTCTATTATTTAGAAGTTGACCGCATGCCATGAATTTTGTGTAGGAGGGATAAAAGTCATGATTTACTATGCCTTGTAGGGGGAAACAAACAGTTAGGCGATGCTAAATAAGTAAATTCTTACAATCAGTAAAGCAAGCAAAGCAATTCCTTTGCTTATACCGTAGATGTATTAGTTTACATAAATATGATATTTACTTGTCTTTTTTCCTGCTGTTCTTTCAATTGCTAAACCTGAGTGCACAGGACCTTCACTTCGATCACACACAGAGTTTTGCAGTGCTTTTTGATGCCGTTTTTGTTGGTGCTTTTAAGAGCGGATTATTTTGTCATGAATGGGGTCAGATATTACTATAAACACTATAGCAGAATATTGAAAGGTTATCATACACAGAATTTCTGTTTGTGGCATTTTGGAGGGTTGTGTCCATACTTGGCAAATTTATTGCAGAAATGTCTTTGACTGAGAGTAAGATTCATGAAACTGAATGGGAGCAGTCTCATAAATTTCTTCAACAAATTTGCCTTGCGTGAACTTACCCTAGAGAAGTATGGCAAGGCACTTTCCATAGCTAACTGCTGTGGGACATATTTATGAAAGAGAAAATGTCAGCAGTTTTGACCCCTACTAAACCACTGTGTAGTGGCTAGAGTGAATTTATTGAACAGATCAATGTGTGCCATCAGTAATACAGTATTTCCTTGAAAAGCACTTTGAAGAACTCCTGTGCTGCATGTAAATTAATTTCCAACTGTTTGCTGGACGTCTCTTCAGCAGGCAACTGTACTCCTATCTCAACAGCAGTCACTCCCATCGAGGCTTGATCGACATCTCTTTGCAGGGGACATTAGATGACACATGAGGCATCAGAGACCTCAATAAAGCCTAGAAAGTGTCCCCTTAAACAGTAATAGTGGCCTTTCATCTAACTTCCCATACCCAAACAAGCAGCCAGGTACAGGTAGATGTTGTGACCTCAATCTGTCACCTATGCCATCAAGTTGATGTCCTGTGCTTAATCCTGGTGTTTTATGGGCTACAGACCTAAAATGGCCCATTGCCTACTGGACAGAGAATGGTAGAACAAGGAGCTTATGGCGGATTGCCAGTCTGGGCCGGCTTGGAGATTAATTTGCATGCAGCGCATGAGCTGTTCAGAGTGCTTTTCTAAGGTATTCAGTATGACTGCTGACACATTTTGATAATTTCAGAAAGGTTTTTCCTAGCCCTGTATAATGGTAAGAGTGGTTTAGGGGGTCAAAACATCTGACAGGTTGGTTTCCTTTGATGTCCAATTGCAGGAATTTGCTAAGGAATTTTTTTTTAAAGATGAGACTTTGCACAGAGCTTGTGCAATAGATATATGCTTGGAGTGAATCTATTTTTTCCTTTTTTCCTTTGAACAGTGCTGCAGCAAATGATAAGAGGTATTCAGATGTAAATTCACCAAACGTGTGCCAAAACAGCACAAGTTATGACATACATCTGCCCTAGTCTATGGACATTTTTTAAAAGCTGTATACTATTTACTTTATGGAATAGGTAGTGTGAATTCAGTCTAATTAGTAAAATAGGTAGTGCGAATTCAGTGTAATTAGAAGAAAACCACTACTTTTGTTTTTATTTGTGAAACGATACATTATGTGGTCCCGAAATGTTGTATCAGGCGGCTACTATGGCTGTGGTTAAGCCCATGTACTAAATGTCTAAATCTAGTGATAAATATCTCTCTCTGCTTTTTGCACAATATTCGGTTATTAAAATGTATTGTTCCTATTGATCCTATAAATTGTACAAATTTGAAAAGTCTCCCTTCAGAATATTATTTGTTTGGTCCATAGATACTACACGAATTTGACTTGAGTCATAGAAGACAACTTTCATGATACAGTGGTTAAATATGTAACAAGTGTTAATGAACATTTGATCACAATTTTATAATAATAATCTTTATTTGTATAGCGCCAACTTATTCTGCAGCGCTTTCAGGCATGGATAGATTTTATCTATCTTAACATGTCAGAATTCACAGTGGGCTTACAAAGCCTTAAGAGACTGGGATTCACAGAGAGGATCTAAAAGTTAACCTTTATATATGTGTCTAATTAAAAACAGGAGCAGGTAAATAATCACATATAAATATGGATGGCACCAACTAATGTGATGGTATGCCACCTCAAGGGACTCAACGGCCTGGATCTTAAAAACTAGGAGGCAGCCTTAGGTTCCTACGGTACCAAAAATAAGTGTCTGTGGGCATTTCTGAAAAAATGGGGATCAGTGGGAGGTGCACATCACTGTCACCCCTCTCACTGAATACCCATCTATTCTCCAAGGTAGTACCCCCACCGGACCCAGTGTTTAAGTCCAGAACAGTGAAATTGGTCCTTGGACCCACACCATGCAAACTGAGAGCTGAAGATCCTCCCTGGTAATGTTGGGGGATCAGCAGACATGCGAGGGGTACACAAGGCGATAAGTGTCTCCTCCCCACCACACAGTATTAGTAGAATGCTGGTCTCCTAATATGCTGTAAAACAGCCATGATGCCTGGAAATGACCAAGTGGCATTTTAGGGGCGTCCAGGCTGGCAGCACCAAGGTAACTGACCCAAAAATAACCTGGCGATCTTGAACCCCCAAAATAAAAAAATGGTATTGCAAATCTAGGGTAGTGCAAAAAAATAGGAAAATTAGCGCTCAAACTAATTAGCGCTCAGGCTTAATGCGTTACTGATAGACATGTATCTGTCCCGTCTTCAGGAGCCTAAAGAAAGCCACAGGATACTTGTGAGTAAAATAATAAATCAGATGATCTGTGCTATCCCACCTAGTTGGTAGGTGGATGGTCTGAATGATAATGCCAGTGCTCAGGGCTGAAATCCCTGCCCTATATCTCTTTTCTCATTTCTAATTTATGGAAACAGGATAGGACAGTGGGGCACACTGTTTCTGCATCTTGGGAGTTAAGGGAACAGCATGGCTTGCTGTGATAAGCTGTTTCCATAAGTCCCATAGAACAGCTGAGCGCTGTCTGTGATTGGTCACAGTGTTCAGACAATCATAGGCTAGATGCGCCTGAGCCCTGGCAGCGGCCGAGAGGTAAGTATATATATATTTTTTACTTTTTAACTACAACTAGGGATGATTTTTCAGGGAAGGGCTTATATTTAAAGCTCTTCCCCAAAATCACTGCAGAGGATGCCCTCTTATACTCGAGGCACTTAAGTTTTCCCATCTTTTTGTGGTAAACGTAGGTGCCTCAGCTTATATTCGGGTCGACTTATACTCGAGTATATACGGTATATTAAGAAATGTAATCTGCACAGAATGTTGAACCTATTTGTAACAAAAAAAAATTACATTTCCAGGGTGAACATTCACAGAACACTTGAAATATTATCCCATGATCATGTGATCATGAAATAAGTAGAATCACATCCTATTCACATATGGTTAGTCTTTAAACATTAAAGGGAACTTATCAGCTCAAACTTGCTGTCCAAACCACAGGCAATATTTTATAGATCAGGAGGAGCAGAGCAGTAGTTTTATAGGAAATATTCAGTAGAATTTGTATTTTAATTACTTAAACCTCTGCACATTTTAGCTGAGCAGTCCAATGGGCGGCCCTATTAGTGATTGCTATCTGTATGACTGTGCATCCATTGGGTAACTGTTAATCATTGATATAACATTGGGTAACTGTTAATCATTGATATAACCGCCCTTTGGACTGGGCAGCTCAGAATTAACAGAGATATAAATAATAACATGAATGAAGAGGTGTAGTACATTATAACTGCGTAGCTTCTTCTCTAGTGCACCCCAAGTTAGAACAGATAGGGATGTGGTTAAATATGTAAGATAGTTTTAATAGCAATTTTGGATATCCTTCCAAAGCTTTTGGAAATGCTAAAAAAGGATATAAAGAACAATTAGTGTCTGCAGCTTAATTTACTATAGGGACTTATCTTTACATAAAAAGTATCTGTCACATATACAATCTTGGTGTATGGCCTTAAAGGGAATCTGTCAGCTTGAACATGCTGTCCAAACGGTAGGCATAATGTTATACAGCAGGAGGAACTTAGCAGATTGATATATAGTTTTATGGGAGAAGGTTCTGTATAACTTGTATTTTATTCATTTAAACGTTTGCTTATTCTGAGCTGAACAGTTTGAATGAGCAAAGTTTTAAATGAATAAAATACAAGTTATACTGAATCTTTTCCCATATAACTATATATCAATCTGCTCATCTCCTCCTGTTCTATAACATGCAGCCTGCAGTTTGGACAGCATGTTCAGGCCGACAGATTTCCTTTAAACAAAAAATGATTGAAGAGTGAATAGATAAGTAATAAGCAGGTTCCATTCTTATTCCATTTTTTTGGCAGTTTTGGCAATCAATGACCTGATCTCCATATGAACAGCTACATTAACCTTGAAACGCACCGTATTGAAAATGTAGTCACCGGAACTTTTGTTTCCTGTAGTGTAAAGGTAGCACAGAATAGTTAAGATTATAATACCCACATTGAATAAAAAATATTAGATTAATTAGCAAATTAAATTGGCAGTCAGAATCCCTATAAAACCCCCTGATCACAGATGTCTTTGATGCAACAATTAGTTTATTGTAGGGGGCGGGCGAATCGCTGTGCTGTTTTCAGACAACAAAAATTTCTATGAGTTAAGTTTCATCTTGGACATCCTTGAGTAGCACACAAGGGATTTAGTAAGCAATTTTAAAGGTGGGAAGACTGGAACACAGCTTTTTTAGGCACTCCTTTGCCAACCAGTACTGTTTGACAATTTTCTTGGTGTTGACTACACTGCGGCTTTACAAATCTGGTTAAGTGAAATGCGAATGAATGATATCCAGAAATATGAGGTGAATCTAGTGAAATGAGTTATGTTGCCATCAAGTCCATTCGTGGTAGCCCCATTTTCTGAGTGATCATCTTGAAGACCGGGCTGCTGAGAGTCCACTCTGATGACTTGGTCTACAAAAGAATTCAAACTTCCTACCAATCTGAAAGAGTTGAGGGCAATCAGGTTGGCTCTCCGGTATTTTCAGTCTCTTCTACAGATGTACTGGTCAAGTCTAATAATCTTTTTGTTTTTTTCAACATAAACAATCGGGGTGATGAGCTCTAGTCGGGAAATGTTCCCTTTTGATTAACCCCTTAGTGACGGCGCTATCGTAAAACTACGTCCTGCTATTGCAGGACGTGTATGGAGGGAGGTAGCGCCGCTATCTCCCTCCATACAGCGCGGGCATCAGCTGTTTATTACAGCTGACACCCACGGGCAATAGCCGCTATCGGCCGCTCGCCCGATCGCGGCTATTAACCCTTTAAATGCCGCTGTCAATTCTGACAGCGGCATTTAAATCCCCCGAACGCTGTTTGGGGGTCCCGCACGGCCCCCCCCGCGGTGAGATCGGGGGAGCCGTGCAGGTGTCATGGCAGCCGGGGGCCTAATGAATGGCCCCAGGGCTGCCTTAACAGACTGCCTATCAAGCCATCCACACAGGGTGGCTTGATAGACTGCCTGTAAAAAAGCAGTATGACGTAATGCTATAGCATTACGTCATACTGTAGGAGCGATCAAAGCATCGCTTGTTAAAGTCCCCCAGGGGGACTTCAAAGTAAAGTAAGAAAAAAGATCAATAAAGTTTTTTAAATTGTAAAAAAAAAAAAAAGTTATAAAAGTTTAAATCACCCCCCTTTTGCCATATCAATTATTAAAAAATCAAAATCATAAAGTAAAAATATGTATTTGGTATCGCCGCATTCATAAAAGTCCAATCTATCAAAATAGTGCATTATTTTTCCTGCACGGTGAACGTCGTCCGAAAAAAATAAATAAAGAACGCCAGAAATACACTTTTTTAGCTACCCTGTCTTCCAGAAAAAATGCAATAAAAAGCGATCAGTTTTATGTATGTAAGTTGTATGTATTCCAAATTGATACTATCGGAAACTACAGGACATCCCGCAAAAATTGAGCCCTTGCACAACTACATTGACGAAAAAATAAAGTTATTGCGCGCACAAAATGACGGCAGAAAATAATTGAAAAAAATTAAATATCTTAAAAAAAAAATACAAGTACTACAGCAAAAAAAGTACTATATAAGTTTGGTATCATACTAATCGTACCGACCCATAGAATAAAAATATCAGGTCGTTTTTGTTGCAGTTTGTGCGCTGTAGAAACAGGACGCACCGAAAGATGGTGGAATGTCGGGTTTTTTTTCCATTTCTCTCCGCTAAGAATTTTTTAAAAGTTTTTCAGTAAATTATATGGTACAATAAATAGTACCATTGAAAAATACAACTCGTCCCACAAAAAACAAGCCCTCATACAGCGACGTCGATGGATAAATAAAGGAGCTACGATTTTTTAAAAGGGAGTAGGAAAAAACAAAAATGGAAAAAAGCAAAAAAGCTCCGTCACTAAGGGGTTAAATGAGCACCATTCTCTGGTGTTTAGGACAGCTGAAGTATTCCTCAAAACTTTCTCTGTTTTATGTAGAAAATAAAACAAACAGATTATTAGACCAATACATCTGTAGAAGAGACTGAAAATACCAAAGAGCCAATGTAATTGCCCTCAACTCTTTAAGATTGGTAGGGAATAGAGATGAGCGAGCACACTCGTACGAGCTTGATGCTTGTTCAAGTATTAGGGTACTCGAGATGCTCGTTACTCGAGATGAACACCACGCGGTACTCTAGTCAATTGCATTTCCCTTCCCTGCATGTTTAGCGCCATTTTCTAGCCAATAAACATGCGGGGAAGGCATTACCACTTCCTGCTGTCACGTGCCAGCCCTCTGCCTTGGATCAGGTGACCGCCGAGTACTTAAAATGGTCCCACCCGCAGCTCACCTCAGATGCATGCTGGCAGAGGTTAGGGATAGTGCTGCTGCTGATATAGGGAAAGTGTTAGGGTAGGATTAAAGATGAGCGAACACCAAAATGTTCGGGTTCGCGTTATTCGAAACGAACTTCCCGCGATGTTCGGGTGTTCGTTTCGAATAACGAACCCCATTGAAGTCAATGGGCGACCGGAACATTTTTGTATTTCGCCGATGCTCGCTAAGGTTTTCATGTGTGAAAATCTTGGCAATTCAAGAAAATGATGGGAACGACACAGCAAGTTCTCCTCTGCCACAGCTGTAACAGCTGTGGCAGAGAAGAACGATGTTAGCCCATTGAATTCAATGGAGCCGTCAATACAGCCGACTCCACTGAATGCAATGGGCTGCCGGCGATCGCGGGATGAATTGTCGGAAAGGGGTTAAATATATAAGCCCTTTCCTGCAATTCATCCAGAAATGTGTAAAAATAAAAAATATATATATACTCACCTGGTGCCGACAGACGGAGTTCAGCGCGGCAGGCTGCAGTTCTCCTGAACTGCTCTGAACAGCTGTGAGTAGTATTCAGCAGCCGGGGATTTAAAATCCCCGCCTGCTGAATAAGATGCCTCTGAATGGTCACAGCCTGACCAATCAGAGGCCAGCCCTCACTCACACCCATTCATGAATTCATGAATGGGTGAGTGAGGGCTGCCTCTGATTGGTCAGGCTGTGACCATTCAGAGGCATCTTATTCAGCAGGCGGGGATTTTAAATCCCCGGCTGCTGAATACTACTCACAGCTGTTCAGAGCAGTTCAGGAGAACTGCAGCCTGCCGCGCTGAACTCCGTCTGTCGGCACCAGGTGAGTATATATATATTTTTTATTTTTACACATTTCTGGATGAATTGCAGGAAAGGGCTTATATATTTAACCCCTTTCTGACAATTCATCCCGCGATCGCCGGCAGCCCATTGCATTCAGTGGAGTCGGCTGTATTGCCGGTTCCATTGAATTCAATGGGCAAACATCGTTCTTCTCTGTCACAGCTGTTACAGCTGTGGCAGAGAAGAAGGATTTGTCTTCTATATGTTCTCAATGGGGTTGGCGCTGCTGCCGCCGGCCCCATTGAGCGCATATAGAAATGATTTCTCAGGGAAGAAAGTTAAAGTAACCCGAACATCCGAACATCGTGTGGTGTTCGTTACGAATAACGAACATCCCGAACACCCTAATATTCGCCCGAGCATCAAGCTCGGACGAGTACGTTCGCTCATCTCTAGGTAGGATCCTACTCCTCATCGTGTACATTACAGGTGTGGCTGGATGGGAGCAGTAGTGCACCAATTTTTTTTAAGCATTTAGGGCTGTGCAGGCCATTTCAGCTATACTGTTCTGTGTGTGCAGTGCATAACGCAGAGCTTAGGGACAGAGCTGCTTATATAGGGAAAGTTTTACAGTCGTGATCCTCTACAAGAACCCCAACCGTCCTTCCTAGGGCTACTTCTGACCGTGTGCATTATAGTTGTGGGTGGCTGGGAGCAATAGTGCACCAATGTTTTTATTACGCATCTAGGCCTGTTCCCAGCCTTTCAGTTATACCGTTCTCAGCCTGCAGTACATTAGACAGAGGTCTCACCGCTAAACAGTACTGTAATATTTCCTGGGCCATTGCAAACTATTTCAGCTCTGCCGCTGTGCAGAGCGCCTCACAATATCCTTTCCTTGGTGGGGTTGAGATAGCCGCAGTTACCAGCACTATCCACTTGCTTTACAGTCTTCTCCCACTCCACACAGCCTCTCTTATCTACAAGTCTCTGTAAGCGGTAAATTACCACTAGGTATCAGCGCAAGTCAGCGGGTTAATTTTTTCAAGTCACAGCATAGAGCCTCCACTATCTACAAGTCTCTGTGTGCGGTGAATTAAGCCACAGTTGTCAGTGCTGTACAGTGGGGTAATTTATTTGGGCCCTGCTCTATCCTTAATCAACCATGAGGAGGAGTAGGAGTAAGGGTCGAGGACGTGGACACAGACATGGACGCGGGCGTCCAATTGAGGGTGTGGGCACAGGCTGAGTTCCTGGGCATGGTGAATCACAGCCGGCTGCTGAGGGATTAGGAGAGAGGCAAGTTTCTGGGCTCCCCAGCAACTGAACAGTGCAAGCAGGTCCTGTCATGGACGGCAGAAAACGCGTCCAGCAATGTATCGACCACCCAGTCTTCTACGCAGTCCACTTATCCTGGCCTAGGGACTGCAACTCTGAATCCTCTGGCTGCTCCTCCTTCATCCCAGCCTCCTCACTTCATGAAAATGACATATTCTAAGCAGGCAGACTCCCAGGAACTGTTCTCGGGTCCCTGCCTTGATTGTGAAAAAATGGTTCCTCTCCCACCTGAGGAGTTTGTCGTGACCGATGCCCAACCTTTGGAAAGTTCCCGGAGTCTGGGTGATGAGGCTGGGGACTTCCGGCAACTGTCTCAAGAGCTTTTTGTGGATGAGGATGATGAGACACAGTTGTCTGTCAGTGAGGTAGTAGTAAGGGCAGTAAGTCCGAGGGAGGAGCGCACAGAGGATTCATAGGAAGAGCAGCTGGACGATGAGGTGACTGACCCCACCTGGTTTGCTAACCTACTGAGGACAGGGCTTCAGAGGAGGAGGCAAGTGCAGCAGCAAGACAGGTTGGAAGATGCAGTGCGGTGGCCAGGGGTAGAGGCAGGACCAGAGTGAAGAATCCCCCAACTGTTTCCCAAAAGCAGCCCCTCGCGGCAAGCCTCCGTGCAGAGGGCAAGGTGTTTAAAGGTATGGATGTTTTTTAGTGAGAGCGCTGATGACCGATGAGCAGTGGTGTGCAACCTGTGTCGCACCAAGATCAGGGGAGCCACCACTACCAGCCTCACCACCACAAGCATGTGCAGGCATATGATGGCCAAGCACCCCACAAGGTGGGTCTAAGGACATTCACCGCTTCCGGGTCACACCACTGCCTCTTCCCCTGTGCCACAACCTGCCACACAGATCCAATCCCCCTCTCAGGATGCAGGCACGAGCGCCTCCTGGCCTGTACCCACGCCCTCACCTCCACTGTCCTCCACGTCCTCCAGCAATGTCTCCCAGCAGCAGCGGTCAGCTGTCGCTAATACAAGCATTGGAGCGAAAGCAGAAATACGCCGCCACCCACCCGCATGCACAAACTTTAAATGTGCACATTGCCAAATTAATCAGCCTGGAGATGCTGCCGTACAGGCTTGTGAAAATGGAGGCTTTCAAAAACATGATGGCGGCGGCGGTCCCGTGCTACTCGCTCCCCAGTCGCCACTATTTTTCCCAGTGTGCTGTCCCTACACCAGCACGTCTCCCGCAACATAAATCGTGCCCTCACCAACGCTGTTACTGGGAAGGTCCACTTAACCACCGACACGTGCACAAGTACTGGCGGGCATGGCCACTATATCTCCCTGACGGCACATTGGGTGAATTTGGTGGAGGCTGGGACCGAGTCAGAGCCTGGGACCGCTCATGTCCTACCCACACCCAGAATAGCGGGTCCTACCTCGGTGCTGGTATCTGCTGCGTTTTGTGCCACCTCCTCCAAACCCTCCCCCTCCTCCTTCTCCGCCTCCTCTACCTCTGTATTAAGAAGTGTAAGCATGTCGCCAGCAGTTGGTAGCGCGCGACGTGGCGGCACAGCGGTGGGGAAGCGTCAGCAAGAGGTGCTGAAATTAATCAGCTTGGGTGACAAGAGGCAAACGGCCCGGGCTGTTGCAGGGTCTGACAGAACACACTGACCTCTGGCTTTCGCCGCTGAGCCTCCAACCAGAATGGTCGTGTGTGACAATGGCCGTAACCTGGTGGCGGCTCTGCAGCTCGGCAGCCTCACACACGTGCCATGCCTGGCCAATGTCTTCAGTTTGCTGGTTCAACGCTTTCTGAAAAAATACCCCCACTTGTCTGACCTGCTCGGCAAGGGTAGCCAGGTCTGAGCACATTTCCGCAAGTCCACCATGGACGCTGCCACCCTGAGGACCCTGCAACGTCGGTTTCAGCTGCCAGAGCACCGACTGCTGTGCAACATGCCCACATGCTGAAATTCTATGCTGCACACGTTGGCCAGGCTGTACGAGCAGCGTAGAGCAATAGTGGAATACCAGCTGCAACATGGGCGGCTTAGTGGTAGTTGGCCTCCGCAATTCTTTGCTGAAGAGTTGGCATGGATGGTAGACATCTGCCAGGTCCTCGGAAACTTTGGTGATGTGGCAATCATTAGCGATACCATCCCGCTGCTTTGCCTGCTGAGATCGCTGCTAAGCATAAAGGCCGATGCTTTGCGGTTGGAACAGGAGATGGGGGATGACAGTATGTTGCTTGATAGCCAGACCATAACCCTCATGTCTATATCTCGAGGAGGAGGAGGAGGAGGAGGGGGAAGAGACTGCTGTCCACTCTGCAGAGGGTACCCATGCTGCTTGCCTCTCATCTGTTCAGTGTGTATGGGCTGAAGAGGAGGAGGATCCTGAAAGTCATCTTCCTAGTGAGGACAGCGATGTGTTGTGTACTGGGACCCTGGCACACATGGCTGACTTTATGTTAGGCTGCCTTTTCTGTGACCCTCGCGTTAGATGCATTCTGGCCAACACAGATTACTGGGTGTATACTCTTCTCGACCCACGGTATAAGGAGAACCTTTCCACTCTCATTTCCAAAGAGGAAAGGGGTATGAGAGTGATGCAATACCACAGGGCCCTGGTGGAAAAAGTGATGCTAAAGTTTCCACCTGACAGCGCTAGTGGCAGAAGACGCAGTTCCGAAGGCCAACTTGCAGGGAAGGCGCGGGAATCAGGCAGCATGTCCAGCGCAGGCAGGGGAACACTGTCCAAGGCCTTTGCCAGTTTTATGGCTCCACAGCAAGACTGTGTCACCACTCCCCAGTCAAGGCTGAGTCGGAGGGAGCACTGTAAAAAGATTGTGAGGGAGTACGTAGCCGATCGTACCACCGTCCTCCGTGATGCCTCAGCTCCATACAACTATTGGACGTCAAAGCTGGACATGTGGCACGAACTTACGCTGTACGCCCTGGGGGTGCTGCCCTGCCCTGACGCTAGCGTCTTGTCAGAGAGGGTTTTTAGTGCAGCTGGGGGAATCATCACGGATAAGCGTACCCGCCTGTCAACTGCCAGCGCGGACATGCTTACACTCAAAAATGAACAAAGGTTAGATTTCCCCAGACTTCTCTTCTCCACCGGCGGGAAGCAGCGGAACCTAATGATTCTTTTAGCTGCAACAGGAGAAAAATGCATCCTCTATCACCACCAAAAAGGGGGGAATTAGCTTCGTCAATCACTCTCGGATATTATTACTCCTCCTCCTCCTACTCCTCCTCCACCTAAAATAGCATGTCATCACGCTGAACTGCCAATTTTTTCTGCGGCCCAAAAGGCTCTGTTTTAAAAGGTTTTTTTTTTACAATTTTTAAAAGTTTCAAAAGTTTATATACTTTAACTGCAACCAATTTCTTCGGAGGGCTCGCTCCAGGCTCTGTTACAAATTAGGCAACAGTGAGCTGTATCTTTTAAAAATGTTTATGGGTTTCACCTGCCCTCGCGGTTGAGCAATTTTTCTGGGGTACACTTGCACTCTTGGTACACCAATTTTTCAGGCCCTTGCCTATACTGTTATCTAACTAATTTTTCCGGCCTACGCCTACACTCTTGGTTACCAAACGTTTTCTGTTGTTCGCCTACATTCTTGGTACACCAATGTTTCAGGGGTTCGCCTATACTCTTGCTACAGAAATGTAACAGGTGTCCGCATATACTCTTGCTACATAAATGTTACAGGGGTCCGCCTATACACTTGCTAATGAAGGGTTTGAGGGGTTCACCGATACTCTTGCTACATAAATGTTACTGGGGTCCGCATATACTCTTGCTACATAAATGCTACAGGGGTCCGCCTATACTTTTGCTTTAGAAATGTTACAGGGGTCCGCATATACTCTTGCTACAGAAATGCTACTAGGGTCTGCTTATACTCTTGCTAAAGAAATGTTACAGGGGTCCGCATATACTCTTTCTACATAAATGTTACTGGGGTCCACCTATGCACTTGCTACTGAAAGGTTTGAGGGGTCCGCCTATACTCTTGCTACAGAAATGTTACTGGGGTCCGCCTATACTCTTGCTACAGAAATGTTACTGGGGTCCGCCTATACTCTTGCTAAAGAAATGTTACAGGGGTCCGCATATACTCTTGCCACATAAATGTTACTGGGGTCCGCATATACTCCTTGCTACAGAAATGCTACTAGGGTCTGCCTATAATCTTGCTAAAGAAATGTTACAGGGGTCCGCATATACTCTTGCTACATAAATGTTACTGGGGGCCACCTATGCACTTGCAGCTGAAAGGTTTGAGGGGTCCGCCTATACTCTTGCTACATAAATGTCACTGGGGTCCACCTATGCACTTGCTACTGAAAGGTTTGAGGGGTCCGCCTATACTCTTGCTAAAGAGTTGTTACAGGGGTCCGCATATACTCTTGCTACATAAATGTTACAGGGGTCCGCATATACTCTTGCTACAGAAATGTTACTGGGGTCCACATATACTCTTGCTACAGAAATGTTACTGGGGTCTGCCTATACTCTTGCTAAAGAGCTGTTACAGGGGTCCGCCTATACTCTTGCTAAAGAGTTGTTACAGGGGTCCGCATATACTCTTGCTACATAAATGTTACAGGGGTCGGCATATACTCTTGCTACAGAAATGTTACAGGGGTCCGCCTGTACTTTTGCTACAGAAATGTTACTGGGGTCTGCCTATACACTTGCTACAGAAATGTTGCAGGGATCCGCATATACTCTTGCTATAAATGTTACTAGAGTTTGCCTATACTCTTGCTACAGAAATGTTACAGGGGTCGGCCTATACTCTTGCTACAGAAATGTTACTGGGGTCCACCTATACTCTTGCTACTGAAAGGTTTGAGGGGTTCGCCTATACTCTTGCTACAGAAATGTTACAGGGGTCCGCCTATACACTTGCTACTAAAATGTTTGAGGGGGACGCCTATACTCTTGCAACAGAAAAGTTATAGGGGTCCGCCTATACTTTGGTTGCACAAAGGTTTCCAATAGCGGTGTTCAGGTGCCTGACACATACACCGAATGAAGTGTGTGGGGACACATGGATTTCCCATAGCTATGTAACTCAATGCACCTTGGGTCACACAGTGGATGCTCGGACCGAGCCTGACCCAGGGCCTGCTCACGTACTTCCCACACAGAGTATTGCAGGTCCTACCTCGGTCAGGGTTTCTCGGCCTTATTATGCCATCTCCTCCTCCTGCTTGGGGTCTGGGGATCAGTGCTGGGCAACATGTATTTGCTCTTGTGTTACCACAGTTATCTGAGACAGTGGTTTGGGCCACACACAAGGAGCATTACGGAATTTATGTGACATTCACAGCTTTACTTGCATTCGAATTCGCTTTAGCCCCACGATTACTGAGGGTGTGTGCAGAGGCCAAGGTCCTGGGGAGGAAGAAACAACTGTGCAAGGTTTGGCTTGTGGAACTTCTTGGTGGGTCATCCAGTCTTTGGAGCTATGAAAGCAACCGTAAGTGATTTAATGAGACGTTCACAGCTGTACTAGCGTCCAAGTCCACATTACGCCCACGTTTACTGAGGGTGTGAGCCGAGGTCCTTGGCGGAGTGAAACTCTGCCATGTTAGGCCACTCTCTTTTCTTCCTGTGTAATACTGTTCCTGGGTTGCAGGGGCTCGCCTATATGCTGTGGGTGCGCAAAGACTTCCCAGTGCGGTGTTTTACCTGTCTTGCACAAATACACTGACTGACTTGGCTAGGGTGCAGACGGCTTTCCCATTGAGGTGCTTTACCTATCTGGCACAAATACACTGACTGACTAGAGAAGAAGTGTGGGCCGAGGTCCTGGGTGGGGTGAAACTGTCATTTTTGGGCACTCTGATTTCTTTATGTGTAATACTGTCTTTGAGTTTCATGGGCTCGTCTATGTTGTGGGTACACAAAGACTTCCCATTGTGTTGTTTTACCTGTCTGGCACAAATACACTGACTGACTTGGCTAGGGTGCAGATGGCTTTCCCATTCCGGTGTTTTACCTATCTGGTACAAATACACTGACTGTCTAGGGCAGAAGTGTGGGTCGAGGTCCTGGGCGGTGTGAAACTCTGCCATGTTAGGGCACTCTCTTTTCTTCATGTTTAATACTGTCCCTGGGTTCCAGGGGCCCGCCTATACTGCGGGTTCACAAAGGCTTCCCCATTGCATTGTTCAGCTATCTGACACATACAAAGAATGAATTGGGCAGAAATGTGGGCCGAGGACGAGGTCCTTGGCGGGGTGAAATTCCGCCATGTTTGTGCACTGGGATTTCTTTATGTGTAATACCATCTTTGAGTTTCATGGGCTCGCCTGTGCTGTGGGTGCACAAAGATTTCCCATTGCGGTGTTTTACCCATCTGGCACAAGTACTCTGACTGACTTAGGTAGGGCGCAGAAGTCTTACCCATTGAGGTGTTCAGCTATCTGACACCTACACAGAATGAAGTGTGTGGGGACACATGGAGTTCCCATTGCTATGTAACTCGCTGCACCTTGGGTCACACAAGGTGGAGGCTGTGACCGAGCCTGACCCTGGGCCCGCTCACGTGCTTCCCACACAGAGTATTGCGGATCCTACCTCGGTTATGGTTTTTCGGGCTTATTATGCCACCTCCTCCTCCTGCTTGGGGTCTGGGGATCAGTGTTGCTCGGCTTGTATTATCTCTTGTGCTACAAAGTACCACAGTTATCCGAGATTGGAGCATTCACAGGAAGCATAACTGATTTCATGAGACTTTCACAGGGTCACGTGTGGTGGCTACTTTTGCGACACCTTCGGCTTCAAACCAAACTTTGGAGTATGCGCTGCTGCATTGTGAAGATGTATAAAAGTGCTGGCACCTGAGTCCCCTTTATGCCCATGTTTGCGGCTCCTGACAATTTTGTGACGGAGGTGGCACAGGATTGGAATGATGATCGTACGTCAATTTATCATCAATTCTCATCAGCATTGTGGGCTATCACCCACACTTTCAAAGAGGATCGCTGCCTGGCCCTGCCAACCCTCTGCAGTGTGTGTCTCCGGCTCCTCCTCATCGCAGATGCACTGCGACATGAGGGTGGTGTGGCTATGAAGCGAGCACGTGGCATGAGGGCAGCTGAACGCTGCGCAGCGAAAATTTTGTGTGCACTGTGGATGCCGGCTCGTGCGGGGGGTTGGACAGCAATGCCAGCATGTAACCCAGGAGAAAAGGCAGCGGTGTCACCCGCAGGCTGTGATTGTCCTTGGTTGTAGGTAGTGTGGTGCTTAGCTAAGATGTGCCAGCGTGTGTGATTTGCTGCTTATGGTCTGTCCCAACAAATTGTTAGGGGGGTGACCGCTAGTCTCTTGCCCCCATTTTGGCCTAATAGTGTGACCTGGAATCATCAGATGCAGCCATGCATGCTGCCCCTGTTGTTCCTTATCCGTTTCTGTGGTGTTTCCATGACTTTCTGATGTTTTCAGGGGTTTCACCAATAAACCCCTATGCGAAGCATTGGTCCCATACAAAAATGCTCGAGTTGCCCATTGACATTAATTGGATTCGTTACTCGAAACGAACTCTCGAGCATTACGAAAAGTTCGACTCCACTACTGAGCACCCGAGCATTTTGGTGGTCGCTCATCTCTAGTAGGGAACTTGAAGTCTTTTGTAGACCATTTTTTTTGGACCCATAGATCTTGAACATGGACATCTCAGCCCTAATCTGATACGTGTGATGTAAGGATTACAGGATGACCCAGAAGAAGAGGTTTCCCTTGTAGAGTTGTCCTGATCCACCAGATTAAATCTATTTAGGCTTTTGGCTTGATATAGATCCTTGTACAATGATTTAGAGGAAGGAGATCATTGGTCAAGGATGTTCCATTGTAGACTCCTAATATAGGCTTTGGCCCATGCATAGTTTCTGTACAAATACAGAAACAAATGGAAATTCAACTTTTTCCTTTAAAAATGTTTCTGTTGTTCAAAAGTATTAAAAAATGCAAAAAAAAGCTGTATAAATTTGGTAATGCTGTAATTTTATGGACCCATAAATAAAGTTAGTGCAATTTATGCTGTACAGTGAATACTGTATTAAAAAACTGAAGAACACTCTAGAATTACTGTTTTTGCTAATCCTACTTCTCAGCCGTAATCACGCTGAACCAGACAGTAACATCATCATGTTATTTTTACCGCATAGTGAATGTTGCAAAAACAATACCTAATTAAAAATGGTGGAATTTCAGTTTTTTCCCATTCCCCCACTCCCCCCCCCCCAAAAAAAATAATAATAATATTGAAAATTATACAACACATCTTACATATCCCTAAGTTGTGTCATTAAAAAATACAATTTCTTCCACAAAAACACAAGGCTGCATATGTTGGTTATTAAGGCGCAAAATAGTCTGTGGTTAAAGTCTTTTCTATTTTTCTTTGAGCTTCTGAGATGGGATCAAAACAGCTTGAATCGTGTTTTCCTTTCATATCTTAAGAGTACTGCCTAGGATGGTTTCTTTCAAGACCCCTTCTTGAAGGTCGTCAGCTCAAGAAGCCAAGTCCTAAATGCTCTATTTATGGGCACCGCAGCTAGGGAAGTTTTACAAATATACAAATAACTAATCTTCATCACAAAATCCATTTTATGAACCATAGAATCACATAAAGAGAAGAGTCTGCAAAAGGTAAAAATGGTCATATAGCATACTTTGTTACCATTAGGTTAGTTTCAGATTTTTATTTACCTGCCTTAGGTAATTTATGAGCCTAAGGCCGCCTGCACACGGCAGAGCCGGATTCCGCATCAGGAATCCCACAGCGACATCCAGCTCTGACTGTGGCCGGTGACCCTGTGTATCTGTCGGTCATCTTTTTCTGTACTGTGGATGGTTCGGACAGCTCACTGTCGGATGTGCGCAGTACAGATTTTCCTGCACCATTGCTAGGCGATGACACAGGTCTTCGAGACGTTTCCACAGTGTTAATTGCGGAAGGACCGCAGTTCGTATGGCTTCCCTTGACTTCAATTAAAGCCGTCCGCTTGGACTCCGCTCAAAGATAGAGCATGCAGTGATTTTTTTCCTCCGCGAGCTGAAATTGCAATTGATTTCCGCTTGTGTGCAGGAAGAATCACTTTTCCATAGCATGATATGGATGGTATTTGCTGCAGAACCCAGAGGCGGATGCCCGCCCCAGATTTCGCAATGCAAATCCGCCCGTGCACAGGTGGCCTTATCCCTGTTAAATAGATAAGAGTCATCAGCGTCACTTCAGCAAAATTCATAAGAGATACTTCACCATGAAACACTATATGAATTTCAGAGGATGAAGAATCAAAAAACTTAGAGGAATGTGCTGGGGACACATCTTTAAAAGCTTCAGCAAGTTGAGATCTGAGTCAAAAGAGGAATTGCTTTGCCTTAACAGAGGTTTACTGCACTCTAGACAAACAGATATTACAAAAATCAGTACTGGCTGACTGGTAAAGGCTGCTGACAACTAGTGCATGATCTCTGTCTGCTTTTTCTGATGATGTTCTGACCATTTCCAGAGCTGGACATTTAAGGCAGAAGAAGCATGTATGAATGCACATGTAACACGCCTAAGAACATGTTCACCTGACATACGCATGCAGGGAACACTTACGCTGACCCCAAGTAAGCTCTGCTGCCCTGACTGAGTCTACCATGGGGGACTTCAAGCACTAGTATTTAATGCCCCAAGTAGCAGAAGACCAAAAGAACTCATGCATATGCGGACACAACGGAGTGCTGAATGAAGATTTGGCTCTACAGACCATAAATGTGGCACACCAAACGATTGTCCAATGCATACAACTGATACAATAATGGGCTAGCAGAGTGCGGTAGAAGTAAGAGGAAGTTAACCTGTGCCTGACAATAATGGATATAAAAAAGGGCCACACTTGGTAGAATAAGGCATATCTCTGTGATCATTGGCTCCAGGGGGTTATATAGGGAGTAGAGATGAGCGAGTATACTCGTTTCGAGTAATTACTCGATCGAGCACCGCGATTTTCGAGTACTTCAGTACTCGGGTGAAAAGATTCGGGGGGCGCCGGGGGGCGGGGGGAGGCGTGGCGGCGCGGGGGGGTAGCAGCGGGGAACAGGGGGGGAGCCCTCTCCCTCTCCCCCTCACTCCCCGCTGCAACCCCCCACTCACCCACGGCGCCCCCCGAATCTTTTCGCCCGAGTACGGAAGTACTCGAAAATCGCGATGCTCAGGCGAAAAAGGGGCGTGGCCGAGTACGCTCGCTCATCTCTAATAGGGAGTCTGACTACCCATTTCATTTGCTAATTAATCTATTGTGTCTAGTCTCTTCTGTCTAATAGGGGTAGTTTTAACTTTACCTCTCTGTGCTGCTTTAGGATGTCCAGGAAACCAGTGACAAACTGCTGTTGAGAAACTAGAACTCCTAATCATGTAAAATAAGAAGCAGTATATTCTCCTCTCCCAAAACGAGTCCTTTATGGGATAAAAAGGCTTTATTAATCAGAATGATAATTATATACATTGGCTATGCATAAATTTACTGATATCCAATGTTGTTACTAGTGTTGCGCATCTTGATTGCCCTGGACAATAAAATTGACCTGATTATTCCTAAATAAGATGAGTTGTACTGAACTCAATTTTTGGCGTAAATTGTGGGAAAATTTAATTTTTCAAAATACCTGGTACACGGAGGTCAGCATGGAGCCAAGCATCAACCGAGACAGCTTGATGATGTCACCAAATGCGTCCTCCATCTTTTATATGGGCAACAGTTTCATGGGACATCTGCATCACATGACCCATCCATATATAATATAGGCACAATGTAACCAATGGCCCTTTCACAGCTAAGCACAAGACAGAGAAGCTGCATCATGTTTATATATGCCTATAAAAACGTGATCTGTTCTTGGGTACAGATATTTTACAGAGGATATACTACTGCTGGTGTGAAAGCTTGTATACCAGCAGAGACGTTAAACACTGTCGTATTGGAGGAACCTATACGAAACGTGGTTTGTCCAGTGGGAAAGGGTCTATCTCTGCTGCTGTCACCATATGTAGTAGCAAAGCAGACTGGCAAACTACACTTTAGCATGGGGAATATTGTTGTTCTCTGTTCGTGGCTTCAGATAGTGTTCAAGGTTGCGAGTCCGGCCTTGAACAAATGTTTTGCAGGCCTTACGCAGATAACAGTGGAGTTGAGGCGAATAAAATTACTCTGCGAGAAACAGGGACACTTAACAATATATGATCTATATTGTGTGGCCTTCTATTGTGACTTATTGTTCTGCCCAGGGAATGTGGCCTATTTAGTTGGAGGTGTTTTTTGTTGCATATAAAACATAAAGAAAACTCAAACAGGGAAACGGCAAATATACACAGTGCGTGTCAGCATCCTCAGACGTGCCTGGCCGCTACAAATTTTTTTCAGGCCTTCTGCAGCCAGTAGTGATTTTCTGCAAAAAATAAAGTAAACTGAAAAGCTACATAAAACTACAATAAAAATTAAACAAAAAAAGTTGAGAAAAATAAATAAAAAGGACAAATGAAGAAAGCAAAAGATAGGGGACGTGTCGGTGGTGGAGGTGGTAGAGGATGGGCCAAATGGGCCAAACAGCTCCACGTTCTCTGCAATCCCGCTGCCATTCCTTAGAAGTGGTTCTGCCTGTGTGTTACATCTGCTTCATGCAGAACAGGTCACAGAGTGGATGACACAGCATGCCTCAAGTATCACCACCTCCTCTTCTTTCCAGTCGCAGGCACACAGCAGTCAGTCTACACAAGTCAGCCATGAGGATCTCCTCTCTACTTCACCCTGTGCCATATCCTCTGTACACTCCAAAGCAGTCCACATGGATCTGTCTGAGAACCTATTTAATCATTCAGCGTTATGGATGTCAATGTGGCAGTGCAAACAACAAGAAAGAGAGGACCAAGATATTAAAGGCACTGATGTCCATCCACCCATTTTTCTTCTCCAAAGAGGAAGATGCAGATGGGTCAGTGCATGCAGACAGCCCTCCA
Source organism: Eleutherodactylus coqui (assembly GCF_035609145.1). Taxonomy (NCBI): domain Eukaryota; kingdom Metazoa; phylum Chordata; class Amphibia; order Anura; family Eleutherodactylidae; genus Eleutherodactylus; species Eleutherodactylus coqui. Next base: position 409,652,391 of record NC_089837.1, on the reverse strand, counting down.
CAGGCAATGTGTTCTCAGGTGGATGCGGAAACAGAGGGGCCAGGTCCCGTGGTTCACTGTAACATAGAGTCTACTCCGGAGGAGGAAAAGAGTGACGAAGAGGAAGAGGAGATGGAACAGTATGAGATACTTTATCTAATATGGAGAGGCAGGGAGAATCATAATAGCAGCTTGCAGGAAGATGCAGACATTGGGGGACAGGGCCTTGCTAGGGAGTAGGGTGTCACAGAAAACCATAAGAGCTGACAATTACTGTTGAGAACAGAAGAGTGGTAATCTGTAAGATTGCGATAAGCATTTAAAATACAGCAAGAATGTAAACAACCTGAATAGAGATGAGCGAACGTACTCGTCCGAGCTTGATACTCGTTCGAGTATTAGGGTGTTCGAGATGCTCGTTACTCGAGACGAGCACCACGCGATGTTCGAGTTACTTTCACTTTCATCTCTGAGAAATTTGCGCGCTTTTCTGGCCAATAGAAAGACATGGAAGGCATTACAACTTCCTCCTGTGATGTTCCAGCCCTATACCACCCCCCTGCAGTGAGTGGCTGGGGAGATCAGGTGACACCCGAGTATTAAAATCTGCCCCGCCCACGGCTCGCTACAGATGCATTCTGACAGAGATCAGGGAAAGTGCTGCTGATGCTGCTATAGGGAGAGCGTTAGGAGTTATATTAGGCTTCAAGAACCCCAACGGTCCTTCTTAGGGCCACATCTGACCGTGTGCAGTACTGTTGAGGCTGCTTTTAGCAGTGTTGCACATTTTTTTTTTTTTGTATATCGGGCGTGCAGAGCATTGCGTCCTCAGTCTGCAGTCATTGTACAGAGTATGGGGCCAGTACTGGTGAGGCAGGGACAGTGGTACAGGGAAAGAGATATACAGGCTATATAGGCAGTGGGCTTTTTCAAAACAATTGGGGAAAAATACTGTATTTGTGCTGCCTGTGACTGTCTTCAGTGTACTGCGTGTCTGCTGGGGGTAGTAGTCCTAATTAATATGCAGCTAAGCATTACAGCAGGCTTGCGAAAAATTGTTTCCTGGCTCTGCTGTCTCCGTTACATCACCGCTGTCATCCCGCCAGAGGGAAACAGTATACATAATATACGCTGCCTACAGTATCTGTCTGCTGTATCAGCTCAGCATTTAAAAAAATAGAAGCAAAATACTTAAGGCCTACTAGTGGCCTTTGGCCACTTGACTGCTTCTGCGCTGTGAATTCCACTAGCTCAGTCATATGCACCTACACCTCAGTGCAGGCGTGCGCAAAATTGTTTCCTGGCTCTGCTGTCTCAGTTACATCACCGCCGTCATCCCGCTAGAGGGAATCAGGATACATAATATACGCTGCATACAGTATCTGTCTGCTGTATCAGCTCAGCATTTAAAAAAATAGAAGCAAAATACTTAAGGCCTACTAGTGGCCTTTGGCCACTTGACTGCTTGACTGTATGCCCTGGAGGTGCTTGCTTGTCCTGCGGCTAGCGTCTTGTCAGAGAGGGTGTTTAGTGCGGCTGGGGGAATCATCACGGATAAGCGTACCCGCCTGTCAACCGACAGTGCCGACAGGCTTACACTCATAAAGATGAACAAAGCCTGGATTTCCCCAGACTTTTCTTCTCCACCAGCGGACAGCAGCGGTACCTAAACAATACGTAGGCTGCACCCGTGGATGGAAGCATCGTTCTCTATCACCATCAAAAACGGGGACCTTTTAGCTTCATCAATCTGTGTATTATATTCATCCTCCTCCTCCTGCTCCTCCTCCTGAAACCTCACGTAATCACGCCGAACGGGCAATTTTTCTTAGGCCCACAAGGCTCAGTCATATTACTTTAGTAAACAATGTTTATACGTTTCAATTCTCATTAAAGCGTTGAAACTTGCACCTGAACCAATTTTTATTTTAACTGGGCTGCCTACAGGCCTAGTTACAAATTAAGCCACATTAACCAAAGCGATTAATGGGTTTCACCTGCCCTCTTGGTTGGGCATGGGCAATTTTTCTGAGGTACATTAGTACTGTTGGTACACCAATTTTTTTGGGCCCTCGCCTACAGTGTAATCCTAGTAATTTTTATGGGCTTCACCTGCACTCATGGTACAGCAAGGTGTGTGGGGTTGGCCTACACTTTTGCTACATAAATGTAACTGGGGCCTTGTCTATACTGCAACTACTGAAATGTGCAAGAGACTGTTATCTCCCTAAACTGCTGCAACGGGAATGTTACTGTGGCCTATCTTGACTGCTACTACTACTGAAATGGAACTAATACTCTGCTCCCCCTATACTGCTGCTTCGGAATTGTTACTGGGGCCTGTCCCTAATGCTACCGCTGAAATGTTACTAATTCTGGGCTCTACCTATACCGCTGCTAATGCTATGTCACTGGGGTGTGGAAACGGAGGCTTCCCAAAGACATGATGGTGGCGAGGCCATTTCCCACCAACGCGGTTACTGTTAAGGTGCATATAACCACAGACACGTGGAGAGGACACGTAGTGCCTCAAAAACATCCCCCTCCTCCTCCACAATGAAAACATTCTTGGCAAATACCTTTGCATAGGTCCGTCTGGTGGCAGTCCAAGAATTTCACCTTTACCGACACAACAAGAGAGCCCCCCCACCATCCCCCCGCCACGGCCCACTTAATCCTGGCCACATTCCGAAAACCAACTAAATAAAACCGCGCTACTAGGTCCGCAGTCGCCACCACATTCCCTCCAACGCGGTTACTGTTAAGGTACATATTACCACTCTGACTGGGGCATGCACTGTGGGCCGAAGCACACCTGTATTGTATGTGACGTTAGCTCTGCTGAGCAGGGCACTGCAATGGAATGCATTAATGTACCGCCGAAGCCCACCTGCATTTAATCTGACGTTAGCTTTGCTGTCCAGGGCACTGCAATGGGATATATTTATGTACAGCCGTTGGCTTCCTGGGACCCACCCATGCTGTCGGTCTACACGGACTTCACAATACCTGCCTGTGTCTACTTATAAAAAACCCCAGTCTGACTGGGGCATGCAGTGTGCGCCGAAGCCCACCTGCGTTAAACATGACGTTACCTCAGCTGTGCTGGGCACTGCAATGGGATTTATTTATGTACCGCCGGTGGGTTCCAGGGAGCCACCCATGCCGTGGGTCCACAGGGACTTCACATTATGGATTTGTACCTGCCAGTGTCTATGTATTAAAAACCCCGGTCAGACTGTGGCATGCAGTGTGGGCCAAAGACCACCTGCATTTCATCTGACGTTACCTCAGCTGTGATGGGCACTGCAATGGGATATATTTATGTACCGCCGGTGGCTTCCTGGGACCCACCCATGCTGTTGGTCCACACGGTGTTGTAACTGCCTGTGTCCACTTCTAAAGAACCCCAGTCTGACTGGGGCATGCAGTGTGGGCCGAAGCCCACCTGCATTAAACCTGACGTTACCTCAGCTGTGAATGGCAATGCAATGGGATATATTTATGTACCGCCGGTGGGTTCCAGGGAGCCACCCATGCCGTGGGTCCACAGGGACTTCACATTAGAGAGTTGTACCTGCCAGTGTCTATGTATTAAAAACCCCGGTCAGACTGGGGCATGCAGTGTGGGCCGAAGACCACCTGCATTTAATCGGACGTTACCTCAGCTGTGATGGGCACTGCAATGGGATATATTTATGTACCACCGGTGGCTTCCTGGGACCCACCCATGCTGTTGGTCCACACGGAGTTGTAACTGCATGTGTTCACTTCTAAAGAACCCCAGTCTGACTGGGGCATGCAGTGTGGGCCGAAGCCCACCTGCATTAAACCTGACGTTACCTCAGCTGTGAATGGCAATGCAATGGGATATATTTATGTACCGCCGGTGGGTTCCAGGGAGCCACCCATGCCGTGGGTCCACAGGGACTTCACATTAGGGAGTTGTACCTGCAGTGTCTATGTATTAAAAACCCCGGTCAGACCGGGGCATGCAGTGTGGGCTGAAGCCCACCTGCATTAACCCTGACGTTACCTCAGCTGTGATGGGCAATGCAATGAGATATATTTATGTACCGCCGGTGGGTTCCAGGGAGCCACCCATGCTGTGGGTGCACACGGAATTCCCATTGCGGAGTTGTACCTGCCTGTGACTATTTATAAAAAACCCCGGTCTGACTGGGGCATGCAGACACCTTGACAGAATGAATAGTGTGTGGCACATGGGTTTCCCATTGCTATGCCCACGTGTGCAGCTCCTGATGGAGGTGGCACAGGATTGGATTTCTCATTGCTTCTGTACAGCATTGTGGGCTATCGCCCCGCCCCTTTTAAAGAGGGTCGCTGCCTGGCCGTGCCAACCCTCTGCAGTGTGTGCCTGCGGTTCCTCCTCATGGCAGACGCACTTATAAATAGACATGAGGGTGGTGTGGCTATGAGGCCAGCGTGTGGCATGAGTGCAGCTGAAGGCTGCGCAGGGATACTTTGGTGTGCGCTGTGGACACTGGGTCGTGCGGAGGGGTTGGGCAGCATGTTACCCAGGAGAAGTGGCAGCGGAGTGTCATGCAGGCAGTGATTGTGCTTTGTTGGAGGTAGTGTGGTGCTTAGCTAAGGTATGCGTTGCTAATGAGGGTTTTTCAGAAGTAAAAATTGTTGGGAGGGGGGGGCTCACTCTTGCCGCTATTGTGGCTTAATAGTGGGACCTGGGAACTTGAGATGCAGCCCAACATGTAGCCCCTCGCCTGCCCTATCCGTTTCTGAGTCGTTCGCATCACTTTCTTGAATTGCCCAGATTTTCACAAATGTAAACCTTAGCGAGCATCGGCGATATACAAAAATGCTCAGGTCGCCCATTGACTTCAATGGGGTTCGTTACTCGAAACGAACCCTCGAGCATCGCGAAAAGTTCGTCTCGAGTAATGAGCACCCGAGCATTTTGGTTCTCGCTCATCTCTAAACCTGGACCCAATATGTATGAACAGCCACATGAGCTCCCATTACGCGATGCCTTGTACATCCCACCTGCTATGGCCAGGGCGCAAATAGTCAGCCTCATCATTCTCCCTCTTCCACTGCTGTAGTTGTCTCTTCCTCTATCTCCCTCCTTGTTCATGCAGTAGCCTCTGAGCACAGAGAGAAAGTTTTGTCAAGGGCCAGTAGTGCACCTACCTCAGGCCTCACCTCTGTGGTTGACCACCGGGCTGCTTGATTCAGAACCAGGAGTGGGAAACTGAGAGCAGAAGTTGAGCCGCCACTATTGCCTCAACCTTCACCAATTTTGACATCTACCCCATATTCCAGTGTGTCCCAGGTCAGCAACCAGCCCTCCATGACGCAGTTATGAAATCATAAAGAAAAAATACCCACCCTAACCATCCACGACCACAGAGCATGAACGCAAGCATTGCACAGCTGCATGCAATGGAAATGTTGCTAGTGGACACAGGCACCTTCTGCAATGTGATGCTCCATGTTAACCCACAGTACCAGATGTGCAGCCACCATTTCTTTGCCCAAAAAAACCCTCCTGCCCTTCCAGGTAAGGGAAAACATGTCAGTGGCATTGCAGAATGCTGTCACTGAAAGGGTGCGCCTGACCATGGACATATGATCCAGCAATCATGGCCAGAGGCATTACATATCCTTAACAGCACACTGGGTCAATGTCCTGCAGGTGGGGCATGAAGTTGAAAGCAGTGGACCACATTTTATGGTATACTCAGGACTTTCCAGACATTCCTCCTTGTCTGTCTCTTCCTCACCCTGTCCTCATCCTCCTTCTTCTCTAACTCTACTTCTTCATACCACCTTTCAACGCCCTCAATGTTGGCATAGATGTGCATATGTGACAAAATCCATCATTCATACAGCATTACATGTGGTAAATGCCAACATGCTGTCGTAAAAGTCATATGTCTAGAGGATAGCCAAAGAGCTGTTGACAGCTTTGTAGTTCCAGGATGACACATAGCTGACTCCATGAAATCTGAAGCCAGGCAAGGTCATGTGTCATAATAACGTCAACCTGCTGGCAGCCCATCGCTTTGGAAATCTCACACATGTACCTTGCTTGGCCCATTTGATGAACCTGGTAGCACTTCCTAATTACCCAGGTTTACATCCACTACAGGAAAAGGCCAGGAAACTGCTTGTACTTTTGGCATTCACACCAAGTTGCCTCTCATGTTGTGAATGTGCAGCGACCATTCTGACTACCACCCAAATGCCTCACCTGTGACATGCATACATGGTGGAATTTCACGTTGCATGTGTTGCAGAGGCTGAGCCAGCAGCACAAAGCAATCATACAGTGCAAGATGGTGTAGGCCATTAGCAGGCGCCGTATGGAGGTTGGTCACTTGACTCCTGTGGAGTGACTGCAGATCAAAGATGTTTGTGCTGTTTTTACTTGCTTTGAGGCAGCGACCAAAATGGTCAGTATGACACACTGATCAGTTTGACCACCCCTGTTGTCAGCTGAATGAAATCGATGCTACAGGACTTTAGGGACAATGATGTTGTTGCCACAGGAGGAGAGGGAATTAATGCCAATCTCCTGTCTGGCCAGTCTGCTATTACTCAACGCTGCAGGAAGAGTTGCTTTGGGCGAAAAAGGCACGCGCGGGAGGGGCAGAGGGTTGCGTCTTCTCCAACACATTTCTCCACCCATAAGAGATGTATAGACAAAGGAAAGGGATATAATATAGGGCTAGAGGCAAAGGATGGTCCTTTCATCCATCACTAACCAGATCTATTCTATTCTATTCTTGCAACAATTGGACAGGATAGGACTCACAGTCACAGGCCGCACTTATCCATGATTCAAAGAGTATTTCAGCACCCATATGAATGTACTCAGACATGATGTGAATCCCCTTGACTTCTGGGTGGCTATGGTGGACAAGTGGCCAAAGCTTGCATAAATTAAGGTTTAGAGGCACTTGCAACAACTTGCAACTTTAGAAAGTGTTTTCAGCATAGCTGGGGGTGTGATAACTTACAGACAATGTGGATCACCTGACATTTTATTAAAAAAAAAAACAGGCATGGATTTCACCTGACTTCTGTTCCCCCATGGCAGATTTGAATTATCAGTTAGCATGCTGACAATTTTCACTCACATATGACTAAGCATAGGGTTATATCAAAGACCACACTGTGCCCTTAAGGTGCTGTTGTTGCTGGTAGTGGTGGTGGTGCTGTTGTTGTTGCTTTCCTTCTCTAACTTATGCCATATTTCCTCCTCCTATTTTTCCCCAGATGAAAAATATCAATATGGAAATACGGAGCTATAACTCTGCCTTCAAGGTGCTGACGCTACTGGTGGTGGTAGTGGTGGAATTACTGCTGCTCTCTTTCTCCTCCTTCTCCCACTAAGAAAAATTTCTAAAGCAAAAGAAACAGCAGTAGGTCTACAGCTTCTTTTTGCAGAAGTCCCGTGCTTGGCTGTCCTATTGAGATGATAGAATTTGTGATATGCAAAATTGAGGACATTGCTTTAAAACAAGCAGCACACCTGCTGTCTTCCTTGGTATAATATTTGGTAACTCTACTGCTTTTACTTGAAGGAGGAGTAGGAGTCCCATTCGTGGCTGTTTTGTTCACCTTATAGAATTTATCCTTGGAAAGTTTATGACAATGCTTTTTAAAAGAAGCACCATACCTGCTATCTTGTGTAGCATAATTTTTGGTATCTCTACAGCTGTTTCTTTAAGCAGGCCCATGCTTGAGTGTTCTATTCAGCTGGTGGAATTTCCATTGGTGCGATTTTTGGTAACTATACTGCTTTTCTTTGGAGGATTAGGAATAACAGGACCATACTTGGCTGTTATGACATTAATTTTAACCCTTTGCAATCCAATTTTGGATTTAGGGTTTCCTAGGGGTTTTCTCTTTCTTCAATTATACAATGGCGCCGCCTACTGGCTAGAGCCAGTACTGCGGTATGGGACATGCTGGAGAGGCCCCCAACAACAGAGCGGGCAGTAATATACAGTAAGAATACCCTGCCCGACGTCTTCCGACATTGAAGCTGTACAGCCTTCAATCAGAATGTCTGATGTCAGACAGTGGATTGGAAAAGGTTAAAATAAGCACCACACTTGCTTCCTTGGCACTATTTTTGATCTAGGGGACCCTATGTGGGCCTTCTTTGGTTTTCAGTGAGACCTCTGTCCTACGAGTGATCCTCACACCACTGTACACTAAGTTTACCAATTCTTGGGAGCAGTGTAGTGTTTCCCAGATGTGTATCTGTATTCCCATCCAATTCGGGGGGTGGGGGGGCTTAGACTGCAATGGGGACCTCCCAGAGGGCAAATTAGTGAACCCAATGTTTACCCTCATTGACTTGAATGGGAGTCGGAATCGACCATTCCAATTGAGGATAATTTTGTTGAAATCGGCCTGATACTGACATAAACTGATTATTCTACTAATCATCACTAATTCATTTTACTTCTCCTACTAATACTATTAAAGACTAGTAGTAGCGATATTCACAACTGGAGCCATCTGCCATGTTTAATCATAAAGACCTAGACTATTGCATGTGAGAGGCAGTATCTTCATCCAATTACTGTGAAAACTTTCGAGTAATGTACTTTTAACCTGCTTTTAGTAATTCTTAAATACTCATTTTGAAGATACCAGCTTATTTATTTCATTTCCAATATTGAAAACTGTTGGTGAACCATGAATGGACACCGGGTTGACTGCTCATGTCTTAAAGATTTTACATTGCTTTTATATTTTTCTCACATACATTTAGGAGATTAAACCAAGGTTTTGATGTATGCATGATTTAATTTCCTCTTCGAAATTAGAAACAGGAATCGCAAGAGATGGCTAAACATTTAATTTGCTCTTCTGTTTTGTCTTTCAGGCAGTCTAATTAAAGCCTGGTTCCCATGCCTGATTAGGCTATTTCTCCATCTGACTGCAGTTTGCACTACACATAGTGCTTCCAGACAGGAACTTATGCTCATTTTCCATTAAATGGAACAATCTGTGAGGAAAATTGTGGTTTTTAATTTAACCCTTAAAATCTGGCCCATTCTTGCTTTATGAAGTTGTACAAAACAGAAAGGGTTATTATTGCTGATACGACTATCTTTTAAGGCAATAGAATTCCTCAATAGTATTTTTATTATAGTCACAAAGATTGTGCTCTTACAAACAATAAAAAGGAGAGAAAAAGCTGAACTAGTATAAAGTATAGAAACTAATTAGAGAAACAGCAGTGTCTTCAGGGGGGAATATAAATACCATTTAACATATGTCAAAATGAAACACTAAGTATATATGCATAAACTTCTTCCTTTTTATTTGCTATGTGATTTTTATGGCTATGTTTATATTCCACTGTGGTAAACAGTTTCAATATGCACTCACATTTTGGGAATACCTACAGAAAAAAGATTCCATATTCATTCTTTTCAGCCTCTGGGTGCAAATGATTAACTCAACTTCTTTCGAACATAAATACTAATACAGACAGAAACAATTGTGTAGCTTGTGGTGAAAAATAGCATATCCATATCTACAACTAGGAAAGTGGATGATTCTGAAACTTTACTTCTTATGTATGCTGCTACAAGGGCATAAATACCATTGAGACAGAAAATGCAGTTGCAAAGAGAGGAGCCACAGCGCTAGTTGATCTCGTACTCGTGTTATGAACCTATGTAGGGCCCTCTTTTTTGGAGAACATGCATTATTAGTAGAGATGAGCGAGCACCAAAATGCTCGAGTGCTTGTTACTCGAGTCGAACTTTCAGTGATGCTCGAGAGTTCGTTTCGAGTAACGAACCCCATTGAAGTCAATGGGCAACTCGAGCATTTTTGTATATGACTGGTGCTCCGCTAAGGTTTTCATTTGTGAAAATCTTAGCAAATCACCAAAGTCATGTAAAAAACACAGAAATGAATAGGGCAGGTGAGGAGCAACATGCAGGGCTGCATTTCGGGCTCCGAGGTCTCACTATTAAGCCACAATAGTGGCAAGAGTGAGACCCCCCCCACCGCACTGTCAGCATAAAGATCGTTCTCCTCTGCCACAGCTGTAACAGCTGTGGCAGAGAAGAACGATGTTAGCCCATTGAATTCAATGGAGCCGGCAATACAGCCAGCTCCATTGAAAGCAATGAGCTGCCGGCGAGCGCGGGATGAATTTTCAGGAAGGGCTTAAAAATATAAGCCCTTCCCGGAAATTCATCCAGAAATGTGTAAAAACAAAAAAAAAATATATACTCACCTGGTCCCGGCAGACGGAGTTCAGCTGCGGCCGGCCGGCAGTTCTGAACTGCTCTGAGTAGTATTCAGCAGCCGGGGATTTAAAATCCCCGCCTGCTGAATGAGCTGCCTCTGATTGGTCACAGCTTCACCAATCAGAGGCAGCTCTCACTCACACCCATTCATGAATTCATGAATGGGTGAGTTAGTGCTGTCTCTGATTGGCTCAGCGCAGGGACCAATCAGGGGCAGCTCTTGGCTGTCATTCCCTGCGCTGAGCCAATCAGAGGCAGCACTCACTCACCCAGACTCCTCTGAACAGTAGATGGGCGCACCCGAGTTTCACTGGATCCTGCTAGTTCTGAGCTGTTGGCACTGCTGGCCATTTTCTAATCTCAAAGGGAAGTTAGCATGATGTATCTTTCACCTGCTGCACTGTTTCCTTGGTTGAACACTGTGTCTATGCTCTTCAGCATTGACAGCTACTTTGTGCATCTTCAAAAGCACTTGAATGGTACATCTTGAAAACCCAGTCTGCTTAGAAATCTTTGCCTCAGAGACACCTTGCTTATTCAGTAGAACTACCTTGTGTCTTGTGGCTGTACTTAGTCTTGTCATGGTATATGATCTGTGATATGAAACTGTCTTCCACAATCTTACCTTTTCAGCAGAGTTTGGCTGTTCCTCACCCACTTTTAAGCATCCTGCACAGCTGTTTTTGTTTATGTTAATGACAACCTACATATGAAAATGATGATTATCATCTGTTTTCTGGAATTGATTAATCATACACCTGACTATTATCCTATACACCTGATTATAATCCTATGGGCGTTCCTATCAGTGATTGATAGCCTTCTCGATAGATATCTGTATATGACTGTATATATCAGTCACTGATAGGACCGCCTATTGGACTGTTCAGCTCAGAATGTGCAGAGATTTAAGTGAATAAAATACAAGTTATACTGAATCTTTTCCTACAAAGCTATATATCAATTTGTTCAGTTCCTCCTGCTCTATAACCTATTTGGACAGCATGCTCAAGCTGACAGATTCCCTTTAACTAGTAGAGGGTTAGGTTATTAATGGGATATAAAACATCAAGTTGTTGGAATCTTCAAAAAAATCAATAGCGCTGATACAATCTTGTTATATGTGAAGTTAATAGATGAATCAGATTTTTTATCAGTTCATGAGGAATAGACACATCTCTGCTATAACTCAGTTTTACAGCTGTCGCTATTTTACAATTACATTGCTAAGTCCTTCGGTAGTTATTATTCCTACACTTATAAAGAACTATATTAGACAACAGGGCATGAAAGAAAACACTTCTTCAATTAAAGATTTTGTTTTGTGAGAAGTTATCTTTTACACTCTGCTTTTCCTTGAAACTTTCATTTGGTAATTATCATCTATTGTTTGCAGCTGACAGAAATCATTTTCTAACCTAATCTGCTTGTCCAAACAAAATGAGCATAAAATAGAAGTTACTTGTGTAAGGGCCTATTCACATGGCTGTATTATAAGGCTTTGTGCTGTCTGTGTATTATATGGACCGCACACAGCCCTCTAATAGCCTATGAGGCTATTTAGACAACCGTTTTTTTACATGGACTTGTGATGATCCATATGAGAAAAATTCTTGTCTGTTTTCATGGACAAGTTTAAGGCAAGTATTGTATGGAGTTTAGGAACATCACACAGCGATTTTTTTTTTTTTAATGGGCTCATCTCACACATGGCCACATGAGCCTTGGTATCTCCCTTAGTCCCTTAATGCTACAGAACATCAGTTCACGTGGATGGCGATCTGAAGTGACTGACAGAAGGCATCCTGCTACAACAGTAGGGATCGATAACAACAGCGATTCCTGCTATTAACCCCCACATGTCGCGATCAATGTACAAAATAAGGCCCCTAAATGGCTGCTGTAAAAAGGCATATGGGCATTTGTTAAGCGGTTTAAGAGAGCATTCAATGCATATCGCTATACGCCACCCAGCATTTAGTTTTGGTAAAAGTTTTTGCCCCCTTTCCAGGTGTGTCTACTATCTTTGTGGTACAGTGAATGACTTTTGATCCTTAATGTGGTTGTACCAGAATTGACTTTTATCACCTATCCACAGGATAGGTGATAAAAGTCTGATTGGTAGAGTATGACCACTGAGACCCCACCAAACCTGAGTTTGGGGTCCATCTTCTTCTGGCAACCCCCCCCCCCCCCACACACACACACACACAGTGGGGAAGAGCTTCAAATGGGGCTGGGGCTGTCAAGCTTGTGTTCCATTTATTTCAATGAGACTGCTGGAGGGTGTGTGTGTTTGTCAACAAAAAGAATAACTTGTAAACCAGCTATAGTGAAGTTTGTATTGTCCTCATAGTTCCACTTTTGATGTATTTGTCTATAAAATCTTATCCCAAATGACTTGAGGATCAACCATGATCTTCTTTCCTTACAATTTTGAGTGTGTTCTACCTTGCGGCTCTCTTGTGATTAGCTTTTTCTGAGCCTTTCCTCTTGATTGCAATGCTGTGCTTGAA